>NW_006917091.1:3420566-3936729 GCF_000516985.1 Pestalotiopsis fici W106-1 | reverse complement strand
GAGAGAGAGAGAGAGCCCCGGCCATAGCCCTGCCCAGCACCCAACGCCCAGCGAGCAAGCAGAATTGCAGAGCCCTGTGTTGGCTAAAAAGTCAGGGATTACCGATCAAGCAGTGCTGCTGTTCTATGCTGCTGATGCAGACTCAGGTACAGTGTAACCCCCCGGCAGCCCACCCGTCCGCTAAGCAGGAAGCCCCTGGAAACGGTGGACACCCCCGCTGCCGATCATACATGACCGAATCAGCATCATGTCCACCAGGGGAGACTGGGGGGTTCCCTGGACATCCTCCTGTTTCCGCTTTGCAGAGGGCACAAACGAGTTGCCGAGCATGGAAATCATCTCAAACACACCCTCCATCGGACGAGGTTGCTTTGCAGCAAAAGAAGAAGAGAAGAGCAGAAGAATCAGCACAACAAGATGTTTCGTATCAACCCAGCAGTGGTAAAACAGTGTGCTCAGACTACATTAGATCCTGGGGTTTGGGAAGGAAGAAAGACACAAACCTCGCAAGCGAAAGACCTACCTACATACAGTACACCAGTCTATGACTTGTCTATCACCTCGGCCAAGATCGTCTCTGCTACAGACTTGACACAAGACACCGATCGTTGGTCAATGGTGGGTAAGGTAGGTAGCTGGTAAGTAGGGTTGGGGTCGACGCACTCTAGGGGGGGGGGCGCACTCTTCCTGTTTCGTAACCTCTTTTGCGACCCGAAACATCTTCATTTCTGTCCGTCTCCAATGCATAAGCTGCACAGCTTTTTTTTTTATCGGTCCCCTTCCCTCTTCTGCTGCGGGCGAGGCTTACATACACACACATACGTACACAGGTACATCGTACACAATAGTAGTAGTGTCGTCGACAAGCGTCATGTCTTTTTTTGCTTCGTCATTGCTCTTGCTCTTGTTCATCGAGTCAATTTTTAGCACCGGCAATCACTGATCAAAAGGGAATTCCCGTCACAGGCCCGCCTGTCTGTCCACGTCTGCTCGTGGCGTTTGGCCATGACCTGCTTCATGAGAATCCTGATACCTAGCCAGCACCAGATGGGAGACTACAATGAATTGGCAGAATTACAACAACCGGGCATGGAACATGAAGATCAATCCTCGATCACAGTTCGTCCCATAGACCTTGCATTAGCCCGAGCGAACAAGAGAAAGAAAGGAAAACCACCCCCCATGCCATCCATCACCACCCCCGATCCAGCCACAGGATGTGGGTTTCTTCTTCCCTTCTTGGTCGCCCATCATTATGCTGATGATGCATGAACCGGCGTAGTGTGTATGATCCACACCCCTTGGTGGCGGAAGGGGAGACAAGCAGCCTGGCAGCAGCAGCAGCATCACAAAGCCGGACAAGTGTCTCTGCTTGGGACTCGAGTCGAGTATGCGAACAAGCATGATAGTACTGACCACTACAACTCACACTAGATGCAAGCATTCCGACTTGGTTGCTTGGCTTTCCCTTTCTCTTCCCCTGGCTCCGGCTTCTTTTTTAGCTAGCCAACTGGCCTGCCTGGCTTGCCTGGCTGTTGTGCTTGTGCTTGTGCTTGTGCTTTGTGCTGCGCCCTCGAACGCGACTATCGCCCCATCAATACCGGCCGGCCAGACCTCAACTAACTGCTGTACCTTGTAACTAATGTACGTACCTCTCTCTCACACACACCCCCCGGCATCAGACGTCTTTTTAGGATCTCCCACTAAGACTATCGATGCACGTTCTATTTTCTTTCCCATCTTTTCGTGTCTCCGCCTTCCCACCCCCCAGTCTAGATTGTTGTAGTACGTAGATACGACTACTACTACTACTACTACTACTACTACTACTACTACTACTACTACTACTATCTTGTCCTTATAATAGTCCTTCCTGGTCTCGGTCTCGGTCACACTTGCTTTGGTTTTCTTCCTACTTCTCAGACCCTCTGCGTAGTGTCCCAGCTTCCATCAAAACTTCTTCTCCTCCCTCGACCAACAAACCTCAAGTCAATCCTCACGTGTCTTGTCTTACACATTGATCGTGCTCCCTGTGATTGGTAGACGACGTCCTATCTTTACTGCTACTACTTCAACCACTCGAGACCCGATTTCCCGGATCTTGGCCGTTCGCTTCTTCCTTTCTCGCAAACAGAAAAAAAATCACAGGCTGAGCCTATTTCTATACACACACAACCTTAATCTCAAATCAACCACCGAAGAGTACCGACATCACCACGGCAACTCTTATCACCTCATTTGGCACTCAACTCTTTCCAGTCCAAATTCACATCAATATCTTGACTATCTCTCTCTCGCTCTCTCTCTATCTCTTCCAAGCAAAATCAGCCTCGATAGCTCCGAGCATCCTTGGAAAGATTCTAGCAAGAAAAAGATTAGTATTCAAAATGCAGACCTCACGTTTCAACTCCATTCGCTCCCGCTTCTCGCCTTCTGGCCTGCGCACATCCTTCCGCCGAGCCTCATCAGCTTCGTCCCGCAGCACCAGCTCACGGAACTCGTTTGCCTCCAACGGTTCGTCACCTGCCGAGACCATCAACAGCGTCCTGTCCCGCCAGCCCTCCTTCATGGAGATGGAGGCCGAGAGGAGGAGCTTCGGCTCAGAGCTTAGCGTCCTGGAGCCAAGACCCGTCGTCTACTGGGGTGGACTCGAGGAACGCATGGGTTCCTTTTAAGCAAACCTGCGCTCGTCGATGCTCGTCGTGAGGCTTGACATGCCTCGCGACATCATCACCGCCGGAGACTTTTGCTGGCTCGGCCTTCTAAGCAAGGCACGACCGCTCTCGGCACAAATTACAACATTCGATTCATGACCATGAGCACTTCGGTTGCTCATGACAACTACTTAGGGACACCTGCACTTGTGTTTCACGGGCGGCCCTGGACTGGTCGTACTCATTACCCCCCACGACTGGCGAATGGGACACGACGTGACGGGACTTATTTTGGGATCTTGATTATTTGGCAACAATTGTTCGGGATTATTGACCACGATGACGATTGCAATGTCATCAGGCACGAACTTGTTGCTCTGAAGAAAAGAAATGTGTGACACGAACGGAAATGGGAAACGCACAGGTTCATTGGCGCTCAATGGAGTTTGCGCTGCTGGAATACAGCAGCGCTTGGGAAATCCGCCTACTCATAGACTTTGTCTAGGTTTTGACTATTTTTGGAAGACGGTAAACAACAAATAAAAAAAGAAAATATTCCGTTACCTACTATTGCTCTATACTTGCTTCTTGTCACTTGTCATTTACGATGATCTATCGATATTTCTGCCCATCCTGTCGTGTCACATCAGCTCCCCGATCCTGATTTGAACTCATCCCCTGCCAGTGCAACTTGAACGACCCTTGTGACATGGATCCTGGTATCACTGCAGGACCAAGGGGGGAAAAGAAGAAACCCACATCAAGATGGTGACTTAATGATATGCAGAAGTAAACAAACAATACTTTGAGTTTTATTTTCTCTGTGGTCGATCACTGTAATTTTCGCTTTCCAGCTGCACAGGGTCTCGAGTGAATCAAACCTTATTTTCAACCCCTTACCCTTGACCGTTGGGGCAGGCAGAGGAGGCCGCATGCTCACTATGCATAATGTTGAAGAGAGAGAGAAAGAAAGAAAAAAAAGTCTCATGAAAAAAAAAACCACTCTGTCATGGCACGGTTGCCCCTGACACCATTGCGTCTCCCTCACACCCGTTGAGCAAAATGTTCTACACCTTATATATACCTTAATTTTCATCGGACCCGGGACTCGGGATCCAAGTATACTCTCTTGGCACCGCTCTGGATATGAACTTAAAAAGGAACACTGATAAGCATCTTGTAATGATGAGTGATGGATTTATCCTGATTCAGCGCTGATACATGAACGATTCCTTGTGTCTGCCTTTACGATACTTTGGTGGCATTTGACGTCCTCTTCTGATTGATTGGTTAGCAATGGAGAATATATATATATATATATAAGCCATAGCACAAAGATTGTATTTTGCACCGTGGTAGACTGATCCTCTGAGGTGGCTACCATACTTATAAGCAAGTCGTAGATGAGAATACATCCGCCCGGAATAGGATAATGGACAGACTCTTTCTTACGAGTCAAGTTAATGAATGATACTTTCTTTTGTGGTATGCAGCAAAAAATGCTTTGTATCATGTCAATGTGCGAACAATAGTTCATGGTCATGTCTATTCCAAGCTTTCGAGGAAACCTAGGTTTCCAGACAGACGACTGGACCATCTTCATTATTCACCAACTCTCTTGATTGTATACACTTGGGTGTAACTTTGGTCTGGTCTGTCCCAAGGCTTGAAAGTAAAGATGTCCGTGAAGAGATGTGAGACCAAGCGTACGGTGCCCTGACCACATCTTTGTGTAGCATCACCGTGTCATATAGCCAATATCTCGACAATCTCTTTGGGATCTTCCAGTCTGTAGTCGTTGTTCCAATCAAGTCCAACAGGCCGGACCTAGTGAATAGTGCTAGTAAGCTGTGCTCTCCTCCAAGATGACGAATATGACCAGAAACGGATAGAACTCTTTTCACAGATAGCTACACAATTTCATCATGAATATATGATATTGGCGAGTCAGACACAGGACGAAATCCGCCTTGTCACTCTTTATACTAGCTAGTGATGAACCGGACGAAAGAAACTGTTATCATGCTTAGCCCTATATAGTACCGTCTCCCTCACGAGTCCTCACCCACATCGTCGGCGTCGACGCCACAGATATCTCATCGCCTTTTTCTCACACGTCGTCGCCATCTAGATCGAGACCTCCCCGCCCGACGATGCCGAGCCACACGTCTCGAAGCCGCAGTTTCCCAGGCCGCATATTTCTCAAGCCGCGAGGTTTCGAGCCACAGGTCCGTTTGAACCACTTGCCTCTTGGCCCACGCTTTGGTTCTTTCCAACGTATCCCCGACACCTTGCGGGAACTTTGAAGTTTGGTGTTCAAACAAAACACATTCGCCTCCGGAGAGCTTCTGACCTTGAACCAATCGAAGACGCCTTGCGGCCTGAGCAACATACACTTTTCTTCGCTCGCTATCTTCGTGGGCAGTGTTTCTTGTCATCAAGCGCTACTCCAGGCATTCTTCGTTCGCGCTCGGAATATTCTCTTCGTGGCAGATTCACCTTGGCGCAACAACAAAAAGAAGAGCAAGCAACATCTTGAACCCAGGGCATTTTTGCGCCTTTTGCCAGTGGCGCCCTCTCTTCGCAACCAGCTGCTTCACCTTTTCGAAACTGAAACAGTTTACCGTAACTAATCGCCATGGCCTATCACAAGAGCCCTTCTCCGGTGGACAAAATGATTGTCAGGTGAGTACCCTTGATTCCCTCATCTTCTCGACTTAATCACCACTTGGGCCTTTGGGATTCTTTCAAGATATTGTCGAACATTCTCGACTCATTTCAGAAGATAAAAATTAGTCGTGGTAAACGGTGTAGCTAAATGAGATTTTCTGAGCAGCCCGGGCCGCCGTGCCGTTGACTTCTGCAAGGAAACCTGGCGCCGCGTTACCAAGTCGCCCAAGTCCGAGGAGCGTCCTCTGCACATCTCAACGCCCATCTTTTTCAAACATACGGAGCACGGCGTAGCAAAGAAGGAATCTCCCGACCCTGCTCCTACCCGCCCCGACGATGTGACTGACGACCATGCCAAGGTCGTCAACGTCAAGGATACTGGCGACGGTGATGAGAAAGAAAACGAGGCCGAGTGTGGCGACCTCGCCATGATGCCCTTGGCCGTCACCTTGTCCTCCACGGTATCTTCTCTTATCTCGGAGCCAGCTCCTGTTGCTACTCCTCTGCCGGCTTCGCAGGTTTCTGAGAGCTCCCCGGCCATTCTCGACAAGGACTGGCGCCGCTTCGAAGATACCCCCGTCAAGAGCAGCCCTTCCTACTACCTTGGCAAGTATGCCCGCGGTTCTGACTCCCAGGGCACCATTGTCAACCGTCCACGTAGCACCAGCGCTGCCACGACCAACTTGAGCATCCTCGAGTCATCTACCGAGCGCGACTTTGGCGACCCCGAGCCCAGTTGGCAGCATACTTCCCGCCCTCGTTCTCAGCCCCGTCCCAAGGATTCTGGCTCTTCCTTTTCCACCTACCAGGCCACCCCGCCCGTCCAGTTCCCTCGCCAGGCCAAGCAAAAGAACTTTGGCTTTTTGTATCACCGCGAGGTTCGCAGCAGCGGCCATAAGGGAGAAGCCGCCAGCGTGGCCAGCAGCAGCCAAGTCTCCCTAGCCACACCCACCCCGGCCGTTCGTACTGCTCATTACCACTACCAGCATCAGCCTTCCCGCGCTGCTGCTGCTCGCCCCCACAGCGCTGTCATCCAGCGTCATGTCAGCGACTCCGTCATTGGCACCGAAGACGCCGGCGACTGGATGACGATTGCCGACACTGTGGGCGACATGAGCGGACTGCAGGGAGGAGGAGGAGAGGACGGCGGCGATGCTGCTGATTCTATCAATGGCCATGCCAGTGACAAGTGGTCCGCCGTTTCGGTGCGCGGACAGTCGAGCACCATGGACAATATCATTTTCCCCGAGAGTCGCGGCCGCAACGCCAATGATGATGAGATCAAGGTCAAGACACGCCTGGAGAACAACGTCGTCACGCCCGTCAAGCAGCGCCGCAAGGTCTCTTTTGCCGACCAACTGCCCGCTGGTACTACCACTACTGCTGCTGCTGCTGCTACTGGTACCACAACCGCCGCTGCTGCCACCGAGCCGTTCCAGTCCCGCGTCGTCATTCGCAGAGGTGTCGATGCTCAGAACCAGGAGCGGCCTGAAACGCTGCAAGTGAATCGTTCTACTCGCACGCACCCTCGCTACTCTGGTTCATTTGATGTTGACGTTGCCCGTCGACGCATCAGCACCCCGATTGGACCTGCTGTGCTCATGGATTCTTGAGTGAGCGTGGGGGGAAGCTGCGAGTCGGCCTTTCTGTAGCACTGGCTGGAGAAACTCGTACATGGGGAGGACCCGAGGAAAGTCTTCTCTCCCTCTCAGGCCTTTGTTCTCACCTTTTCGTGATTTTTTCTGTTCTGTTCTGTATTTTTGCTTTTGAGAAACAGCGGCGAGGGCAATGGTATTACTGCCAGGCAAGAGGGGTAAGAGAAATGGAATGGGTTCGCACAAGCCGCTGCCCTTCAACTTGAGATGGAAAGGCCGTCATTTGACTGCTCAGCAGAATGGGAAGGAGGTCAGTGATTCACACGGGAGTTTTGGCGGTTATTAATCACCAAGTCCAGAGTAGTCACTCCTTTGTATTCTTGCGTATGGTTTTATATGTCAGAGGGGGATGGTTCTCTTTCAAGATTTGTTTTCTTGCAATTCGCATGATACCCCCAAGAAATCGTTTGTCCTGCTTTCCCTCTCTATCGACCACGAGAGTTCCCATAACGGAATCTAGCCATAGATTTGGCTCTCGATAGCCTTGATACAAAAAATTGTTTCCTCATTACGCTCCGCCACACTTGTTATTTGATTTCTGTATGACGCGCATCTCACTCTTGTTCTCAGGTCTTTTGAAAGAGGTCAGCATCACAGGCAGAAACACCCGATCGATCACCAGACTTATTTTTCAGCTATAAACCACAACAAACGTCCGGATGCCGTCAGGGAATAGGGAAGGTGACACCATTTCTCCAGCCTACTGGTACCTGGTCCTCGGAACCGGCCCTCCACCGACCCGTTCAAGCTTCCTGCGCATGGCTTCGGAGCGCCAGGCCGTTCATCGCGCGGGCATCGTAGCCAAGGAGGCAAGAAGGGAGGCTACAGTTAAGGCCAAGGACACTAGAAAAGAAGCCATTGCCAAGGCCAAGGCGGGCAACCCGGTCCCGTATCTCATGGGCACCATGAAGAAGAAACTTGGGCTGGGCAAGAAGAAGAGTAAAAAGAACTCGCAGACAGCGCGCGGTGACAAGTCTTTGGGAAGAATACAGCCAATGGAAGGCGAGATCCAAGATACTCCCGGTTTCGAGGATGATGCTGCTAGTGATATTGCCAGAGCATCTGATTCCGAAGTCACTCCCAACGATACAGACAGATTCGGGGATGACGCTGCCGAGGCAAAAGACTCGGATACTCCCAACCGAGATGATGATGGGACCAACTTGGAAGCGGCTCAAAGTCTGGAGAATTGCCACAACATCAAAGCAAGAGGTTCGCCTACCAGCGATCAAGAAGCTGCCGTAGGTGCCTCTGAGCCAGCAGAAACACAAAATAGCCATCAGACTGATGCTGGAGTTCACTGCCTAGACTTGTCCAAGACTTAGGGTGCTTTGAGTTTGCCACCAGTGTATTCGTCATAATAGAACTGTACCAACCAAGACAATGTAGCCAGCCAATGGTGGCCAAGTTCAGAAGCTCTCCTTTCTATAAAGAGCGGATCAACCCTATTCACATGCTACTTATCTCTGGCCCTTCTCGTTGTTTTGACCCCGGACCAGGAGAAATGCTTTCTCCAATTTCTTGGATGATGGCCGAACTGACAGCATGTCGTGTTTCGACCATAAAAGCATAGCCTCGCGAGTTTGCTAGGTTCCGTATAAGCCCGAGCACCGTATTTTAAAGTAGCCATGGCCGTGTTTTATAAATCACGTAGCACTTGAGAGACATACATGTAAAGAGCCTTGCAGCTGGTAGGTAGTAGTGCTTATCTCCATTGGCCACTATACACCAGGCAGTTGCTACACCAACGTTCGTTGCTGTCCACCTGATGATCATACGCCTGCTCCCTACCAATAAGACGACGACATTGACCATGTCCACTGAACTAAGTACAGCTTGGTAGTAGTGTCTATGACTTTTCCTCATAAATGATCTCGTTCCATGTTATGATACACAGTGAGATGGATCGCCGCGGAAGCCTTTCCGACTCCCAACGGGTCTCGGCGGCTGTGCCTGTTGTGAATCAAACCAATGAGACCCTTTCAACTCTCACTACCTACCACGACCGACGCGTCAAGACAACCAACAAGACAAGACACCCACATCTGGCAACTTTCACCGAACCCACTGCTATGGCAACCGGTTGAGAATCCGCTCTCAGAACAGAGTCATCGGCGTAGAAGTATATTCATCGTGCATTCTTTTATCCGCCACTCATACGTAAAAAATGATATAGTCCAACACGTTCAGCATGCGGGTTCCTGTTTTCCCTAGCAACTCCATACAAAAAAGGCAAAAGGATCACGGCACCGATCCAGCCATGATGTCACGCTTTTCCTCTGGACTAGCCGTGTACCTAGCAACGGGTTTGAAACGTAGACGCTAAAACATCCGATTGGCATTGTACCTCCGTTGAATCGGATTCCAGGGACGGCAGAATGCCAAATCCCCTGAAGTAGCAACGAACCTGGCTATGCAGAGATCTGGGCGAAATAAATAAGACATGACAACGCCACCCTCCGTAAACTCCTAGACACCTATGCCGAGACGCCATGCCCATCAAAAGATGGCAAATGTTGCAGCTGGACTGCAAAAAATAGAAATGCAACAAGAGAAGTTGAGAAAAACCCTTCCCCAGCGGGTGGTTTGAACCAAGACGGCCCGACCGTCTGTGCTATGAGACTCTCGTGCATCTATCAAGTCATAAACGATTACTGTGAAGCACCATCCAAAGCTCCACCGGGTATCCTGGGTCGATGGAACGCGTTGGCATAAAGGTTCTCATCGGTATTGATTATGCTTTGAGCAAGATTTGCCATTCGGGCAGACTCAAGGCTCAAGCTCATCCAGGGAGAGCTTCGTGTCAGTGATACCCAACTCAGGAGCACATCTCTTGGCCCATTGCCGAGTGAGAAGGGAAGCTGTGCGTCGGTCAGTATTGAATGTTTTGTTCTAGGAGATGAGAAGACATACCCTTCAAGAACTTCTTACTAGCGTACTTCTTGTAGAAGGCCTCGTGGATGACGGGGCGAGCCAGGTAATCAACCATGAGGAGGAAGACTGGCTCGATCTCCTCTTCCGTGTAGCCAGCGTAGTACGACAGAGTTTCATCCTGGTCAAAATTAGCTTTTATGCATAAATTATACTCATCTGTGAAACTTACCCAAGGGCCGCGGTCTAGGATCATGCGCGACAAGTACATAGCAGCCGCAGCAATGTGACTGGAGCGATAGGCCATGAATCGGTGGTCAACCAGGCTGATCTCCATAAGATACTTGCCAATGGTACGCGATTGGATGTCATAGTTGTCGGCCTTGGAGATACGACGAAGGAAGTTCATGGGGTTGGGGTAGCTGAGGTTGAAATCCAGCGTAGAAAGGACGAAACGCTCGGCACTCAAAATCTCCTGTTCCGAGAAACCATCATCGGCGACGTGTACAAAGTTGGCAACGTGCGGCGACAGAACCTCCTCGTACTTGGACGCGATGAACATGGCAGTGATGCCGACAAGCTGCAGCCGGTCAAGCTGGACAACCTTCTCGGAAAGGAAGCGGTCGATAATGTTGATGGCCAGGAACAAGGTCTCCGGCAGAAGGTGGAAACGTGTGTGGACCTCAATCAGCCAGTCGATGAGGATACCGCGCGTCTTCCACTCCAAATCGTCCTGGTGTGCCATATACTCTGGGTTGGGCACCGACTCGCACTCCAGGTCTCTCAAATACTCAAAGATCTCGTTGGCATACTCGGCAGCCATCAACGGGTCATCCAGGTCCTCGCTGTCCAGGTCCTTGACACCCGGGGGGTACTTGTGCTTCTCCTGCGGCGCAGGCTCGGGCTGGGACACCTTTTCGGTGACGGAGTCTACCTTGGCGTTCTCATCGTTGGCGACTTCAACAACCTTTTCACTCTCCACCAGAGTGTGGACCTTCTTGCGAACCGGCTCACCCTCCTCTGCAATCTTGTCTTGCTTGACTGTGGTGGTAGCAACTTTTCTCTTTGTGGAAGAGGCACCAATGGCACCGGAGCCGGAGCCAGCTCTCTTCACTTCAGTCTTCTTTGCAGCTTCCTTGCTGGCGAGGGCAGTTCTTGTTGTGGTGGCGCGAGGCTTCTGAACGCCGGTGGGCTGAGCAGCCTTGGAGACAAGGCCAGTCTTGGCAGTAGCGGCCTTCTTTCCCTCGGTGACCTCGACCTTTCCAGCATTAGTGACATCGCCCAGAGCAGCCCGTCTTCTGCCGTTGGCTGCGGTTGTGGTTGCAGGCTTCTTTGACTGGAGGGTTGGCTTTGTGGGTGGTGCATTGACATCGACGTCAAGTGCTGCAGCCTTTGCACGCGTCATACGCGTAGAACTGTTCTCGTCATTCTCGTTGGTGACGAGTCGTCTGGTAGCAGGGCGTCCCTACAAAAGGTGACGGGTCAGTATGCACAGCTAGACGTACTTGCAAGTCACGATGGTGGAGCCACCAGCGTAGACAGGTCAAGCTGCGGCGCGTCGAGAATTGATGACTTACTGGAGGCATATTTCTTCCTCGTTGTACGTGATTTTTGCAATAAACAAATTCAGTCGCGTCTTAATTACTGGAATGCAAAATCGTGTCAGTCATGGTTCTCTCGTTGTGACTTGCAAGTGTGGTCTTGAGTTGTTGAGTGCAGATCTCGCAAGGGCTGTATTTATGTGGAAGCGTGGGGCTAGCATCTGCAAAATCGCAACAGGCAAACACGCGCAACAAGACTCTCGAGAGGGCCAAAGCAGAAGCCCGATGTCAAGTCCGAAAGCCCGCAAGTTCCTCAAGCTCCAAGAGACTCTTGACCAGATAGAGGACTGGTTCGTACCTGTTATGTACTGCAAGGTATCGCGGATGGGTTGACTTCGCGTGTGGCTTTTGAGCCTTTGGTGTCAACAAGCTTTCGGGAACCGTTGAAGCTGTCCAACGCGTTGCAAGATAATGCAAGAGAGGCGTGAAGAATACTCGAGGGCAGGTGCGAGCAATCGATATGTAGATTGGAAAAAGAGACAAAGAGAGACGAGATATGTTGTTGGGTGGAGGGAGTATGTTGTTTACATGTACGGGGGGGAATATGCAGACAGGTTGGGTATTTTCAAGAGAGAGGGAGCTGGAGCTGGAGCCAGGCAAAGAAAAGAAGCCGTGGTAGCGTGCGTAGCGCGAATTGGCTTGGGTCTGGTGCAGTGACCAGCGCCAGTAGAGAAAACAGAGAGAGGGAGCAGAAAGACAGAGGAAGAAGAAGAGTGGGTACTCGGTAGCCTACCTGATTTGTGTGCACGTGTGTGTACTTGTTCAAGGCCACGGGCTGGGCTTCTAGCGCGATGCCCCCTGTTCGGGACTGCGGGCAGAATTGCAGCTGTGACGACGTGACGGTAGTGTCTCAAGTCGCGCTGGGTGACGGAATTGGGAAGGATTGAGCGTGACAGGATCGTGATTTCTGCACAGGCTCTTTTTTGTTCAGGTTCGTTGTATGGACGGGAAGTCGTTGGGAATTTTGTTTTCTTCTGCTGTCTCGCTCGTAATGATATTGGAATAGAATAGACTGAATTCTATGCAGCAGCAACGCAACACACACAAAACAGACGCCGACAATGCAAATCGAATGACGCTGAGTGAATATCTAGCAGCAATAGATGGAAATAAAGATGATGATGCTGTAGGAGAGAAGATGGGTGTTGACAGACAGACAATTGAGTTCGCCGGGAGCTTTTTGCAAAAACCTGGGCACGAGAAGAAGACCGGGAATTATTATCTATTCAAGTTGGTTGCCCGTTGAAGCAGCAAGCAAAAACTCAAAAAAAAGCTCGACGCGGTCCCCTTGGTATTACACAAGCTACATTATTAGGCACATGGTGCATAGCAGTAGTGCAAGCCCACGCTTATAACCCCACTTTGATGAATGTCAACAGCCGCTGCCAGGGGCAACGGCTGTCTCTGGTCTCCCCAATGGCTTGTCGCGGTCCCTCCTGTTGCAAACTTCCCGGGATTCCGTCAGCCCAATTCAAGACGTGACTTGTGGCTGGTTCACGGCAAGACGCAATAGTCGGTGCATAGTATTCCAGAAAATGGGATAGTAGTGAGACACTGTTGCCATAATTCAATCTTCCCTTAGACAGCCCAAGGTCATGTCTTTAGAGAGAGATCAATTAAGAACAAAGAAGCAGGAACATCGAGTAAGACAAAAAGGACAGTTGTAATCTGTACTAATTGTTATGCTGTTGAAAGTGGATACTCAATGCATCTGACAATAATGTAGACATAAAATCACTACTCGAGGTATCATGACACTTGTTCGTATACAAAGTACCTGCCCTATAAAATAGTATGCACACTTCACAAAACGCTTTGCTTGTTGATACGCGTCTTGCATGTCATAGTGGTATGGAACAGCCCGGACCTCCTCGTACATACATGGGAGCGCGTTCTGAAAAGACATGTCCGACTTTTTTTTTTTACTCTTGGTCCGACCGGACAGGGAGACGCGCCTGTTGGTTCTGGTGCTAGTACCTAGGTCCTTGGTCATGATGCTTGCAGCCGCCTTTCATTGACTTGTTAGGCAGGCTTTTCATTGCAACCGTGTTTGTTGGTTGATTGTGGAAAAGTATATCGGCAACGCCTGAAAAACCAGCTCTATCCTGGCACTGTTTTAAATTGTCATATTCAATACGCACCATCAGCGCCTGCCTAATGCTCTGCAGCCTTCTTATATCCAACGTTGCAAAGTTCCTAGTCTGTTGATTGAAGGCCGTTCATGGTTTTGAATTCTAATATCGACCATAATTGTACTTCGTAGACTTTAGAGAGGACGTGTACGGAATACTACTTGTAGTCTGGCGCTCCCGATGCATCCAGCCAATCACATCGCATTTTTAGTGCTTCCAAAAATCATACTCGGACTGAAGCACCCCAGTACGTACCTAGCTACTTAGTGGTAAATTCGGCGCTGGAAGAACCCTAGCTCCTTTGCGAAGCTACAATTTCTCCATTCGAGGCATCTCGCCGCAACTCGAGCACCGACGACGGCGACGAAGATATCGAATCGCCCCGTCTTTTTGCGAAAGCACGGCCACTACGCATCTGCTGCCATTACTGCGCTGCCGATGCATAGGCACGCCTGCCATGCCATGATGTTGCAACCAAGGCTGTTTTCAAGATCTGCCCACGGGGCATTGGCCAGCTCCAAATGCTCGTCGGCCGCCTTCCTGGGCAGAAGCTATGCGACCGTCCAGACAACCATTGAGCCTGCCAACACCTCCGTACCGAGTCCGACCGCGAAGCCTGGTGGCCAGGGTCGGCAGTCATCCGCTATTCTGCGCACATATACGCCTAGAACCGGTGGTCTCAGACATTTGAAGCGCCCCATCAACGATCACCTATGGAAGGGCAGGCCATTCCTGCCATTGACCTTTCCCAAGAAGGGTATGGGCAAGGGTGGTAGGAATCACCACGGAAAGATTACCGTCAGACATCGCGGAGGTGGTGCAAAGCGAAGGATAAGGACGATCGACTTTGCCCGGTGGAACGCCGGCCCGCAACTCGTCGAGCGCATCGAATACGACCCGAACCGCAGTTCGCACATTGCCCTCTTGTCGGATCAAGCAAATGGAAAAAAGTCGTACATTATCGCTCCCGATGGCACAAGAGCTGGAGATATCGTACAGAGCTACCGATCTGGTATCCCGCAAGATTTGCTCGACAGTATGGGTGGTGTTGTTGATCCCGGTATTCTGGCTGCCAGAACGGCGCACCGAGGCAACTGTCTGCCATTGCACCTGATCCCCGTCGGTACCCCAATTTTCAATGTCGGCTCGCACCCCAAGGGCGGCGCCGTCTTCTGCCGCAGCGCCGGAACTTTTGCCATCGTGGAGGCCAAGGACGAGGAGACTTCAGCCGACGGTGTCAAGGTTGTGACTGGAAAGTACGTCACTGTGAGGTTACAGAGCGGTGAAGTGAGAAAATGTAGCAAAGATGCATGTGCGACCGTTGGAGTGGCCAGCAACATCCACCACCAATACCGACAGCTTGGTAAGGCAGGAAGAAGCCGATGGCTCAACATTCGACCCACCGTCCGTGGTGTGGCCATGAACAAAGGTATGTCTGGAAGATGATTTCTCAACTTGGCCAAACACTGATTCTTTGCAGTCGACCACCCTCACGGTGGTGGTCGTGGTAAATCCAAGAGTAACAGACACCCCGTCTCTCCATGGGGACGAACACCGGTATGCTTTCTCCTATATCATCATGATGATAAAGTCCACGTTCTGATTCTTTCTACAGGCCAAGGGTGGTTTCAAGACTCGTCCCAAGAGCAACATCAACAAGTGGGTGGTCGTTCCGCGGGTACGCAACCACGGAAAGCGCAGAAGCAAGAACAGTTAAATGTAGAGCTCGACTCTCATATAGACTCAAACGTGTACTTTATCGATCTGTACAATACATTGTCTCGGCGGCTAGATCGGCATATATATGTACAGCTGTATAATACGAGACTAGAAGCGGTCTTTGTCACCTTACAAAACAATCGTCATTCCAAGTCACAGGTTGATCCCCTCTTGGGTTGCCATCGGCACGTGCTTTCTGGAATGTTCGCATCTTTGTTGTTATTCGGAAATTTGTTTGTCGTTCTATTTCTACTTGCTTACCTAGGTTTGCCAATGTACCGAAACAACACACCAACAACATCTTCATGCCGGCAATGTCCCGACATGACGGATACGAATCCCTTCGAATGTACCATTTCCGTCTTCGCCAATATTGGTACCTTTTATTGTGCCGTCTACCGTACTCGAATCATCTGACTCTATGTGGCCAAAACATGGGACTCGCTCATTTTACTCACCTCAACAAGGGTCCTCACCGAGGGGTAAAGTTTGACAACGACAATACAAAAGTAATCCAGAGACACTCACCTCTCCACAAGACCGTCCATCTGCTGTCGTACCACCAGGCACCGCACACGCAGAATATGCTCTCGCGGGACAGCAACCAGTGATGGGCTAGACGCTCGACGCCGACCATGCGGCCGCGGGGCAACACGGCCTTGGGGTCCTGTCTCGAGGTCTGGACAGTCAGTTGGCGTCACGGGCGTCGAGTAGTTTGAAGCAGGGCGGCCCGTATATCGGGTGCTATATCAGGCGCCTGATTACTATACGCAACTTGATCCTTACCGCGCTGACATCTTTTCCCCGCCACGGTGAAGGTGAACCCGGGATGGTTCGAAGGACAAGTAACTCGGCTGGTTCAACACCCCCGGACGCCACGTTTGGCTGCCATAGTGAACCTTCCCCTTTTCCTGTGTCCCCAGAAAGCAGAGAAACTGTTCTTCATGATCCTCTGCTGTCCCGGGAAGTCTTTCATTATCTGTACCTTGGCTATGAAATTAATCATTGCCGCATGTTCGATTATTTGCATATATGTCGACAGAACTATAAAGGCATATATATCCTTGAGCCAATGGTGTCACGCCAATAAGCATGGACATTTGAGACTACTTTTTGTCATTCCTTGTCTCTCCGACCTTAAATAGAACAAACTCCTTGTTGAGCGGAACTCCTTTGTAGAGGTTCTCCCTCGTAAATATGATCTTAACCCGGCCGCCACCCAAATGCTTTCAGGGTCGTCGTGCTGCAAACCCAGTTATCTCCTAGAAATGACTGTATATGCATGGCTTTTCAATGCCAATCCACAAAATTTCTACGCCTTGGATGAACGTCATCAGGCGTGATGAATCGACCCGAGCAACACAGGCCATCCAAGTAATGGGCAAACGAGCCGGTCAATATAATATTGTTAGTGCGCAGATTTCATAACCCAACCTGGTGCAGAACTCAAAGATCACAGGATTTCAAGCCTCAGTTAACTCTGCGAGATCAAAAGCTGATGTGATTCCCGGTATTCCCTTTGAGATTCCCTCGATTCCCAAGATAAGTAAATAGATGGAATGGGAAATAAATGCTAAATGACCACCTTTTCCTAGGGTATCTCTTGTACAGATGCTTAAGTAAGGACCGGCAAGGAGGGCCGAGAGACAAAACAGACCCTCTTTTGTGTCATGATATGTGAAATCTGGCGCTCCGCGTGATTAGGTACAAGACACGCAAGCCAACGTGGCTTCACTTGGCGCCAAGTCAAATATCAGCCCTGCCGATATTAATTTATGCAGACGAGGCTCGATAGGGCTTCACAAGCACGTCATAGGTCTTCTTCGGACATATCATGAGATAGCAAGACAACCCCCAGTAATTCGATTCATTTAAAGGTCAAGAGACGACCCGGACTTTATATTCGCAGCGGTTGGAAGTAGGCCACTTTGGGCTCATTATATGCAGTGTGCTGACCGAAAATATATATAAACGGTAAAAGAAAGGGAAACCATTATCATCGCTCATACTTGGGCAGATGTTCTGCATCATGCCCGTTGGAGCCCCTAGTCGTTGAGGGTCCAGCTATACTCTCAAAAGGATCATGCGACCCGTATAAGTCTTGTTCACTAAGAATTGGCGCAGAAGGCTCATGGCCATTCGATGATCCTGCGGTACCCGGCGGTGGCGCCGATGGTCCGCTTTCTTCGTAGTCTTCAGGTATCTCTGGCGGCGCACTGGCCTCTGTTAAGAGTCGTCTTCGCTCGAGCTCCTGTTTATCATCCACTGGGTCTGCACGTGCTGCGTCCGTGGATATGTCTGCAAATGAAGGCGCGGATGGTCCCTCGCCAACCTCGACAGCACTGTCTACAGGTGCCAGCGGAGGAGCGCTTGGAGTCACGTCCGCAGGTGCTGAAGGTTGCGAGGGACCGGCAACAGGTTCACTTGCCGGTGCTGATGGCTGACTAGGCAGGAGGCGCTGTTCGGCCAGCCGCACGCGTTCCTTTTCTGTCAGACCACTTTCGTCTGAGAGCTGAGGTGGTGGTACATAATTTGGTGCCGGGGAACCATGATCACGAGGGCTGTACCCAGGTGCCTCGGCCGACTTGCTCGATGAAGCCCAAGTTTGTGGCTGCACCTGTGAAGGATGCAAAGGTCCTTGTTCATTATAGTTACTGCCCTCGCTATAACTGCCCTGCCAGTTATAGGGCATCTCATTCGTCTCTGCAGGATGACCTGCGTCGGAAGGTGGTTGTAATGTGAGCGTCGGCCGCACGGGTGCTTTTGATCGCGTCCTAGTCGTATCAACGTTGCCAACGACTACTTCAAAAGATACTGATATCACTCCTTTCTCCCTGCGCAAATGGTCTGTATCCACGATTGAGCCGTTCCAGTTGCCTGGCTGCCTATCGTAGGATGCTGTTCCTGGCGCCGGGTTCCCAGAGACTGACACGGAGCCCAGCCGATTTGGCTGCTGCGGTGTGCCTTGGGACTGACCTGCAAGCTTTCCGCCCAGATCAACCACCACCTCGACATGGTATCGGAAGCCGATCAGACCTCCGGGCACGCCTTTGATGCTCGGGAAGACGTCCTCGGGTACCCTCACGGATGTGGTGATGTTTGCCGACAGCGTCATTGGATCAATGATGAGTGGTGCCACTGATTGCGAAAGGTCTTTCCTGAAAACACTACAAGACCCTGCTGACGATAATGATAATCCGCCGAGTCCAGTCTTTGACTTGGGATAAAACTCCTCACGCTCTAGCTTTCGAGCATCCTCCTTGGAAATATTTGTGAATAATGATGCCGGAGGCGCATAATCAACTCGCCCTTGTCGATAAAAGGTGACGATGATCCCATGTAAGCTCTTCATCCGGCGATTGTGATCAACTCGTATTCGGACAGGCAGGAGATCGCCTGGCATGCAGCCGCCTTTCAATAGCTCTACATTGGCCGTGATCTCACGATCCTCGGCAATACCTGCAGACACTCTGCTGCCATTCGAGCCCCCGCTACCATCAGCGCCTCTTGCACTATTGCTGTTGTGACTGGCTGCACTTCCAGCACTGATTTCGCTTTGTATATCGCTCTGAATTGGACTCCGGGGAAGATGGTGGTCATCTGGCCGACTCCGGTTCGGGTCGTCGTGGTTCACGGAACTCTCGTTCGAGTTTTCGAGCGCGCGTGTCGAGTCCAGATCTGAGGCGGGTTCGTGCAGATCGGTGGCACTCCGACTCGGCGTTGTGTTTGTTACTGGTGCCCTTTTCCTCCTTTGTCGCTTGTGCATGGCATGCATCGTGACCTTTCTCTCCCTGGGCTGGGGGATCAATCCGACGTCGACCTTTTCCACCAAAGATACCCTCGTCTCAGCAGTGGTGGTCGGAGCGATCGATGTTGGGCGGGTCAATGTCGCGGTTATAATATATGCTATCGTTCCTCGCTCAAACTAATTGTTACCGTGTTAGTTGAAGCCAGAAATCGGACATTGGAGCATGCACGTGTGCGTACATCAATACTGCTGGGCAGGCCTTCGGGTGGGAATAAGAGATCAAACTCAAACTCCCATTTCCGGGCCTCGAGTCGTCCCTCGCCGCACAGAACTTGCTCATCTTGGAAAAGCTGTGCGTGACCATTGCCAAAGTACCGAAAACTATTGCTTCCTCCGCTAGGCAGGATGGCGGCATTGCCGGCATTCATCTGCGCGGCATTCTTGAAGACACGAACATAGCCGTGTAGGCAGACAGTCAAGTGGGTGATGCGGATCGGCTTGGTCAAGGACAGGGTGACGGAGCCCTTGACATGTTCGCCAGCCGAGTACTTTCGATGAGCATCTTTTACCTTGACGTAGAACTCGGCGAGGTTCCGGTTGCGCGTTCGGGAGCGCAGCGGCAGAGACAGAAACTCCAGGAAGGATTTCTTGGTTGGTCCATCTTCGAGAGACAAGTCGGTAGTACGGTCGGATGTACCCATCTATTCTACAGCTAGCAATTGGCGACGACGTGCGCGCCTCGCATGACAAGCAAGGCACAACACGAGCGAATGTGCTCTTTTTTTTTTCTTTTCTTTTTCTTTTCGGGTTATTAGGTCAGGCAGCGATGAATAATAGGGTGCAGCGTCGCGACGGGGCGCGTTCTGATCTCCTAAGGAGGGCCCCTCAAGGCGAGAGGACCCTTGATGGAGCAATCGATTTCCGATACGCGCACCTACGATGGGTAGGTACACACCTCGGCCACTTTTTTGATTCGGACTCGACGCACGCAACTCGACAAAGCGCAAGACAAGAGCGCAGCGTTGGGAGCCCGGCCCCAGCGGTTAGGCAATAGGGTCAGGGCAGCCTAGGTGACGGGCGCGGAGGCCTTATCGCAAACCCGTCTACAGGGCGCCGCAGCGACTGGTGACGACGACGATTAAAAAGGGAAAAAAAAAAACAGCGCCTGGAGTGTTGGATAGAAGTGACTTGAGATGAGGCAAGTCTTGGAAAGTTGCATGTGCGAAGGTTGTGGAGGTCTTGGCGGTCTTGGTATCAACGGGTGCCCAGGAACTAAGAATAAATCTGGCCGCTCGCTTGGTTTGCCGGTGCGAACGGATCGGGGGGAGGGTGAGGGGAAGACACGATTGATTCGAAAGGGTAAGAAAAAATAGAAGAGGGGACTGATGGCTGGACTGCAAGTCTTGTCCGACGCCTTGACTGGGGTTTGAGGTCTCAATCGGGTAGGGGAAATTCGCAAGTTGCTTAGAAACTCATCGGGGGGCGGCTCAGGTCACATCAGAGATAATTAATAATGATAATAATTAAATGAAGCGCAAAGTCAAGAAGGTCCTTTCCTTGGGTCACTGGATTACTACTGGAAAATCAGCATGGGCTGGAACGGATCGGGCTGGGGGTGCGTGGGGAGGGACTGGCGGTAGTGTATTGATTGATTGAACTTGTTGGACTCGAAAGTCTGGATTAATGTCTGGCCCTGAACTAAAAATCTTCTCCTGGAACTCGGCTTTGGCTCAAGTCTAGTGATTGCCTCCAATCTGATCTACCGTCACTTTAGGGGTTGAGGATCTCGCTGTTGTTCATCAGGCTTGCACGCAGCCCAGTAACACGCGCCCAATGTCGCGTGTCGGGAAGCTTCATGCAAAGCAGGTAAACACTTGCAATATGTAACAGTGGATGTAGCACGCAACCTTACCTAGGTATGTAATGTAGCAACGGCGTGTTGTGTTTCCTACCAGGTACACACGCATATTACCTACATTGATGATGA
The DNA here is from genome assembly GCF_000516985.1 of Pestalotiopsis fici W106-1. Lineage (NCBI taxonomy): Eukaryota > Fungi > Ascomycota > Sordariomycetes > Amphisphaeriales > Sporocadaceae > Pestalotiopsis > Pestalotiopsis fici. The sequence goes on along the minus strand of NW_006917091.1, from coordinate 3,915,692 downwards.
TACCTACAACATTACCAGCGGAGAATAAGCGGCCGCTGTCCCCCGTGTGTCGATCACTCTTGGTGTGGGCGATTGAACTTCAGCGTGACTCGCAGACGCACAGGTATATGTAGGTACCAGAGGAAGTACCCGAGCAGGAAGACCGACAACGCCTTTCTGGTGTTGGTCTTCGTCCGACAAGAACCTAATCGGCTCACTCTTGCTTCGAAATCCGCGTTATGCTGTACTGTTGAAGCAATCTGGAAACAGAGTACCTTGGCGCTTGAAACGCGCCTGGCATTTTCGGCGGCCCGAGATGCCCTGCAAAGGTTCCTCCTCTGAGCCTTCTGCAAGTTCGACAGAAAGAGGTAAAGACGCCCACACCTTTCCCATTCTGAGAGACGAATGTCACCACAATGGGGTGCTCCCGGACATGACATGTGGATAGCCTCGCTTGCAGCCTCTCCGAGGACTCCAGTCCGTCTGTCATGCTTGAGTTGAGTTCGGCAGGAAGTGATGCCTTTGTAAGCCCGGCAGTAAGTGGTATATGAATGAGCATCGCGGTGTCATGTTCGATTAGGCGACTCTGCATGTTCTGGTTCTTGCCTGCGTGAGTGATGTGCCAAAGACAGTTCAACTCAAGCTGACTATCTAGTCACCGGTCATAGCGGCAGAGAATACTGGTGTTATGACTATGTCGTTATTGTCCCGAGCATTTGTGACAAAACATGTATACGATGAGTGGAGATTGAGCTGATGTTTGTCGTTGGTGTCGCATTGAGCTGCAACTTCGATGTCGCCACGATTTGTTCACAAGACCAAAATATTGCATCTGCGCCCACATGCAAGTCGCTTTGCAGATTGGGTTTCTTGAGGTAATAAGTATTGTGGCCATGCATTGTTCCTTACCTGCCTACCTACATTGCACGTACGTAGGTAGGATGACTGACGTCCGTCCGAATGTAGTGAGCGGGCTGTCGTCGAGTGCTGCTGCTGTCCGAGGGTTGGTGTAAATAGGTCATACTATGTATTTTAGCGAGTGTCGGCCAGTGCTAACGCCCGGTGTTTTAGCGTTTGCCCACAGTGTAAAGTCGAGGTCCGGGCGTGTCGTAGCGTAATATTTCAAATAGGCATCGTATCGGTGGCTCCCGGAGGTGCAAGTTGCAACCATGCGACTAGACACAACATTGAAAAGTCGAGGAAATCAGACGAGAAGATAAGTTGCAAAAGGGGAGAAAGGCCACGGAAACACGCGGCCGCAAATAGACGTTTTCTTTCTTGAATTTATATGGAACTAAATTGCAGCTTCGTCAGCACTTTAGTCATACAAGGGCTTGGAGACTTTGCCAAGGTGGAAAGAAAGCAACCGGCCTATTGCCAAGCAATGCTGCTGCAGCTTCTCCGCCAAACCTTCCGATGTTTGCTAACGATTTTGCTATAGTTTGCGCTTGCATAAGGGTTCAATGTATAATTTGACCAACTTTGTTTTTCCTTTCTCTATTTTTTACTTATACGAAACACAATAGTGTAGGACGGTGGCGCAAGTCACTTTCCAAAAGGCTGGGGGCTGATTGGGCGAGTTCTGGTTTGGGCACGTTGTCGAGCTCTCCTTTATTCATCTTCTTTTCCCATCCGGATGACAGTGTATCTGTCATCTCTATAGTATATAACACGTAGACACCAAACACCGCTTGCTGATGCGTATGCCCAAAACGACAAGGCCCAAACTCCATGTATGCAATGCAATGATCCTTCCAAGAGATCAAGGTCTAGTCCAACGCTTCGCCGCTCAAAATGCTCTCAAGAATACCTGAACCGACACCTTCTATAGCCTGTTCCATTTCTTTCTCGCCGACAGAGCTCGCAACTCTCTTCTCATCCACTAGGCCAACGCTCATACCGAAACCGCCGCGCTTGCCTCTCTTGCTTGGAGTCTGAGCCGCTGAAAAAGAGCCAGTTTTTCCGTCAACAGCAGTAATCAGCGACATGGTCTCCAAACTACCCATGACTTCTCGAAATTCTGAGCTCGAGAGCGGATGTAACATGGAGTCTTCCGTGCAAAGTTTGCAATATGTATCGTACAAGGTCTTGATTGTGGGTGCTGAGGTTTGTGTTTTGGAAGGCGTACTCAAGACGGACGTTTTTGAGTTCTTGTTGCGCTTTTCAAGCGCAACTAGGGAACACAGGGCTGCCTTTTGTTGTAGATTCAGTGTCTTGAGTCGTTGGTTTGTTCCATTGCTAAAGGCCGCCGCAGTAATCTTATTGAGATGGCCAATACTAACCCGCGGCGCAGTCTCGATGGTGAGACTCTTCAGGGAAGTTGCAAGGGCAGCCGACACGTTCTTATCTGGATTCCCCCGGCCTGGCGACGACAGGTTGTTGTTTTCGCCCAAGACTTTACGTGAAGGTGTAGCCAGCAGAATCTGTTCCTTGACTTCGGCCTCGTGCTTTTGCTTTGTTTCCATTTCAACGAGATCGATGGCCCTGCGACATATCTCGAAAGCCTTTCTCAGATCACCCGTTTGACTAGACACTTTTCTGGAGCATAGCTCGATGGCAGCAGGGTGGATAAATGGCAGCGGTGCTCCTTCAGGCACGAGGCTCTTGAGGCGAGTCGTAATGATAGCCTTGATCTGAATAGCCGAGTACGGCAAAAACGGCAAGAGCTCTGGCTTGAGGTTGCGCGACTTTAGTCGCGGTAGAAACCGATCAGTCAGATCAAGTGCATTGGCAATTCCGACCAATACGAGACGAGACGTTTTTTGAAGTGACCATTCAAAAACGCTGTACAGACTCTCTAGATCGAGAGTAAGAATGTGATCAATCTCGTCCAAAACGACCAGGTAGACGTCAGAGGTCTTCTTTTTCGGCAGAAATAGCTTCTGCAGGCTCGAGGCAGCATCTGCTTCGGCGATCTCGCCATCTTTGCATAGCTGGTCAATTAATGTGGCGTAAAGGTCTTTGGACGACTTGATGCTCATGCAGTTGATGTAGGCTTTCTTGACAGTGGACGCCTTTGCAGCTTCCTCGGTCATCTCATTGACCATGGCACTTTTGCCCGTTCCTGGCGGTCCACTAACGTACAGACCCCCACTTGAGTGCACCTCGGAGCAACGACCAAGAAATTCTCTGAGCTGCTTCCGTTCATCATCTCGTCCGATCAACTGACCAGGATCTGCGCTGCGCGAGAAGAGTTGCCGGGCTTTGTGATAGACAGTCTGTACTGCAGTCGGAGTCAGGGGTGTTTGGGGAGTGGATCGCTTCGAAACCTTGCCAACAAAAGTGACCCGGTGTCTGGGTGTGACTGGCACTTTGGCAAGTGCATCTCTGAATCGTGGGGTGCTTGGTGTAATTGGCTTGAAGTTTGCTTTCGTCGGACTCGACGAGGAGTCGCGGTGCGCAGTGGATTGGTTGCTATTGCCCAGAGTGCTTCTCTTCCTCCTTAACCGCGGGCCTAGATCCGCATCATCGTCCTCGTCGGAAGCAGGTGTAGCAGAGAGTGACTCCTCGGTCAATTCTGCGGTGGAAGATTCTCGAGTGCGATCAACGGCAATCGTAACTGACTTTGGGTCCTCATTCTCGTCATTGATGCGGAGGCTGCGAGTCTGTCGCTTCACTTGCTTCAATCCCAAATCGGGCTCTGCGCCGTCACCGACGGTCAGTTGTAGTTTCCCCTTGGCAATCGATTGGACTTACCAAAGATTGTAGAGCTTCTTGTTCTCTTTCCAAGAGTAGTACTTCTTGCCATGATTGCCGTCCTTGCTCGTGGCTGCGAAACAATCGAGTTCATGAGAAGGTGAAGGCAGTGACAATTGAACCATAGATGAAGGCGCTTAGCTCAAGTAGCTGGCCAGCAGATATTAAATGATAGGACGTGGGGCTTTCCCGTTCTTCGACGCGTTGGAGTCGCGTAACCGCGTAAACCCGCCGCCAAGGCACTTTAACTAGCGCGACATTTTGGGGGCGCGGCCTTGAGTGATGCACGCGCCATAATATACGTACCGATTCCCTTCCCTATAGTATGCCCTATAATATCATACAATCGGGTACTACGTATCTTTCTTTCACGCCTTAAATCTAAAGTCTAATAATGGCTTTTTATGTCCATATCTAGAGAATGCATCCACGGTGAGCCAGTCGAAAGCTTGCGGATTTTGAAATGCTTTTCCGAGGCACGCTTCCATTTTCACGGTGCAAAGAAGCCGCTCAGATCAAATGGCCCGATTCCAAGGGTGAATGGATTGGCAGTGGCCAATTTGAAAAGAATCAGATATGATCCTTTGGCTCTCAATCTAGTGACATGAATCCATCCACTCCTCTTGAAATGTCGACAAGCCAGTATCACGTTTTGGATCAGCCATTTCGTAGCTCCCCACGATACACTCTGACTAGCGCAGCTTTTTAGTGCGGGTTCTTGGAAGCGCACGTGCCCTGTTTCCCCTCCCCTTTCCCTTTCCGGCCAAGCTACCGAATAGGATTCAGTTGTATTGGAACCGGCCGATCTCCGTTCATCTTTCCGGCCGGCGGTGGGAAACGTAGCGACTCGCCACTACTGACCGTTGCTAATCAATCAGAGTCAGCTCTTTTTTTTTTTTTTTCTCTCGCACCCCCCGTATCGTGAAATATGCGACTGGAACAATTCTGATTCGAGCTCCTCTCTTGCTGTCACTATGCTCACCATAGGTCACACGGCGATTGGCATCTCATCGGCCAAGTTTGGAGCAGGAAAGGCCTTATCAGGATGACGGACGGGGTTTGGGAGGCGTACAACGCCCGCATCGAGGAACTTCGCGAAAGGGAATATCCCATGCTGAAAGGTTCGGCTGCCAAACGACTCACTCCTCCCCATCAATGCCCCATTTATTGATGATTGCTGTGAAGATGAAATCTATCTCGACCATGCCGGTACTACGCTGTACGCAAAGTCTCTTATCGAGAAGTTCTCGGCGGACATGGTATCGAACCTCTACGGCAATCCGCATTCTGGCTCCGCCTCTTCACAGGCATCGACGTCGCGCATCGACGACGTGCGGTTGAGGTTGTTGCAGTTCTTTAATGCCGACCCGGCCGAATTCGATTTGGTCTTTGTGGCAAATGCTACGGCCGGGATCAAGCTCGTCGTAGAGGCTCTTCGGGCTGGACCCGATGGTTTTACGTACGTGTACCACCAGTCATCCCACACAAGTCTCGTGGGCGTCCGAGAAGAGACTAGAACCAGTCTTTGCTTTGACGATGTGGCTGTAGAGAACTGGATTGCAGGCACACATGTGCCAGATGAGCTGAAGGGCTCCACGTCGCCTATCCTCTTTGCCTACCCTGCTCAATCCAACATGGACGGCTCGCGGATGCCCTTGGACTGGTCAAGGAGACTGCGCAAGAGAGGCTGCGAATGTAAAAGTGCCAGGTATACCTTACTGGACGCTGCGGCCTATGTTGCAACGTCACAGCTTGACCTGAGTGATTCTGACTGCGCACCTGACTTCACCGTTTTGAGTCTATACAAGATATTCGGATTCCCCGATCTTGGCGCTCTGATCGTTCGTCGCCAGGCAGTACCGGTATTTCGGCATAGGAAATACTTTGGTGGCGGCACTGTTGACATGGTTGTTTGTCGAAAGGAAAAGTGGCACGCCTCGAAAGTCAGCAGTTTGCATGAGGCGCTTGAAGATGGCACATTGCCTACTCACAGTATCATTGCGTTAGATGCCGCTCTCGAAACCCATCAAAGGCTGTTTGGCAAGATGGAGAGCATAGCTCTGCACACATCAGTACTAGCACATCGGCTACATAATCAACTGGCTGCCCTGAGACATGGCAATGGTGCTCCTGTTTGTGCTATCTACTCACCCAGTTCGAAAGACGGAAGAAAACTTCCAGGTACAGGACCCGTCGTGGCCTTCAACTTACGCAACAGCTATGGTGCATGGATAAGCCTTGCCGAGTTCGAAAAGCTTGCTACCTTGAAGAAATTCCATATCCGCACTGGTGGATTGTGTAATCCAGGCGGAATTTCGACTGCATTGGGGCTCGAGCCTTGGGAAATGAAGCGAAACTTCTCCTCAGGCTTTCGCTGCGGCAATGAAAACGACATTATCTGCGGAAAACCCACCGGTATCGTTCGAGTAAGCCTTGGAGCAATGAGCACTGTCGCAGACGTCGACAAGTTTGTCTTGTTCATCAGTGAATTCTACCTTGATCAGCATGTTAGCGAGTTACCCGTTTCCAGCCGGGCTCTCGAGAGTGGAAGCGAATACAATCTTCAGGTCAGAGATATCATGGTGTATCCCATCAAAAGCTGCGCTGGATTTCGCGTTCCCAGAGGGGTATTATGGGATATGCGGCCAGAAGGACTTGCCTGGGATAGAGAATGGTGTCTTGTACATCGAGGTACTGGGCGAGCATTGAGTCAAAAACAACATCCGCGCATGGCTTTGCTGCAACCATTGCTTGATTTTGACAAGGGCGTGCTGCAGGTATCCTACCGTGGGCTCCTCCCTGATGGCAAGCCTCCATCAAGTATCGCTATACCCTTGTCAGCAGATCCATCTGTTTTCGAGTCCCCGCAAGTCACGGAGCATCTTCCCTCGCGTGTGTGCGGAGAGGCAATTACGGCACAGAAGTACGGCTGCCCCGATATCAATGGCTTCTTTTCTTCAATCCTCGGTGTCTCATGTGCCCTGGCCAGATTCCCTCCAGGCGGCCAAGGCAAGAGCATGCGCCACGCCAAAGCACACCTGCAAAAGCACCAGAATGTATCTTCCAAGTCGTCTCGGTATCCACTTCCAAGTGGCATGCCGGGTGTAACGACACCCCCAGACTCGGACACGGAGACGGAGCAGCGCCGTATTCTTCTTTCAAACGAAAGTCCGATCCTGGCAATCAATCTTTCCAGCCTCGCGGTCCTGAATCGAGAGGTCATGGCCCGCGGCGGCAAACCCGTATCCGCCGACGTGTTTCGTGCCAATATTGTCATTGGCCCGCCTGTGGATGATTCCAGACAACCCTCAGCCGAGGACGAGACTCTCGCCTACTCGGAGGATCATTGGTCGACGCTGCGAATCGGCCAGCAGGACTTTCAAATGCTGGGCTCGTGTCGGAGGTGTCACATGGTCTGTATAGATCAGGACACGGCAATCAAGAGCGAGGAGCCCTTTGTCACTCTGACCAAAACGCGCAGGTTCGATGGCAAGGTCTTTTTTGGTACACATATGTGTCATATACCTGCGACGACAGAGGCCAGTACAGTTGAGGCGCAGCGTCCTACTATACAGATTGGAGACACAGTGATGATTGACGTCTAGACATTCAGAATGGGGGCTCGAGCCCCTTTATTTTGCATAGCGCTGCACGTTGCGGAGTTCGAGGTAGTGTTTAAAATTGACATTTTACTTGATTTTTTACACATAAACTACATCTGTATATACGTGACTTGTATTGTCACATTTGTCAGACATGTGCTTGAAAGTCACGCAAATGGTATGACTTTCTACTCGACCGGAAGTGCCTGCAAGCAATGTGACATCTTTGTTTTCTGATATTGTAGTATCGGCAGCCACTAGAGGCTCTGAAGAGCTTTATAGTCCAGTATATGTTCGTGCTCGATTTGAGCCATCATGAGATCGTACTAGTGGTCCTCTGAGGCTCTGGGTCTTGGGCCTTGTTCGGCTATTTGGCATCATAGACGCGATGAGATGCGTTCCAAGTCGCAACCTGCGCTGAGATGCGAAGCCGTCCCTGGGTATGGTGGAATGAGTCGTTCAATAAGCTTTGTTTCTCAATCCATAGGTAAACCATTGGCTGTATCTAGTTGCGTAAAGTCGGGCTGCGCATCGCTTCTTGGTGGGCTCTGTAGTTGTGACATGAGTTCTTGGGCTGCAAGCTGTGCCTCAGCAGTCTGCCAGGTCGCCTCAGTGGCTTCGGTAATTGCGTCCATAGGCAAATGTGACATATTTTGCATGGCGTTGGTGATTTGCGTCAAAATCTCAATATGGGATATGAAGCCCCCATTGGTACCATTGGACTGTTGCAGCAATGACATGCCGTTGGACCAATCGGCACCCCAGATTTCTGGCGGTATAACATCTCCGTCGTAGACTGCCATGCGTACTGGCCACTGCAGGCGTGACCACCATTCCTGATCATCAGGATCGAATAGCGAAAGGATACCCATGACTTCGCGGCGCGCTATACCTTTGAGCCACCATATGCTGTCCAAACTCTTTAAAAGGCCAAAGAAGGAAGCCAGGATGGCAAGAGCCCTAGGTCGACGTTCTTGCAACACTTCCATGTAGCGCCGTGATACGGTAGCCAGGAACACTATTGGTGCTCCCGTGAGGGGGATTTTGTGCGACCAATTCAGAACTGCAACGGCATGTTGATATCCCTGCCGTGTTTTATTCTGTACCTCTGGATCGGGGTCCATCTTTGTGAGCTCCTCTTCCATCCCGTCCAGGAGGCTGCCAAAGAATGTGGCGCCTCCAGAGTTCATGTTCAAGTCGAGAGCGGGCTGAGCCTGAATTATGGGTACGACGATGCCGCTATTCCGCAACCATTGCCAACTTGTAGCTACGATCGTCTTGACTCCCTGGAAGGAATGAAACCACGATATGGGCAGGGTGTATCCCCCACTTCGATCCTTTGTATCGCCACCGTCTTCACGCATAAATATCCGGGAGGCCGTCGACTGGAAGGCAATTAGAGTGGCAGTCAGGAATAGAGCCTCAGCATTGGCGGCATTGATTCCCTTGCTAAGATGCTCGCTGTATTCCGACAAGGAGGAGGCCATATAGGCGTGACTAGCCCGCACGAGAGCTTGATCCTGGGGCTGAGTTGAGCGCAGGTGTAGGGCGGACACTGCGAGAATGGCATCGGCAAGGAAGTTTGCGCCGCCAAAGGCAAGACCAGGTACGGTATCTCTAAAGATGGCCTCGGTCATGGGGTCGGCGATGATCAGGGTCTTGCAGGTGATGGTTGTATAGTGGTGCAGGAGTCTGAGTTCCATCATTCTATTGTTCTTGGTCGCATTGCTTAGATTTGGCGGATCGACATGACGATATAGTTTCAAGGGCGCCTCTGCTGCCGCCGCCATTGTCTGTGCTGGTATGACAGGCGTGGGAGGCGCTCTGTTGACGGCGGGACTGCCACAGAAGCTGGGAGAGGTTGCGCTCGTGGTAGCAGCAGGAGTATCTGGGATGGCGAGATGCTCTGCCAGCTCTGGATGCTCAAAGTCACAGGCGACGCCATGCTTGACGCAGTTCCCGCATCTTGGGTGAACTTCGTCGCACTTTGTTGAAAGAGGGCGTGAAGTTAGTGAAGGGTATTCTTTCTCTCGTATTGTGCGTGGTGGTCAGAACCCATCAGTCGGTCGGTCGGTCGCACACACGCAGTTTGTAGGCGCGCCAATGAACCGTGACGATCTAGGTAGTAGTAGCCAACTTACCTTGATCTTTCTCGACTTGCATCTCCGGCAGCCTGCCCGGGACTTTTTGTGGGATCTTCGCGGAGGCATTGCTCTATGCAGTTCCTGCTAGGTTACCGTTTCGAGCGCGAATGCGCGATTGGAGACATGATCGTACGATCGAGTAGGGCGGGGTGGTTATTTTTGACCGGGTCCTGCTTGAAATGTTGAATCTCAATTCGAGGAAGATAAGTCGTCGGTTCAGTTGTTGGGGGTTTTTTTCGATTGATGTCGGTGGTGGAAGAGGATTGATGTATAGTTAAGTATTTAATGCAGGAGCAAAGCAGAGGGCTTCGAATTCAATTTACTTAAAAGGTAATCTAGGTATGTAATCCAGGGACGGACGGCACAGACGGGAGAGGACAGGCCCTCTTTCCTGCCGCTAAAGAGGGCCCGTGGGCGTCACGGACACTGAAAATGGGCTGGACTGGGCTGAGTTGATCGGCAAGTCGGGCGGTACTTTAGTGTAAAGCGCAGGCCTGTACGCAGTAGACCAGAGACCTAGTAGTGTGTTTTTTTACAGCGTACCTGGGTCGTCAAGGAGAAAAAAAAAGAACTATCCTTGCCCCTGATCACAGGCAGATAGATTGACAGGCTCCGCCACACAAGAAACTGGAGCAAGGACTGACTGTGCAAACTATACTCCTGTATACCTAATCTGATCCAGAATCATCAGAACTGCGGAATGGATCCGAGAAGCCTAGGCATCCACCGAAATCTCAACGTCAGTTTGCAAAACAACAAGACATGATTTGACATGTGCAAATGCGAAGGCGAAAACGAACGAACTGTGATTGGTGCCAAGAAATGCTATGCTGCATATCGTCCAAACGCACCAAGCAGATGTTGTGTAGCATACATAACTCCTCACATCATTGCCGTTTCGGGGCAACCTGCAATCTGTAGCGACGCTTCCACTGAAACCAGTCAGACGGGTCCGGGGTCCTTGATTATTATTACACCCCTTCTAGGATGTTGGAAGATTTGAGATCAACACCTCCAGACGTATAGAATATACCTAACAATCTAGGTGGTGGTTGAATTTCTCAACAATTTGTGCATTCTCAGTATTATAGCGTGCAATCTGATTTGTGCCAAGATGGGCGTGTATACTCACATAATCGGTTGCCCATGTCGGACATGTCTCTCCTGAACCGACTTCAAAAGATGACATGATGTACGGGATACCACAATCGGAAGTCTTGTTCGTGTAACAATGCCAGATATGGTTACTCTTTTGAGCTCATCATTCTATAGTCTATTGCCACTCGATTGATCTCCATTTAACTCCGATCATCTCAAACTGTCACTCTCCAGCCAAATCACCAACTAGAACGCCACTGGCAGTTATATCCCATACTCTATCTGCCAATCTAAGACCTAGGCTTCCCCCCAGAGAAACTTCTGAGGTTAATTAGTCAGACAGCTGCTGTTTGTCGCTATCTGCAATAAAGTTGGCAACCAAGACACCTGAATCGTACACCTTAATCTTGGGTCCCTGCGATTCTTCGCATCTTGAAGCCCGCCGGGTTCAGTCTCCAACGACCCGTAGTTCGGCTTTGCCTCTCTGCATACTTTTGCTCAATCACTTCCAGACTCTGTCCTTGGGTCTCTTGCATCAGAAACATGCAAATGACTGTTGTAAAGAGCGAGCAAAAGGCGAAAAAGTAATACACGCCGTAAGACGAAGAGGCTATGAAAACCGGTGTAGTTAGGGCTACAATGTAATTTGCCAACTGATTTCCCCATCTTGTTAGTTTTGTTTCGCAGAGATTTATACATGAATTGGGAATATATCATCTGACGATGGATGATTTATTAAATTCAGAGGGGAGGAAAAAGGAGACAGAAAGAAGACGAAGAAGCTTACCCAGTTGCTTCCCTGCCCCAAGCTAGCAGCACTACTCCTGGTCTTCCTCGGCAGGCTCTCAATCATGTAGGACCGTATGCCGATGGCCCAGGTAGTACTGAAGACAACGGCAAATAGATAAATGCTGACAATGACGACCCAGCGGCCGGCACCACCGTCTGCGTGCACCTCGCCCGCGGCGTACAGCGAGCCCATGAGCAGCATGACGGCAAAGATGAGACTGCCGCCGACGAGCGTCGACGTCTTGCGGCCCCACCGGTCGGCCATGAGCGTCGCCGGAAAGGTGACGGCCATGATGAGCAGGGCCGAGACGCCCGACGCGAGGAAGCTGGCCCGCGACGAGGAGATGCCGGCCTGCTGGAGAAGGCTGGGTGCATAGTATAGGACGCCGTCAATGCCGCTGAATTGTTGCATCGCCACTGTATATCAGTATTCAAAGTCAGTAATCGTCTTTCAAGGTGAAGAAGGATATTGGTTTCATATTTGGTCATATCCTTATTTCACGAACCACCACCTGGAGCCAACATGCAAGACAGGTTGGAGTTTTCATGAATCCCATAAGACCACATTATACTCACTTAAGAAACAGCCAAAGATGGTGCGGCCACGGAACGGCGAAGAAAATGCCTCGCGGAATTCGGACACTGTCGTCTTGATATTCTCCCAAAACGTAGCATCAGGCGAGTGCTCAAGCCCGCTGGCCGAGAGGGCCATGAGCTGCTGCTGCTCGGCATCATCGAGGCCAAGCTGCGCAATAATGGTGCGAGCCTCGTCGGGACGTCCCTTGGCCTGGAGCCAGCGCGGGCTCGGCGGCACCAGGGAGCACAGTGCCGCATTGGCAAAGGCGAGGAACGCCTGAATGGCAATGGGGAGGCGCCAACTGATGGAGCCGGGCAGGGTGGCGGTGCCGTACGAGATGAAGAAGCCCATGACCAGGCCCAGGGTGATGCAGAGCTGCGGGACGGCCGAGATGAAGCCGCGCTTCCGGGCCGGGGAGATTTCGCAGACGTGCACGTAGACGGTCGAGAGAAAGATGCCCTCGCCGGCGCCCTTGACCAGCCGGCCCACGATGAACATGGCGAGGCGGGGCGAGGCGGTCTCGAGCGCGGCACCGATCCCAAAGACGGTCGAGCCAATGGCGATCATGCGGGTTCTACCATAACGGTCGGCCAGGATGCCGGCGACGAGGGCAGCAAGAGCCCCGGGCAAAAGGATGGATGATACGATAACACCATGCAACGTCGAGGAAAATTCTCCAAATGTGGCTATGAATGAATCCATAGTTGTGACTGGGCCAATAGTACCAGTATCCATTCTGTGTTTTTGTTAGTCGAGGTTCAAGAACTCGATAACGAGTAATTCAGACTTGCCCAAAGACCAATGCATTGAAAGATGTGATAATAGAGGCGCTCAGCCAAAGAGGCACGCCTTTTACATGTTGAAGCACCATCATATATATCGAGTTGTGGCTAGAAGAGACACACACACTCTGTGCAAACTAAAATATTGGGCAACTTCAGATCAGCTAATTTGAAGAACAAGAAAAAGATTCTCACGATGATTGACCAGAAGGGGTTTTAAACCAAACATCGTGAACACGGACCGCCTGGGTCGTCCTATCTCGGGCTATTCTCTGCAAGCCATACAAGCCTATCGTCCTATGATTTTGGCCACGCCCTATGAAACTTTTTTTTAAGGTTCTGATAACAAAAAAGGCGTGGAGCTGACCAGTGACCAATTCCGTGTCCAATTGCTGCGGATTCGGACTTGTTATTATTGGCCAGCGCTCGGCATACCCAATGGAGTTAAGAATGAGTGGCCTGAAGAGGAAAGTGTTCCCCGGGTGTGGGTATTATAGACAGCCAGTACCTGTAGAGGTAAGGGTTGGTCATAACCTTACTCATGAGACTAGAATGAATCCAGCAACTCCTCCAGCACCGATGTGCGGATGGCCATGGGTCTGTGTTTTGCTAATAGCATACTAACAGTATACGATATACGCACGAACAAATTTGTTTAAAATCTCGAAAATTCTGTGGACGACAAATGAGATGGTGCTCTAGTTCAAGTCATGCTTGTCTCGATTAGGAAATTCCGATGTCAACCTACAGTATACAAGCGAGTGAGGAGGTCTATAACTATCCCTGCTAGTTACCGCGCAGAGTATAATGACAAATCAATCTGTTCCATATGGCTCTTGATACAATGAGCTGGTGGACTTGTAACAATGCCCGCATTATGTCCGTGTCTCGTTTCACTTTGTACATATAGGCTTGACATGGTAGTAAGCAGAATAAAAACTTAGTTTGCTCCAGTGAGATTATCGGCCAGGCTCGATCAAAGTTCTATGGTTGTTTTCTTGAAGCTAAGACGCCTGATTATACTATCGTCCAGGCGAAGGCTCCTCACGTCAGCTCATATGATGTGTTGCTGAAAATTATTTTGAAGCAGTATAATTCTCTTGTGCGTTGCTTCCAATTTGCTGCAATATGTTAACTCTGCGGAATAAAATGCATGGGATCATCACAGTGGTAGTAGATGCGATGCTGGAGAAAAATCAACATGGAGGGAAAAGGAAAGAGAAAAGGGGGCATTTTCGAAGCGTGCAATGTATCGTAAATAAACGGTTCATTTCCAAGTCTGGCTCAAGGTGTCCGCATAACTTCTTGCATAGACCGGCATAGAGTCCGGCCTACCCCGCATCTGAAGTCGCCGGCACTACACGTGATCGTCCCGGAACTGGGCCCGGTCTTCGGTAAACCAACTCCAATTTGATTCCTCCTACTCTTTTCCCGTGAAGAGAGGTCGGGAGAGACTTTTGCCGTTTTCTTGTCGTATATATTTGTTACATTCCAATGTTGACTCGCACTGCGTTTCCTGTCATTAGAAGCACCATCCCAACGTCACGCCTGCCATTCTTAAACCCACGAACATCTATATTGCCCCGCGAGTATCTCCGGAACCAATCCACGATGTTGCAGGGCTGTACTTTTAAGAATGCACTCTTGAAGGGTGAGGGTTCCTCCATGGGACTGTGGCAGACCCTTCCGGGAGCCAATATCTCTAGAATACTTGCGAGATCTGGCGTTGATTGGGTCATGGTGGACATGGAGCACGGAAATATCGATGGTCTGTACCGGCCTTGCCATTCTTACAGTCATTTTCTTCACAACAGAAATGAAAAATTAAAACCTCAAAATCACTGTTATATACGTACTGATTCTTTTAGACGCTGCTATGCACGAGGCCGTTCCGGCTATCGCCAGTTGTGGTGTTAGCCCTCTCGTAAGACTGCCGGACATGCAAGGTTGGATGATCAAACGTATGACTTGATGAATCCCCAGGAAATTATACATGAACTGACAATATTCGGACAGGAGCCCTTGATGCTGGCGCACACGGAGTATGTCATGGGCAAGCTTTTCGGATACGCATTGACTGACACTGGCTCAGATCCTTATTCCACTCCTTCGCACCCCTGAAGAAGCCAAGAAGATTGTCGCGGCGGCCAAATTCCCACCTCAAGGACAAAGAGGTTTGGGATCACCTTTCGCAATGGAACGATTCAATCCCATTCCAACCATGACCGAGTATCTGCAACATGCCAACGAATCATTGTTGACAATGGTCCAGATTGAAACTCAGGAGGCTCTCGACTCAGTTGACGAGATTGCTGCCGTCCCAGGTGTCGATCTATTATTTGTCGGGCCGTTTGACTTGGGCAACAACATTGGCCACCCTATCCTCGACGGAGTTGTGAAGCCCGAGTTGGAGCAAGCAATCGAACGGATTCTAACGGCAGCTCACAAAGCTGGCAAGAAGGCGGCATTTTTCGCCTCGAATGCTGCCCAAGCAAAGCAGTATGCGGATAAGGGATTTGATATGATCAGTGCCGCCCTAGACGCCACTATCCTGCAGTCTTCGGTCGCTCTATCGCTGGCTGAGGCACGTGGGCAGGAAAAGCCAAACACGGGCGGCAAGTATTAGGCCTGGAGATGCCGTGCTTCGTGGGACGTTTGTGCCTGGAGTTTATCTGAAAGAAATATAACGTCCTATCACCAATCTGGGGCCCATCCAATTCCCGTATGTGATTAGGCGCCATGAACCAGACGCAATGAGTAGCTAGGCTTTGCATGTGTAAACAGGCTTGGGCTCTATAACTTCTCGACTTGATCCATCTTTGCTTCCACTTCTTCGACTGTGAACCTGTGCATGAGTTTGACAGCCTTAGAAGCCAGCTGGTGCTGTTCCTCAGGAGCAGATGCTTTATTGATGTGTATCTACTTTGATATCAGTTGATGGATGTTCATGAACTGTGAGTGAGTCCATTTAGGGGTTCATATATGCCACATACCACGGGCACGTCAAACTCGTACAGATCACGCCAACGCGGGATTTGCTGCGACTTGATGATATCGATCTCCTTGTACTCAAAAGGGCGACGATCCCATACATCTGAGAGCACTGACTTTGCTTGGGTGCAGAGACCGCAGGTTTCTCGCGTGAAGAGGGTAATTCTACAGGCGTGCTGTAGCAGTCTGTTGGTGATGCGCATTTTGTTGTAGAAAGACAGATAGACAGCCAGTGCCCAAAACAGCTTACAGCGTCAAGCAAGACGTTTAGCCAGCCAATGTCGTCAAGACAAGCAATTGACAAGATTCGTCCTTTGAAAAGCGCCTTGGTATCGTATGATGTTTTTTGACCCTAGCAACTTGACACCCCGGAGAATAAAAAAAAAGACCGCCCTACCCATCCAAGGTGGTAGCCGCTTGTTCCTTGCATGGGGGAGACGGAAGCTCTTGGAGAAGTTCTAGCGTCACATTTCCGGCCCCCAAAATCAACTGAGTCCCCTCCCCTCCCCCAGTCACAGCGGACCAGCAGCCCAGGCAAGTTGAATCGAAACCCCGCCATTGACACAGAGCTCCATTCAGCTCTTCCTCATTCTGCCCAGCAAATCGAGTCCCCCCAACCTACCTACCTGCCAGCTACCCACCAATCCTTTCTCTCATTGCTGCAGTATCACCAGGTCTGCCAGCGTCCAATTGCTTCTGTAAGCTCCGAGCAAGGCAGGCGGTGTGAATTTTCCACTCCCCTCCGTCGACCGAAGCTCCTAGAATCACTGGATTGTCTACATTCACACTCTCCTGTGGACGAGTCCCGTGTCTACAAAGCAGCAAACATATAAAGTGCAACCACTCAGCTATCAGGACTCTGCACAGAAAAGAAAACAATCATTGTCAAGCTCTGATATTTATCCAACATGGCCCAAAAGTGCGTTCACAAAGGCTGTGGCAAGACCTACACGGACCCGGACGAGGTCTGCATATACCATCCAGGCCCGCCAGTCTTTCACGAGGGGCAGAAAGGTGAGTTCAAGTTATACAGCTGCGGGACTTGTATAATCAGGCCCTCAAGGTGCCCTATCTAGCAGACCCATCAACAACCATTCCGCATCAGTAGTCTGGTACTGTTTAGTGTACACTGTATACTGGGCAATGATACTAAGAAGGCTTCGTAATAGGATGGAAATGCTGCAAACCGCGAGTCTTGACCTTTGATGAGTTCCTTGCCATCCCGCCCTGCACTGAGGGCAAACACAGCACCACCGACCTGCCTCCTGATATCGAAAAGAAGACTGGAGATGCTGCCCCTGCCGAAGCCACATCGCTGTCGGCAAAGCTAGCAGAGATCCCGACTGATGTGCCTACTCGAGCTCCCCTGGCTCCTCAGCCTGCACCTACTGCACCACCACCTCCTCCCGAGTCCGAGGACGATGAGCCATCTCTCGAGATTCCGGATGGCAAGACATGCAGGCGGAAGGGGTGTAACGCCACTTACAAAAAGGGCCAGGCCCGATCGGACCAAGAGAACTGTGTTCACCACCCCGGAGCACCCATCTTCCACGAGGGTAGCAAGGGTTATACCTGCTGCAAGCGGCGCGTGCTCGAGTTTGATGAGTTCATGAGGATCGAGGGCTGCAAGACATCGCCAAGACACCTGTTTGTAGGCTCGGGCGAGGACAAGAAGAAGCAGGGCGGCACAAACACAGAGGAGCTCCTCGAGACGGTCCGCAACGACTTTTACCAGACACCCAGCACGGTGATAGCGTCCTTCTTCCTCAAGAAGATTGACAGTCCCAAGGCGACGATCAAGTTTGAGACGCAGACCCTCGTCTTGGACCTACCCACCACTGACGCAACGCCCAAGCGATACAAGGCCGACGTCCCACTCTACGGCAAGATCGACACGGAAAAGAGCACCTTCAAGATCTTTGGCACCAAGCTGGAAGTCAATCTCTACAAGGCCGATGGAGCCAGCTGGCCCGTACTACGCAGCGATGACCGTTTGACGGGTGAAATCCTGCAAGTCGGCAGGGCTGGTAAGGTGTAAATGGTTTCTGGCCCGTCTAGATCTATTCCCCTCCAAAAAGCGTGGCGCAAAACTATAATCTGATGTAACTCGAATAATTTCGAAAGCAAGTTACCCGACTATATATCTGTTGCAGGCCTGTAAACTTTGCAAGGGGCTTGCTTCAGAGGATCAAGAACTTGCCAGTGTTCATTGGTTCTTACAAGGCCCCAAGTCATTCAACACCTTATCAGCGGGAGCAGCCCTCGTTGAGCCGTCTTGGTATGCTTGATTCACGAGTCAAGGTGAAAGAAGCTCAGGGAAACTCAAATACACTTTTTGGCTTGGGTACATGTCAATAGACGTGAAAAGTACGGCTTGGTAGGGCTTGGTAGGGCTTGGCCTCGAAGATGATCGGCAATTGCCAAAGCCTCCCCCCCTTGGCTCTCGCTCCTGGGCATCAAGGTGAACAAGAAGTAAAGAAATAAAAACAATACGGTAGAATTTATTGGTTGCTCAAGGCCAAGAAGAATTTCTTGGGTATAGGCCCGGTGCTGAAGTGCAGTGCTACCTTGAGCGGCGTACAACAGTCTGCGCCGCCATAGATTAAAAAAAAAAAAAAAGACGACATGAACCAGTAGTATCTAAATAGGCATCTGATGCATCGTCGTGGTCGGTGAAACAAGGCGAAGCTCTGACAAATGTAACCAGACTTACACACAAGACTGGCCGGGGCTATCGGTCTAGATAAGCTCCCTTCCTGTGGATCGCATATGACCTTTTGATCGTTGCTCAATAAGACGATCACGCTGACAAGTTCGTGATGGACCATCTTGCGTATTTCTTGTCCCTTCGTCACCGATATCCCCCCTTCTGACATGGATACCGCCAAGATGTCATGTCTGACCGCGACAAGAGATCTAGCTTCTCGGGGCCAAGACGGGAAGAGCGAAAGATGCTTTTGCCTTCCTATTCTTCTTCTTATTTGTTGTTTAATTGTTCTTTCATATTCCTCCCCCTTCCGCCTCTTAGGGGGGTCCCCCCCGCCCCCCCTTGTGGTTTATATCATCACTCCCAACAATGGCGCCGCTTGGCAAATGCTGGGCAGTGGTCTTGGCAACACAGGAAGAGGAGATTGAGTGAGGTTCATCTCTTTTCCCGCCACTTTTCATCAAATGAGGGACAGAGAAAACAAAAAGAAACAGAGCGAGAGACGAGGAGTAAAAAGATTCCCACTTGCTGACCAACGAATGTTATCATTATCCACAATTTCTTGTTGTATCCATTGTTTCCCCCGCGGGAGGCCGCCTTACATTTTAGCATAATAAAGAAGACCCACGATATTCGAACGCGGGGGGGAAAGGAAGAGGAATAGGGTAGTACATAGTAGGTAGGCCAAGGCTACGGAATACAGCCAAGGCCGACCGCGCCGTTGACTTGGGAAACTTTAGTTTCTTACCCAAGTCTACCTATCAATGTACCTTTTTTTTTTTTTTTTTTTTTTTTTTGGTTTACCCGGGTCGTCCGTTACCATTGCTCTCTCTCACTCTCTCTCGTTATTTTTTTTTCCAACTAGGAAGTCCCCCTTTCATACCAAGAGAAAGGAAGAAAGGACCAAGCTTTTCAAAAGTACCAAACATGAAATCTCTTCCTTTTTTTGTTTCGTTAGACGTCAGGTACCCAGTTTGAGGTTTTGTTACTTGTTTGAGTGTTGTGACTCTGGTGTGTAAGAGCGCAAGAGAAAGAGACAGAGATAGAAAAAAGGACATGGAGATAGTATAGTAACCCCGGTATCAACGAAACGTACTATCAACCCAGGTCCTACAAAAGCATATAGTAAGCAACACCAGCTGAACAGTCTGCGGCACCCGATCCGTTGTACAAAAGTGATTTCCTCGTAGTAAACCCTGGTCCCCCCGGGGGGTGGAGGTTTCGTCAGAAACCCATCTGCCGAAGAAAGAAAAAAAAAAAAAAGTGAGATTTTGGCCAAGAGACGTCTTGGAAAAAGTGTCTTTGAATGGATAATCTAGAATTTTGATTATTCTATCGTATAGGTAGGCATTTCACCTTCATTCCCATTCGGCTGATATACCCTTGCCCGCATGGACTTGGGGCCTTGTCCTCGTCTCGTGGCTTGCCAATTCGGTGATATCCCTGAGGTAGCTCCGGCAGAAAAAGACCGACCGGCTTGGTAATAGGTACGGGCAGCAGGGCAGACAGACAGGGGGGAGGGCAAGTCGGGACGGACAGGCATTCCTGTCGGCGAACCCAAACACCCCCCCAATATGTGGCCCTTTATGACGATTTGTTATCTTGGCGTATCTAGATCTGCTCCAAGGAGTCGGGTCTTGCCCCGGGAGCCGCATCCCGCGCATCCATTGTGGGTAACAAGGGTGGCTGTGAGAAAATGCAGGCGGTTACAGCACTCCAAACTCAAATGTCGTCCAGTCATGGTGTGCTCAAACGAATAGTGGACTGTGACGAGTTCTGCTGCTCATTTGCAGGATTCTAGTACCGCTGTATTCTGGAAAGCTATAGTTTCGAATACCAAATCTTGTGTGATATCTTGTTTCTATTCTAAATCTCCCAGTCTTCGTATCTTCTATGCCAAGTCCCTGAGAAAGGCAGAAAATAAGATTCAAGCCTCTCTTCTTGTTTATCCCAATGCTCATGCTGGGATCCTTTCCTAGTCCCTGATCGTGACTGACTGTAGGAAATAGTCGTTGATATCGTCATAATGTGTATCCCGACCGTCTGCGCAAGTAAATCCCAAAATAAAAATAAAATAGAAAGCGAAAATCAAAACGTGAATGGGTAGAGTAAATCGCAATAAGCACATGAAAATCAAATGCAGAAGCCATTCCGTCATCGGGTCCTGCCGCTGGGACCTGGTCGCTGTGCCTCGAGGTCGAAACTGTCTTGCCGAATAGAGGCTTGGATAAGTGCCTTGCCGTTTTCCAAGCGCAGGAAACTGGGCCACTTTCGAATGACATCGTCGTTGCCTCCGACATCAATCTCAAAGGTGATGAGTGGAGGCGCCAGTGCTTGTCCCATCAGGCCATTGGCGGTACTGTTGGCCCGAGAGCGCTCTTCAACCTCTGGCTTGATACTAGCAGCCGAGGAGGTGTTGGTCTTCTCGGTCATCAGGTCTTTCGAGTTCCTGCGAGACATGCGTGTCTCCTCGTGCTTTCTCTTGAGTTTGCGGGCGGCCTTGCGGAACAGGATGGGTATGACATGACCGAACCCAGCGACCACCAAGACTGGGGTACCGAGAGCAAGGGCCCATTTCCTAAGAAAGAATAATGTTTAGCCTTTGTATACGGGCGATGGTAGTGATGATGATGGTGGTGGTGGTGGCCAGGTATTGGACTTACGGATGCTTGATGTCGAAAAGTGCATGGTACAAAGCCAAGTCGACTCCGAGTATGGCAATCTCGGCTCCAAGTTGAAGCATAGTCCATGTAGACCAGTATAAACTCATGAGATCCTCTCCGTCGCAGAACTGCAAGGCCAAAAGGCTAAAGACTTCCATTACCACTGCCACACCTGCCACAAGGAATAATATTGTTGTGTAGACCACTACAAAAAACAATCGGGATTAGTGAGTATTCCAGAGGAACATAGAGAGCAAGTTTAGTGTCTGCTTACTGGCAATTTTGAGCTTTCTTCGAAATTCGGCTTTATCCTGGTTTGGGTTGTCTGCATATTTCATGACGCTGGGGTTCTTGTAAGCCTGGGGATAACGATAAATAACAAGACGTGCGGACATGAGAACTTACGATTGGTATATCCATGACGCTACAAACAATATTCCAATCACGACAAAGAAAAGAGACCAATACAAGGCATCGAAATGTATCCGGTCGAGTCTGTACATGAATTGGGCATAGTGTCTGCACTTGGCCTCGTCGACTTCTGCTGGAACCATGTTGAAGTCTGTCGAGTCGTGGTAGACCACGAAAGGGAAAGATAAAATAAAATGTTTTTTTTTTCTTTTGGTTATAATAAGTCTGGTCGATGATGATGGAACATGTATATGTAGAGATCACTTTTGAAAAGGTAACAAGCAAATGTGTAACAGACCAAAAAACGACTTATGCGGTGTCTTTTCGAAAGAAAACTAGAAGGACGGGAGCGGCTGGCAGGTATTATAATGGCATGTAGACTTTAGGAGACGTTAAATGATCGACAGCCACGACGGTAGATACATGGTATGTTAGTCAGTCAGCAACGAGTAGTCACGTCTTGGACGACTGTATACGGGAAGGAGCAGTGAGTTCGCCATGGCCGCGGTGGAACCTTTTGGCAAACGCTGGTGACGCTTGGGCTAGTATGCGGTCTGTCAGTCACGGTCAGTCCAGTCCAGTCAACAAGTCTTGTCTTGTCCTGGTCGGTATTTGGGCAGTTGGGGGAGGGGCCCATTTGGTACATGGACCGCCGAGACGGATTAAAAGTGGGTGGCCGCAGCAAAAGAGTTTTGGAAAAAATGACGAAGAAACAGTTGGTGAGATTAGATTGTGTGATTGCTCAGTATTACTCTCGATAGATGGTATCTCTTGTCGTTGCTTGGCGGCGGAGGCGGAGTGAAACAATGCTGTCGATCAACCCTTGGCGAGAATAAGGAAAGATGCCGCGCGAATCGTGTCTGTCTGTCTCTGTCGGGCGGGATATTGGCGCTTAATCACCGACTCTGTACTGTGCTGTGCAGTCCCATTTCCTCATTGCTGCCCAGGCTCCAGCTGTACGGGCTTGGCTAATACCGAGTCACAATTGCAGCTCTTTCAAGCGGACAGTGAGAAGAGTCTTGTAACCACTAGGTACGTAGTAGCAGTGATGATTGATGGTTCTACAAATTGAATGTGACTCGTTACCTACTCAAGCCACCATAAAATTCGGGCTGGGGGTTCCGTATCATTGGATCCATTCCGGCAGAGTATTTTAGACTTTGCTTTTTCCCCATGATATGCTCTGGAACCTATCCTAAAAGCACGTGTCAACTCTGATAACGTCGCCGGGTCCAGACCACTCTTTGTTACCAACGGCCTGCATATATGATAACATAAGATGGCCGACAGATCATAACAAAGCGAAACGAAAAGAAGAAAAGAAAATTCCATCGACACATTTCTCTTCGTGCCTGGCAAGTGCTGGGACCTTGATGGTGGCGTTGATAAGCTTCCGGGCCTGAACTACTATTACTCGGTCTACTCCATGCCCTCCATTAGCTCGGTCCGGTCTAGTACCATCCCTTTCTGCCCAATGTACTCGCGGAGCACATCCCACTCGGGGCCTTCTTCTTCGCCCTGCCGCCAAGGCTCCGCGAAACCCCATGCGCAGGCGATTCTATCTAGCGCCGCTCTCTCTTCCTCCCGGACCCAGCGCGAGCGCAGAGGTACTCCTGGAGCCCACGTCACCCGCTTCATCTGGTCATTTGCTGTAGTTGCTGCAACCACGCCAATCGTGGCTGTGAATCCCACATATGCTAGTATTCCGGCAAATGCTACGTTGGTTGCTTGCGCAGTGTCCATGGCGTCTTGGAAGATGGAAAAGTTCCTTGCCACAGCATATGCCGCCAGCGGTGTCGCGGCAAACGTGGCCAATGGAAGTGTGCTCTTGCGCAGCACTTTTGATCGAATAAAGGCCGTTGTAGTGTATGTGTTCTCAATGATACCCACGGCGGCGTCGAGGTTCTTGGCCTCGATAGCAGTGTCCAGTGCCATGTCCGCGACGTCTGTGTCTATAGCCTTGGAGGCCTGGTTGGGGTTCTGTTTCGAATACTTGATAGACCCCGAAACCTCTTGCGGTCTAGGTTTTGAAGCATATAACTGGAACACCCTAGGCAGCGTCTCCGGCCTACCTAATGTGGCCTGCACCTTTACATACTGCTCCAGCAAGCTTGGCGTGATCAAAACGGTAGGGTGTGCAAGCGTGACGTAGGCAGCCTCAGATATCCTGTCGATCATCTGCATCAACTGATTAGACACCAAGGTGTTACGGGGACTGGTACCGGCCTCCTCGAATGTCGCTGGCCTAGAAGTCGTCTTCTTTCGGCCGCTAGGATCCAGGGACAACAAATTCGAGGCAGCCGAGTCGGTTTCGCTAATCATGTGACTGATTTGAGGCTGCACAGAATCGTCCATGATATAATCTGCCACGATCTGGCAGGCCTGAAGCGCAGCACTGATATCGGCCTCGGATGGAACGCCACGATGGTTGAGCACCTTGGCTTTGTTGTTATCAATGTAGGCCAACATGTTTGTCAGAGAAGTAATCTCTCTGCCTGCCGCTTCGGGAACGGGCGGCGGCTTGACCGCGGCTTGGCCCCCGTCTTGCTTCCCTTCTGCAGATGTGCGACTGTTGATGCGTGATGCTAGCCATCTTGGCCGACTTGTGTTTGCTACCGCCACCGGCTGGATGCTGGAACAACGAGGTCGTCGGTCCAGCGCAGGTCGAGCATTGGAGACACTCCGCGTAGTGAAGGTGGCCTTGGCTCTGCTTGGGCCTCGAACAGTTAGAGCGTCGCAGATCAAGCAAACGGGAGCTTGTTTGGGAGCCCACGCTGGTCGCCGCATGGCGCTGGACATGCCCCAAGTTCCTAGGGACATTTGGCGCAGTGCGGAAGAAGCGGTCGCCGGGCAGTAAGATGAGTGTGTTGGCACGGCTCGGTGGTTTGAGTGATAGAGGTTCGCGACCAGGAGAAGATTTGTTGGCGTCAAACGCGATGCGATGCGTTGCGTTGCGGTGCGGCGCGAATGCAATGCGATGTCCTTTGTTGCACGTGGGGGTGCAGCTGGGCTGGAGCTCTGAGAAGCTTCCCCAGCTTTTCCGGCTAGGGAAGAAGGAAAAAAAAAGTCAAGCTGGGCGGATTGTCCAATCGAGTCCCACCGCCGGGGCGTCGGGGCACCCCAATAGAGTACATAGTATTGGGTCAGCCCACTCAGTGTTCAGTCTCCAGGGTCCACGAATAGTGTCCAACCATTGACACAGGGTATAGTCGCGACAACCAATCAGACTATTTTGGTTGTTCAATTATTATTGATACGCCAACTTGCATATGTGTATATGATCACCAGTCCATGAATCAGTTGTGTTCTGGTCCTTCGTACAACAAATGATCCAAAGCTGTTGTCAGTCCAGCAGGATTTGGACGTCTCCGTCACTTGAGCATCATTGCTGTTCGAGTTTTGGGTTACTTCCCATAGCTGCATGACTTGGCCAAGTTATTCACAGGCCGGTTCGTAATAACAGTCCGCACCTGTACTGTCATCTTGGCAACCATCTTGGCCCGAGACGAGTGCTTCCCCATTCATAAGTGTCGCATAATTGCTGGGGAAGACACCTGAAACTTGTAATGGCAAACCTTCAGGTTGACTCTCTCGAGTCTTGAGTTGACGTACTTCCAGGTAAATGGACGGCTCTCCAAGCGCATCTTTTCTGCCGCCGTGGCTTGATAAAAACCCCTTTCTTTCCTTTTCCCCTCCCCATCTGAGGGCCCGAGAATCAGCTTCCAGCATAGGGTATGAAGATTTAGGGCCTTTAAGCGGTGAACGTGTTTGCATAGTTCATGTAGTAAAATGAAAGCCCATACCCAAAGGGAGGGCCAGCGTTGCGCCAACATGTTCAGAGTCAGGGCTCGTCATGTTATACTTGGTAGCTGACGACTACGTATTTATTGCTACAATAATTTCAAGCGACAAAACTTGTGAAATTCTCTTTCAGGAGATTATTACATTCTTACGATTCAGTAGATAGAAAGAATCTTACGGATATTATTGCCCGAGTCCGTGCAAATTATGGAAATGCGTGCTTACTACACAATTCCAATTCCAAGGCAAACATGGCAGGCAAAGGCATGAATTGCAGTGGATTGCAGTGAATTGAAAACTCAATAGCCAACGTTGTTAATTACAAGGTAAATAATTTCAAGTCCAGAATGGCTATATACGTAATTTTCGCTGCAATCATGGAAACATTGCAAGGCATATTGGCCTCTTTTGTAGTGGTGACTTTGTATCAGAAGTATCAATATTCTGCTGTACAATGGTACTCTGTACCCCCACCATTGATACCCTTGAAGCTGGTGGCTTGCTTATTCATAGTTGCTGTACGTACCAGCCTGCGCCACAAGCAGTGACGACACACGACTAGGAGGGACCCTAGGTTGCAGGAGGTACCTACCTACTGTACCTACCTGACCACCTACGTTTTCAGCCCAGGCTTCCAATGTTGGGCTTCGAGGGGCCATCGCAATTAAGAGCCACATTGATCGCAACTTCAAATCTCTCTTCTTTCATCTTTGTACACGCATATGAGAGTTGGCCATAACTTTCTACACAATCAGCATTCTTTCTTTCTTGCCTCTTCTTCGGCTCGCAGTGCGACTCTACATATTTTACACGCCAACAACTTCAGTACACACGCCTGAATCCCGTCACTCGTTGCCAGGCTCATTCCGCTGCGATCGACCGACCGCACAGAGCATTTCCTCTACCCGCTTGCGCCGGCTGCCCATCCCATCTTAGACAGTACAGCAACGCTGCACGCATATCGAAATATTGAATTCACTAGAGGACTACACCAAGAATTGATATGCCTCCACCTCCACCCCCTCCGCCGCCTCCGCCAGGCCTGGGAGGCCCTCCTCCTCCTCCACCACCTCCCCCTGGTGGCTTACCAAAGGCTCCGTCTGGCGCAGGTCGTGTAAGCGAATACTCCACGCCTTTCCTCGGATACGCGACTAATTAGAATAGGGAGCTTTGCTTGGAGACATTCAAAAGGGAAGGTCGCTCAAAAAGGCTGTCACAAATGATCGATCCGCGCCAGTCGTAGGAAAGGCTTCAGGAGGCGGCGGTCCTCCGGTGGGTGGCGCTCCTCCCGTCCCGGGGCTGGCACCACCAGTTCCGGGCGGCAATAGACTACGCAGCAACAGCGATCAAGGAAGCCGAGATACTGGTGCGGCGGCGGCAAGCATAGACGCAGCACCGCAACTTGGAGGCTTGTTCGCCGGAGGCATGCCCAAGTTGAAGAAGCGCGGTGGTGTAGACACCGGTGGTAAGTCACTGTGCCTGGCACATATGTCCTTGACTTGAGTACTGATTAGCAGCAGCCGACCGAGGTTCCTCATACATGTCTGATTCCGAAGCCACAACCAGGTCATCATCAGCACCTAGACCACCTACATTTGGCGCTCCGAAGCCACCGGCTGGAGCTGCTCCCGCCATACCCGGCAGGGCGGTGCCTACACCTCCAGGCTTGCCTTCTCACCCTTCCATAGCGTCTTTGCGAAAGACACCAAGCGATGTACCGAGGCCACACTCCTCGGCATCCATGAAAGCACCACCGCCACCTCCCATTGGAAAGAAACCAGCGCCGCCCCCGGTTGGGCGAAAGAACCTAGGAGCCGCACCACCAGTCCCAGGAGCACCGGCACCACCACCTCCTCCTCCCCCGGCGGCATCAGCACCCACGCCTCCACCTCCGCCGCCATCTTCAGCTCCTGCATTACCGCCGCCAGGTCCTCCACGGCCACCACCAGCGCCGGCTAGGTCTCAACCGCCGCCGCCGCCGCCATCGTCACCACCAAGCAACGGATTAGCGCAAAACGCCGCACTACAAGCCGCAATACGTGCCTCGAGTGGCAGAGCATCACCAACACCTGCTCCTCCAGCACCCCCGCCTCCACCGCCCGCTGCTGCACCTGCACCCCCGTCATCGGCACCGCCACCGCCTGCACCACCTCCGGGCGCTCCGGTGAGCAGGCCTCGAGCATCCTCGAATTTGCGGTCAACAATGCTAGACCCAAGCTCTTATACGCTTTCAAACAATGGAAGCAGCCATTCGCCCTCACCTACTCGCTCCAACACGACTGCCGGGTTGTCCAGCCCACGGGCAGTTGGTGGTGGTGGAGGAGGACGCATCTTCATTGACGACAACAGGTGGCGCTTCACAGATGATAGCCAATTACCGAAACCGAGGCCCTTCCAAGGTGGTCCCAGAAAGTACAGAGCCGGACGGGGAAGCAGTGTGCCTTTGGATCTAAGTGCATTGTAGACAAGTGCTTATCCAGTCGACTGGTACAACGCCAGTAAGCGGCCCAACAGGGAGCGTGGAAGTATAGACATCACAGTCACAAGAAGTAAAACCACGGGAGAATTTTGGAGACGGCGCGCGATCGAGGAATAGAGTTCCAAGGTCGCGATTTAGACACGACTCTACGGGACCTTGAATGGTTGAGAAAAAGACCTCGGAGTCGTTGGAGTCGTAGTCATCGAGCATGCAGATCTTGAAGTCCAGACATGACCAGTTTCACCGTTCCCAAGTATCAGTCCTCGGCAACATGATTGGCATCTGCGAGAAGTCTAGATTTTCGGGGGAGAAGAAGAAGAAGAAGAAGAAGCTAGCACTAGTTGTAGAATCAAGACGTTAATGATTCGAGGAAAATAACCACCGAATCAATACATATTTCCTCGTTTTAAAAGCACGACTCATTTTAGACAATGTGTATGATGTCCTCGTTGTGATTGACTTGGAATTGCCTACCTAGTCAGCCACCATGTTCCTCATTCTCAAAGTCTACTCGAAAGTCGATACGGTGCAAGACATGTATGTCAGTCACCTCGAGCGTTCCGCAGTATCAACTCAGCGAACCCACAGAAAGTATTACAATTAGTATGGTATAGACAGTAAGCTGCTGTCCACGATACTTCTTCAGGATTGGTGAGCTTTCGTGATGTCACCCATGGTTCAAGTCAAGCCGCAGTCGATTGCTTTTATTTGATAGAGCTGGAGTAATCTTGTCCCCACGAATCTGCTTCATCAATCTAAATACTCTTGGCATAATTTCATATGAGTTTTCCGACAGACAAATCTTCACACACATCCAAGATTGCATGCTACCAATATCTGCCAGGCTCAGAAGCTTCACGCTGTTGAGAGGCCTGCTGCTTGGTGTGCGGCGGCCTGCCATAGCGCATGTCGTCCTGCCCATTGGATACCCAATATCCGACACCATCCATCTGTTTCAGCGTACTAGTTGTATGGTCCAGCAGGTCATTCAAGGCACCAGAATCCTTGAACTTATCAGGGGCCCAACTGGCCTCTTGTGCGAACTCAAGCTCATTGTTCTCGGTGAAGGCGTCAACTATCTCATTGGACGTGACGTACGCTTCAAACCAGTTGGGAAAATACCCATCGTCTGGATTTCCCAAGTCCGGGTAAGCGTGTATGAGGCAGGCAATATCGTCTTTCTGGACTGTTGTCTTTTTCATGCAATGGACATGAGTGATATGCAGCTTGGTTGTGCCTTCGTGGTGTTCGTATATGGCTACCTGGCGGAAGCGAACGCTTTTTATTTCGATGCCCCATTGGCGGAAGTACATCAGACTGAGCTTTGGCAGGTCATTTCCACCGCTCAAATGGCTGCATTACCAAGATTAGCACACATGACAGAAATTAGTGCAGATCAAGAACACAAATCTTACCCAACTTGCAGCGATGCAACGACTTCTTGGGCAAAGGGCTCGTAGCTCTCCTTGATGGCAGGCGTGGCTTCAATCACAACTCTGAAGTCAAAGTCGCGCTTCGCGCAGTGGACATAAATGTTCGTCTCGCCCGGGTCAGCCTTCCGAATTTCGTGAGTAAAATCGATGGCATCAATTTCAAGAACAAAATAAGTCTTCGAGCCTGAAAGATTCTTGGTCGTACACCAGAATTCATAGAAGGTGCGCCCAGAGCCAGGAACCCACATCCGTCCATTACCACCTGGACCTGGGAGGTTGGCAATGTGATTGGCATCACCGCCTTGTGTAGTTACAATGTTGTTGAAATATAGATCTCGTGCGGAGCAATGAGATTCGAGAGCGGCTTCCATGGATGCCACATCCCTTGCACGGCTATGTTGCTTCAGGCCAGGTATGCCAATATGTTGCCAGTTCACATTGGTGAACCAGATTCGTCCGATTTCGGCTTTCAAAATGACAGACCCCTGGTACAGTCGTAGAGGTTCTAGCATTTTGGGGATACTGTCGATAATCCTGTCACGCGCAGCCACTACCACATCGCCCGTGGTGGCTTGGGGACTTTTCGTCTTTGATCTAGAGAGCGTAGCATCCCTCCGAGGTCGATCTGTCGATAGATCTTGCCTAATTGCAACGGGCTGTCGCGGGATCTGTTCCTGTTGTCGATAGGTTCTCGTTGGTATCAGGACTCCATCAACATTTTGCTTATTTTTGAGAGGAGACGATGTGAGAAGGTCAACTTGCTCATCTTCTGATGCTTTCTCCTGAGGTTCTGTCGCACCAGTCACTGGAGTGGGGACAGAGACTTCCGAGCTTGTTGCCAACGACATCGAGCCGAATTGCGATACAAGATCTGTCCATTCATATACCCCAGGTGAAGTTTGGTGGTCAGGCTGCTGGACGGGCTCAACAATGGTGTCTATCAGATTGTCCGTTGCTTGGGCCAAGTCCAGCCAGGTTTGCCGCTTCTCCGTCACTCTGTGGTCTTTGAAATACTCGAATGAGCGTTCAACAAGCTCTCTGGAGATTACAGGGCTCGGTTGCATTGCATCAGGCACCAAAAATTCTCCTTGAACCCGCAACGACCGCACAAAGCAACCCTTCTCGAAAATCTTGCCGTATGCTTGTTGAAGCTGAAATCTTGTTGGGTCTAAAATTATGCTCCGAACGTGAACGAGGTGAGTCTGAGCCAGGTATCTGAGCTCAACAAGGCCAGAGGAGTTGTCCTCGGTGTAAATGACGTTCTGGGTCATGCCATATCGATATCGCATACCCTACATACTAATTAGTTTCATTGGGATATTTTCAAGAGCTGGAGACATACGTGATATCTTAATATGTTGTCCATCTTCTGCTTTGCTTTGGAAATCTCATCGACACTGTGGGCACCGAAGTAGAGAGTCAAACCGTCGCCACTTTGAATGACTGTACTCTTGGTACGGTCCGTCATTAATTTGGCAGGGTCGTTTCCTGCGAGCAGCTGATAAAGGCTAGGACCATCTTCCGCTCGACCACCAGGCAGCTTCCAGGTGGATCTCACTGGAAACAGTAGTATCTCTTTTGGAAACGAGAACTCCTGATAGTCGCGCAGCTCTTGCGCGGCAGACAGACTGGCTGATTGAGAAGGATGGCGTACCATTTCATTTTCGGCATCCTGTTATTATGAGCATGTGAATGGAAGGAGAGAAAGCATGTAGATTGGACTAACATCAACAGGACTGGGCAATTCACCACCTTTAAGGATGTCGTCCATGATCATGCTAATTCGCGTCATGATCTCTGCTTGATTATCACGTTGGCAGTGGATTCGAAAGCAAGCATTGGCGACATCCCAGGTGATCTCCTGGTCCTGGCCACAAACATTTTAGCATTGAACATGGCGTACATCATACCAATCAGACGCGAGCCAGGAAGGAAGAAGGATGGATCTGGGAACAGAGGGAGGACATATGAGATCTCTGTACCTTTACCTCCTTGAGATATTGCTCAAAGAACTGTCTCAATCCAGCAGGGCGAAGGATCCAGTTGCAACCAACCAAGAACTCAACGTCGCCGAATGACTCGAAGCTGTCATAGCCAGGTCCGGTGACAGCCCTGTATTCGGAAGTAGTACTTTCATTGGTCCATTCTGGATAGTACTTCACCATCGCAGAGTTCACCACCTTCTGTCGAGGTCTGAAGTCGTGGTCGTCCATGACGGATCAAGTTTGTGGTCGACAGGCCGTAGTGTGGAAGGACTGGCGACTCAGAGCGCCAAAAGGGGCATTTGCAACTAACTCGTGATGACTGCGCTGAAAAAGTTGAGATGACGTTGA
Organism: Pestalotiopsis fici W106-1; assembly: GCF_000516985.1. NCBI lineage: Eukaryota > Fungi > Ascomycota > Sordariomycetes > Amphisphaeriales > Sporocadaceae > Pestalotiopsis > Pestalotiopsis fici. The sequence goes on along the minus strand of NW_006917091.1, from coordinate 3,884,207 downwards.
TCAATGACCCTGCAGGGAAAGAACCCAGCGCAACAAACACCGTACTTGCCGGCGCCTTAGGCAGGAAGGAAAAAGTGAAGTAGATGTATACAAGACAACAGGCTAGATCGGCGACGGAGCCAAGTATCTGTGGTCCAGTAAAGGCAAACCGAGACAGACGCAAATACAACAAATGAGGGAGGAAGAAAAAAAAGAGGTCAACGCGAAGGTGCAAGTATCCTGTTGATAGGGCAAGCCCGGTGGTGGCAGCGGCGACTGCAGGTATGCTAAGATGTCCGAAAGAAGGTAGAAAGAGTGTCTCCGTTGTGGTGGCAATCCAAAAATTCTCGGATGGCCTTTGCTTAAAAACGCCTCTGGATACTGTCGAAGAGGAGAGAGGAAAAAGAAAAAGATGATGATGAAGAAGAAGAAGAAGGGATGGCAACAAGAGGAGGAACCTCAAGCTCCAGTAGTATGTGCTTCAGGGAACTAGGCAATCCCAGGCTAAGCAGGGCAAGGGCGGCTTTCAATGCTGTGTGCTAGGAAACCTCACTCAATCTGTAGCAGATTTTGAAGGACGGGTTTCGGTGCGAGTGTAGCATTTGTTTTTCCCCCCATTTTCAGCGATTGAAACGTCGTTTGCACAATCTTGTTGAGGAGCTGGGTGACCTTATGCCCTTGTGTTTGTCCTAAACTGGGTGAATCATTCAGATGGGACATGGACTAAGCAGCTGATTACGACACCACCAGCCAATAACGGCCGGAGTTGCAAGCGAGGAACATATCCTTTATTATTCAGGAACTCTTAATGCAACCTCTATAAGCCAAGTCCATGTGCCGTTCTTTGAAAAGAAGGAGATGATACAGGTAGGTGCAGGTGAAGAACCAGACGTCTGGCGAGGTCAAGGCTGAATGCCTCAAGATGTTCCAAACAACGCAAACAACAGAGACCTACGGAAGTTTTTTTGCCATAATGAACGCCACTTCCGTAAGGACTTGAGAGGAGCAGTCCTGCTGTCTAGGATTCTACTACCAGCCAAACACTGAATAATGTTGTTTCATATAATGCAGCTCTATTTGCGGTCTTGGTCTCGGGGAACAGTACTCTAGATTCATGTTTGCTTTGCTATTTTCGTAACAACAACTCTAGATACTCAGACTCTATCAATATTCGACATCTCTGTACTTGCCATATGTGCATTCTGAACAGTGGCTCCTTATGTCAAAGAAATGCACTAATAACTAGGTATTTTGACTTGTTCCTACTCCCTCTATGAATTGCACACGCATATTGTGAATAATATGGAGCTGACCACTAGACTTCTCAAGTCAAAATTATTTCCATGGCAACCAGTGGCCAAAAAGACCTCTTATTGGATCAATTTTCAAACCTGAATACAACTTGCATTTATCTAATCGAATGAGTGCGATATTCTCCATTAATGTATGGTGCTTGCTAGTGTAACATGGAAGGGCAAGGCTATAAGGTTGTGATAAAAATAAAAATAAAAGCTGGCCAATGCTGTGAGCAATCTTGCGAACCATGAGTTGGTCGCAGCCTATGATGAGTGTTGCAAAAGAAACCTGTACTAAATGGTGGAGTAGTTGTCAATAATGAACATCTTCTACAAGACCTTCGAGAAACATCTGACCACCATGACTAAACTATAAATAACAGAATAAAACTGGGTTTGCACCGTTTTCAGAAATTTGCCTAGTCTCACGTTTTATACACTACAGCCCTGACCCCACATTAGGGGTTCGAACTTCGGGGGCAAAAGAATGGGGTCATCGGTTTGATGTGAACAAAGCAAAAGTAGTGTCATTGATCTCTATGAATTCGAACGGGTATATACAAACGCGCAAATTATGGCTAGATGTCCTCTCGCAATGAAGTTGCACTCTCCATGTCGAGAGTTTGTTTTGCTCCACAAAACGCCGTACTGTGAATTATGCCCTGGGCTTTCTCTTCCAAAGACCGTTGTTGTATGGAGCCGCCGAAACCAGAAATGAGCAAACACCAGTTTCCCAAAAAGGTGTCCCCCGTTACTGCCGGATGTTTTCGTAAATGGAGAAGCTTTAAAAAAAAAAGTATGGTGGTGTATGCCTGCTAATATATACAAGAGAAGATAGCAAACTAGCTGTGACTTTCGAGGAGTTCGAAGTATGCAGGCTGTAATGTAGTCATAAGTTGGCAGCTATGGCAATTGTTTACCCAGCGCCTCTGACATTCGCTTTGACTTGAAGTGCCCATTTGAGTTGGCCCAGGGTTTGTTTCGTTTCTTCAATGGTTCGGAGCTGCTCCTCTTCTCGATTCCGGGCGTTTTCCTTAATGGACTTGAGGGCTTCTTCCTGGGTACGTTTGTAGGCCTCGAATTGGTTGCCAATTTCCTCGTTCTGCCTCCTGAGGTCTTTGATATTGCCATCTTGTTGGTCGCAAAGGTCTCTCAGAGTGTTGATCTTGTCGTCGTCCCTCCTCCGCTCCTCGACAAGAGCGGCGATTTCTGAGCGAAGAGTTGTTGTGGCCTTTTTGACTTCATTGCCCTGTTCCTTCCAGTGTGACGCAATTGCATTGTATCGGCCTTCCATCATGGCAGCATTTGTCTTGGCTTCGTCGACCTGCACGTTGGCATCCCGCCGGGACTTTTCCATCTCGTCCTTCCAAGTCCTCTCCCTGTCCTGTGCATCCGCTGTCCGCTTCTTCTCGAGTTCTACCGCTTGCTGTAGTGACTCGACCTGACGTTCTTTCCGGCTGAGCAATGTCTTGGTAACGTTGGCTTCTAGTAACCTCGACTCGTATTCTGAAATCATCCTCTCCATCTTGTCCTCCATGAGCTTTGCTGCTTGTTTCGCCTCCTCTGACTTGATGCGCTCAATTTTGAGATCTCTCCGCAACGCCTCATTGTCGGACACGAGTTTGTTTATGACGCGGCCAGTCTTTCCCAACGCGGCCTTGCCTACGGCGCCGCCATCCCACTGCCCAGAGCCATCCACGGGCTGCTCGTCTCCGTCGGTTGCATTGTCGGCAGGCCGCAAAGTTGCATCGCTTGAAGCCATGGGGGATGCTGAGCTTCTGGTAGCCCCCAGTTGCGTTTTCGAAGGGTAGGAAGTCGGGGCTTTGCTGAGCCGGGAGGTTGTACCGTTCTGGGTCTGGAATTGTGTTTGGTTTTGGGAATAAATGGAAGCTCCACTAGTGTTGCTATTGACCGAACTGGAGAAACCACTGTTCCTTGCAGAGTGTGGATCTGAGCTTGATGTATCCGATGGGTCCTCAAAGCTGGGGACTGTACGTATGGTCGAGGGATGTTTGCTGCCCTTCAGCGACTTTGGGGACTTTGAAAACGGGTTGTATCTTGCTTCGACGTTGGCCATGTCGAGTGCTCCTCTGCCGGTAGTTTGGGTCGGGGAGTTGTAGGAGGAAGAAGCGGCTTTCGTAGGAGTACTCGGCGTACTGGTGGCGCTGGCATCTGCTGCTAGGAGATAGGCAGGGCTGATGGGCTCTGTAATTAGAAGGGGACGGCGTTAACGCTTGGACTTTCAGCAGCAACGTTGGTAAAAAAGTGCCGTGTGGTGCAAGGATTGGTTCGATCACAATGGATGGACTTTCACGGCCACGACGATGACAACGGTTCCGGGACAGTACAACAACAAAGACGGTGGGCGTGGATCTTGTGTGCGCGTTTTGACAAATGGATACCAACATAGACAAGTGCAAGGATCAAGTACAACAAACTCAAGTGCTAGGTAGACTGGACTAATGTTTGGGGGTCGAACGGATAAAGTTGTGATTGAAAGAGGAACATGGAAAAAAGAGAGATCAGCGCTGGGGCCGGTCGTACGCTACATGAATGCAGCCAGCCGAAACGCATGTATGTAATGTAATAAATAAGCAGGAGAAAGGGAAGAAGAAAGCAAGTAAAGAACCAAAGCGTGTGCATACCGTTTTGGAGGTTGTTGTCCTGCTGGTACTTTGGGGCGGTACCGGACTCTCGCCCTCTGCGCGGCTTCTGTAGTCGACTGGGCATCTCCACGTTTGTGCTCTTCTCATCAGTCTGATCTCTTCTCGCTTCTTGTTTTCTTTTAGCCTCCGTTAGGTTTATTTGCTAGTTGCCTGACAACTTTAAGGGTCCTCGGAGGAGCAGGAGGGGGGCCAACAAGGTTTGCCTTGGTAACTATAGTAGATCGACCGCTATCTTTTATGGGATGAATCGATATGAAGTCCAACAAAAAACTTGCAGACGATTCTCTAGGTATGCCACGCTGGGATGTACAGTTTTCGTAACTGATGATGATGTCTCGGTCGCCTTTGAGTAGACCGCGGATGGCGTCGCGAATGTGGATGTTGCTTATTCTCGATAGGGTGGGCTGCCACCAATCAAGTCGTACAAGGGCGCTAAAGAGGAAGCAGACGGATGCAGTAGTAACAAGCACCTATTCGTTGGCGTGGATAATCAATCAACAACACAGACACCTGGAGATGGGATCCGTAATAGTGAAGGAATAAACAAGAGGAGCCAAACGGGAATTGTGGAATGGTACTTGCTTGCCCAAAGATGTGCGCAAGCTGGATATTATGAAATAACAAATAGTGGACAGTCAGCCGGTCTGATCTCCGTCAATGATCAAAACCTGTAAATAATAAAATTGAAGAAACAAGTTCAATTTCCCTGCAATTGTAGGACCCTGTCCTTTCTATGTAATAATACCCGAAGAAATGGTCATGGTCTGGGGGGAGAATCTCTCTCTCTCTCTCTCTTTCTTTGTTGACAATCCCATCATCAAACCAACCGGCAACGGCCCCCTTCTCTCTTCCCATTCTAATAAAGTTACAATGTACCGATGCGCCCGCCCCCCATGTTTCCAGTGCTGCATGCGAGTGGCTGCCCAACTCAATGCAATTCGTTCTTGTATCTGCAAGGGAAAAGACAGCAGCAGTAAGAGAGAGACAGAGAGAAGACAGCCACACAACTCATTGCGCATCCAATCCTTGCAACTCCACCTGACAGCTCACCTCGAGGCTGCTGAGACAGAGAGGCGCAGCGATGAATGTGAAATGGCCCAGCAACGACCAGATGCGCGGAGAGGGTGGAAAAGAAAAAGACATCGCATCCCACCTTTCTAGGTAATTGGCCATCTGAGATATTTTCTGAGCATCTACAAATGCCGAGCCGTGTGCGCAAGTCTTCCAGCCTCTTCGAACATTCGCGGTTCATAACTGGTCCAAAGGAGCCTATTGGCGTGTGATGCCCTGTATCGGATTCTGCAAGGCGACATCCTGAAAGCTGATCTCCAAGCGCGCAGACACCCCAGGACAAAGTGCATGAATGACTTGAGATGAGGAAATATGAATTGAACAATGAGGCCCGCAGGCGAACGCGGTTCCTTCATCTTCTGCTTCGCATTCCTGTCATGCCAATTTCATATCCAATTAACGCGTTGGCCGAATCCGGACCAGTCCGCGAATTTGAACCTGGCTAGCACTGCTGAGTGTCTTATTACCTTATTTTGATATAGCACGTGTATGACCAGGTGCTCTTCAGCCTACTCATTCGCACCGAGGACCAATTTGCACACGTGGAAGACCATATGGTATTTTAATTGAGATAAATCGTTACTTGCTATATATGTATATGCACATACATTTTTATAAAACCAAACTCTCACTGCAAAGCAAATGCAATTAACAAACAGAGCCAGTCTCAAACACGCCGGCCCTTTAAACCTTTCATCAATGCCCGCAGCCAACCCTGGTTGACAAAATCTGCCCCTTTGGAACCCGAACCCTGAGACCCCTGGATGGAAGCGGGTCTGTTCCCGCGGGCGCGGATCCGAACATGATCGAAATCTAAGGTTGCAGACCAGGGGTTTCTGAACACACATTACTGTGCAGAGACCTCTAGTGGCGACTGGCAGAATATGCATTCATCATTGTCATGGATGAGGAGAAAATGGAAGGCAGGCGTAAGCTCCTGCGTCGATTCCATAATTTGGGTTCTTGTTGTACCTTTTTCAAATAGTGTTTGTCTGGACACTAAAGTATTACAGCTGCTTCTCAATGTCCTTGTCGCTATGATCATCACAAGCATTATCAATATGCCTGGCCCCTCTCCAAGCTAGCTGGACATCCATGCCCGAGATGTGTGCGCCAAATCTCATGTGCCGTAAAAAGGCTTCTGTTCGTCCTGTACCGGCTCCTCCTTTTCTCATCGCTGTATAGATATCAATCCTGGCGTTCTTTAGTCGCGCGATTCCCCAGCCCAAAAGACGCTATTGTCCAAAGCATCCATCACACTACTGTGTATATGTGGTTCTGTCAAAGTTGTCGTGGCATTGTTTCTCATACCTCGAACAGGCTTCATCGCGCGGGATGCCCCTTGTCCGCCGCTTGCCTCTAATGATACAATTACCAAAGACAAATGCTCAATTTACGATGCTGTCTCGGTCTCGCCTGTTCTGTCAAATCATCGCTGAAGGCCTCGGATTTTGAGGCAAAATGGCAGATGAGTTTGTTGATGTGTCGATCTAGAGAGATCGGTCGCTTACGCAGCGACGGCGGCTTGCCCACTGCCACTATGCGCCATTGGCAGCCTGGAGCTGCTTTTGTTGTTCTATAAACCCAGGACGCCATTTCGTAAGGTACTTTCCGGCCATGGCTCGGGCCTCGTCATATTCCAACCAAATGTCTTGGACAGCATCTAATGCTATTTCTCTGACCGGCGGGCGCATCATGACCATGTAAAGAAGACTGGTCAATGCGAGGTTGACCGTACTAGGATCCCGACATAAAGTCTTGACACGGCCAAGAATATCCCTGTTTAAGCCAGGGATTTCGCTCAAAAACCGTGTGAGCACCTTATCCTGGGCATGAAGATAGGGAATGAATCCCTCAATTAGACGCAATGCCCACTTATCGTAGTGGGCAGGTACATCCCGCCCATCTTCCGATGCTGCTTTTTGTTGAATCTGATCATTATACCACTCCTCGCTCAACCAGGAAACTGCAATGTCTATACGCTTTCGGAAATCTTCAAGCACATAGACATAAAGTGATTCGCGTATCGAATTGCTCAAGCTGATGCCGCTCGTTGCGAGAGACTTCTCTTCGTCCTTGACATGTATATCGTCTAGGCCTGCTGAGGCGCGCGTGGCTAGTCGGGTGATGATAGTGATCCAAGACTCGCGATCGAACGAGCTGGCAGCCAATCTGTTTATGCCAGATTTTGTCTTCTTTGTTGAGGGGTCGTCAAGAGTGCTCATGACGCCAAAGACCCGAGTCACTGTGCCCTGACCAACCTTGACAGCTTGCTCCGGCTCCAATGGTGGTGGTGGTGGCAGCTTGAATGTCGGCAGTGCCAAAGTTCCTAGTACAACTGGCTTCTGCAATTCGCCACGCTGCACTGATGGCTCCGAGTCGAGTTTGTTGAGAATCTGTTCGGTATCCTCGGCCGCGTAATAATCCGGCTCGTAATCATCGTCATCTTCGACGTCTAGTGCCGTGGTTTCCGGATTAAGTGGCTTCTCGGCGGCCTTATGTAGCTCTACCAGCCTATCTCGTACACCGTTGATAGCCCTCTCCAGAAGGTTGGGGTCTATCCGAGCCAAAGTGTTGATGCTGACCTTGGCGGCTACTGGTGCCGGGACGAGAGCGACATCGAAATTTCTGAGTCCCTCGTTCTTGGTGAAAGTAAATACATCGGCCAATGAGTGGGATCCCGGTGACAAGGGTGTAATCTCGAGATCGGGAAGCGCGGGCGACGTGCGTTGACGCTTTGCTTCCGTTCCATCCATCTCTGTCAGAGCTCGCTTGCGGCTGGCACCATCAAGTAGCTCGGCTCTTGCCTGAGATAGGCGATCTAGATATGGCTGCATTCGCTGGGCCAAGACGCCTTTGGTATCCCTGGATGGCGATGTAAGCAATAATGCTGTGAACTTTGAAGTTTAGAGGAGCATACCGTCTGGACAAATGCATGCACAGCATCCGTGTCGTCTTTTCTAGAGACCTAATGATTACTTTCGTCTTGGGTGTCATGGGTGTAGTCGCGAGCTTCAGGGGATTGAAGCTCATTATAGCGTTCAATATCTTATTGGATGTCATGGGTCTCATTCGAATGAGTATGGACAACGTATTCAAGGTTGCATCCACCGTGAGAACATCGCTGTAAAGCAGACAAGAGAGATGGTTAGTCACGGGGCCTGTATGACAGAAATTCTACAACCATACCTGCTCTCTTGCAAGACGCTGAGCATTCGGTCGAGAAGCCCAGTGGCCTCGGCTTCCATGGCGTTGACGTTGAGTACCGAATGGTCGCGTGGGACCATGTTCAAAGAAATGTCGAGCGGATCGCCTCGCTAAAGACTATCAGCATTTCTATATTCTTCATTTCACCAAGATGATTAGGAATCACCTACTCTGGGTTCGGGGTTGATGCTTGGTGTTTGGGCTAGAATAACTCTTTGTGCGAACTTGATGCAGCATATGCGCAACGTCAAGGGAGCTGACTCCCACAGTCCCAGCACCCTTGCCTTGATCGCAGTGATGGTCTTCCACGTGTTGGTATCGTAGGCATTGGAGATTCTGGTGGCATTGCATGATCAGCACGTTGATTTCTTTAGGCGAACAATTGTCAATGTTGAATTGATTTTGGGGAGCGGCTGGCATTCGACTTGGTTGCAGAGCTCTTGCAGACAGTTACAAGCACAGCCGATTCTACGCGGGAATGTCTACGGGCTCCTGCCTACGAGATGACGGGAACAAGGGGAATTGACCTACATCCACCTCATCGCAAGAGGATATACACTAGCTGCTGTCTGAATGACACTGCGCAACACCAAGACATCTTGGTTCGGATCCTCAACCAAAGCCTTGAGTGTGTCGAGTATTAGGAGCGAGAGCGTCTCCTTCTGGCTGAGCGGTACTGCGGGCGTTGCGAAGGCTTCGGCCAAAAATTCGGCGCCCCATCGACGAAGTTCAACATGCGCCGTAGGGCCAAAAATTGGAAGTGTTGCTTGGATGACCTGGCCATAGTAACTAACATCGCCGAGGACGAGCTTACGAGCATCAGCGAGCTGGCGAATCTGGTCAGGGACCGATAGCCTGCTGTCTGTGGCCATATTGATGGCGAGATGGCAATGTTGGGAAAGTAGAGCTTGTAGTACAGAATATCAGGCAGATCAGGGACAGCTACGATGGCGATTGAAAACAACCCTGCGACAATCTGCTGCTGTGAATGACTGGCGTAGCATCTAAACTGCGCATATCCAATAATTAATGGTGGCTGAAGGCTGCTTGACCGACTTTGGGTAAATTGGGCGACGACGCATTCGAGAAAGGTGATGTCGTGTTTCGCTGCAGAAGCTGGTGATGTCAATTCGAAGATCGGATCGCAGCTGGCGCGCGTGTATGGGTAGGTGAGGTAAGCTTCGTAGCGGGACCGTGGAGAAAGCACGCGCCTAACAGCAGACAGGGAATGGCGAACTGCACCCGAGCTGCAGGTAGCTTCCAAGGCTCCCCAAAGAGTCCAAGATGGGCTCCTTTCCTGTTGTTGAGATGCCGTGCTCAGACCCTGGGCATCGCACTGATTGAGCTTCAATTACTTAGATTGTGTCCATGTGGCGACTCGTCACTGCGCTCCGACGATGTTGCCCTGTACACTGGTTGTGAATTGATGAGAAGGGGAATTCTGGCATATCAAACGGAGAGAGAAGCTGCTTTGTTTCACGGGTGCGCGAGAGCCCAAATGCTCTAGCGCTGCTGACCCTTGCAGCCAGAAGAAAAAGAAAAAAAGTTCCTGGTTCGGTACAGCAATATGCATTTACAAAGAATATGTGCCTATCAATCTTCTTGTGCCTAGCTTCAGCCTAGTCTAGCTCCCGATTGATGATGGGATATCGAATGACTGGTCGTCTCTGCCAGGAATTATTATTTTGAGACTTGACAATCATCGATCGCATTCCTGTCGCAATCAGATCTGCGCAAATTATACAGAATCAATTCAAGATGCCAAGGTACCTTGCATATCCTCTTCGCTTTCTGCGATCCCGACTGGTGATGACAATTTGACTTACCATGTTACTCTAAACAGTGGCTACGGAAACTCGTCGTACTACAACAAGAATGCGCACTCGCCTGCGCTGATTCGCGCACGCAGGCCATATCTCCTCAAGAACGCCCTTGTCGGCTCTGGCATCGCTGCTTTCGCCATCGGAGTTTGTGCGTAGCCGGTTTCCCGGTCGATTTCCTACTCGAGAACATGCCAGCTGATGCTCAGCAGATGTCTACACGATCAAGGCCATCGGCCAGGATGAATTCACAGACGTCAAGGTCCCTGATGTACCGCAGCAACCGGCAAACAAGTCTTGAATCGACAAGACAGCTCTCCAAACCGCACATTCTGAATTAGAGGACAAGAATATTACATGTAAAACAACACGGCATCACTCGGCGTTGGTGGCAAACCATTGACTGTTATTTTGACTACAATTGATTCGAAAAAGAAATGGTATCGTGGCTCATGATTGAGCATTGAAACTAGGAATGTTGAGACGCCTCTGAACCTGTATCAAAGTGTAGAAGGGATACGTTGCCCATATGTACCAATCAACCGAATCCCATATATCCGATAAACGCCGTATGGTTTGTGCCGAACCTTGCATTGCAGGCACAGTAAAAGAAAATACCCAGCTATGTCGATGCCTCCATGTGTATCATAATTCAATAAGGGAACGCCGCAAGCTCCAAGCCAAGATGCAAAAAGAGTAATCTGTAGGTACCACTTGCGCGCCTAATACAGCGACGCTGGGTCGAATGATGACCAAGATATTCCAAATCCTGGGTCACACGAGACTCCCGATTTTCGGATTTCAAAAGCCGCCTACTGGAGGAGCGGCTTCCCTTTTAACAGCCCTCCCCTGTTCAGCTTCGGCGGCGGCGGCGGCAGCAGCAGCAGCTTTCATGCTTCTAACACTCGTCTGTTCCAGCAGGCTTGCAGCGCGTGTAGTCTCGGGGGACGTCGTCGGAGCTCGGTTTACATGATTCGAGGTTGCGGCATTTGCATTATACGGAGTATAGTTTGACGCGTTTGATATTGTGCTTGAAGAGAAGGGTGGGCGTTGGTGTGAATGGCGGCGCGAGCTTGATGCTTCCGCAGCCGGACTACGCCTCCGAGGCTCGTGTTGCGAGTGCTGCCGCTGCAGCAAATGGGCGTTGGATGGGTGACGAGGGTTTGCCCAGGCATTTTGTTCTATAAACTGCTCAGCGGCAGCACTTAATCCTTGGCCAAATGGCGGTATGCCTCTTATATCAGAATAGACTGATCTGGCAGGTTCATGATGTTGTGCCACGGGTGCTCTTCCACGCTGTCAAAGCAATGTTAGCATGTACATACTTGCAAGTAGGCAAAGTCAAGTAGACTAGTAAAGACTTACAGTCATGGCTTCGAAATCATCCTCAAATTCTTGTGCAGATGCGCCGCGCATATCCGGTGCAGCAGGCATACCCTCGTACTTGGCAATGCCTGACAAAATGGCCACTTCCTTATTGTAGGCCATTGCATCGCGGACTCTTTGCGGCTGGGTCTGGGGAAAGCGGAGACCGAAGTCGTGTACGTTGTTGGCGTGCTTCCGTCTTTCGTGTTGAATGGCATACCAGTACTGGCCAAGCTCACCAAGGATTCTTTCCCTGGTCTCTCGCACATCTTGGTAGTATTGTGAATGGATTTGGGCGCGTCTGGCGACTGCCCATCTCCCTAAGGTGTCAATATTCAATGCGAACTCGTTCTCAGCTATGCGCAGCTTCTCATCTCGCCGATCATTGATGCAACCCATCATGGCTAAGTAATCTGGGTGCGTAGGGTTGTCGGCTTTGAGCATAGCCTCTTCCCTGTTCAATTGGTCGAGCCTTTCTTCGTACAGCCTGTCGAATCGTTAGCCACCTTGTGTTTATAGCTGAAGCAGATGCGCGCACCTTTCCCTGAACGTAGCGAATTGCTTTTCTATGTTTGTTAACATATCAAATGCTGCTTTCTTTCGTTCGACTGTCGATTTCGTTAGTATGTGCAATGGAGTAACGACGAGGGTTTGCTGCATACGTTCTTCCTCAGTCCTCTGAGCAGCCTCGGCCTCCTCATCGATATCAGCTTCGGCTTGCTCGTCATCTCCTGTATGTTGGCCATCTTCTTCGGCAGTCGTGCCATCAGCAGCTTCCTCCATTGGCTCATCGCTTTCTGCTCGTGCGGATTTGCGCTTCTTCGAACCTGCTCGAGACTGCCTCTGTGCGCGCGATTCTTCCTCAATCTGTGCTTCAGCATCTGCTTCATCGCCTTGTTCGTCAATGTCTCCATTTGTGGCCGACTGCAGAACGGCCTCGTCACCACTGTTGGTGTTCGTCGAAGGCTCCTCGTCATCTGCCATGGCAACATCGCCATCCTGGTCAGCTTGACCAGCGGCGAAAGGCGATGCAGAGCGTTTCCGTGAAGGCTGATCTTCTTCGTTGTTATCTGGTGGTTGTGACGAGCGCTTTCGCTTTCGCGCATCAGAAAATTGGGCTGCCGCGGCCTCGGCGAGGATGTCAAGGGTCGGAGACTGCAATTTCTCAGCACTAGGCGGGCCAGAGCTGTGAGCACGAGGAGGACTCGATGTAAATGAGCCCTGAAGCTCTGATAGTGGTTCATCTTCGTCGTCGTCGACGCGAGTGCCCTGCCGAAGCTTAGTCGGCGTCCGCTCAAAGGTCGGGCCCCCGCCTAGAGCGTCAGTGTGACGGGTGGGGTTGTGCGGTGTAGGATAGAGCCGCTCGGTCTCTGCCTCGGTATCGTTGCCTTCGTCGTCGCTCGGCTCTTCGCGGACAGGTCGAGGGCTGTCGTCTGGGAGCTCCAGGTCGTTTTGAGAGCCGCCCAGGTCGGAGAGTGGGCTCGAGCCATCGTCGTCCGAGAGCGGCTCGATAGCCGGAGGCTGTATGGTTAAAGGCGGCGCTGTTTCGGCGGTCGCCATTGCAGCAAAGTTGTATAGGCCAAGCCTGCGTGAAGCGTCCTGTCCGAGTCGGCGATCGTGATTGAGATTGAGCAGCTGTCGGGGGCAGCGCTAATTGGGGTCAGGTGTTTTGTTGACGCCGATTTTCGCAAGATGCAGAGGATCATAAAAGAAACGATTGGTGACAGATTAATGCTTTTGGTAATACGAAGAGGGTCATGGGAAGTTTGTCAGCAAAAGCGCTCGAGTCCTGGTCCTCTGGTCAAGCTGGATTCGAGATTGGGAGGAGAGGGTGTGGCATCACCATCCAGGCACTTTGAGAGAGGAAGGAAAGGCGGGCGTTTTGTGACCTACGTAGGAAAGACCGAGCTGCCGCCCAGTGAGTACCCCTGTCGTTTTGGCGGGTCCGCAGCTGGCTTATCGTTATCGGCTCCTACAACTTTTTTCCAATGGCCTACACCTACCAGTCGTGGGGTTATTGACAAACTGAAGCTTTCTCGCCCATACACACAAGAACTTTTCTGCAGCACGCAAACAAGCGCCATGGCCAAAGGGTAAGAGGAAACCACTTATCAATCTCTCGTCAGTTCAATCATGTTAACTTGCTTTATCTAGGAAATCCTCAGGGCTTGCAGCCTCCAAGGCGAACATCGACAAGTCTTTGGATGATCTTTTCGCTAGCAGTGTAAGTCCAAGTTCTGTGATTTCAACATGCGCATTGCGCAGACTGACACGTTGCACAGTCTGGCCCCGTTAAAGCACCTGCTTCTTCTCGATATTCCGAGTTGTTGCCCCTAAAGGAACACAAGCCGCTTGTGCAGGCATCTACGGAGGCAGCTGCAGGCAGCGACGATGAAGATGAGGAAGACGACGAGGAACTGAGCGAACTGGACGAAGAGCTGGATGACGACGAGGACGGACCGTCAGACGGACCGTCAGACGCAGAAGAGGAGGAGGATTCTGCGAGCGCACAAGATGACTCAGAGGACGAAGCCGTGCAGCCTGAGCCGACGAAAAAGGACCGAAAACGAAAGCGCAAGGATGACTTCGAGGATCTGGAAGACAAATACCTTCAAAAGCTTGCCGAGGATGACGAGCACGAGGAGAAGCGACGGAAAGGCGACGCCGAGAGCAGCGAAAAGGTGCCCAGCAAGAAGTCAGAAGCCGGGGCTGATGGAGACGACGATGAGGAGCAAGATGATACACCCATCGTGCATGAGTCGTTGCTTAAAAAGGCCGGCGAGGAAGAACACGCAGATGTAGAGCTCGACAAGGCAAACCGCACATTGTTTCTCGGCAATGTGTCCGCCGAGGCTATCAACTCCTCCAAAGCCAAGAAGGAGCTCATGACACACCTTGCTAGTCCCCTGGCAGATCTGGATGCATCCTCAGGTCCGCATAAAATCGAATCCATTCGCTTTCGCTCCGTCGCCACTGCCGGCGGCGGAATGCCCAAGCGCGCTGCCTTCATCACAAAGTCGCTGATGGAAACAACCACCAAGTCTGCCAATGCCTATGCAGTTTACTCGACACCTCTAGCCGCACGAACAGCGCTCAAGGCACTCAATGGCACTGTTGTCCTAGATCGCCATTTGCGTGCTGACAGTGTTGCGCACCCGGCCCAAATCGCTCACAGACGCTGCGTCTTCGTGGGCAATCTGGGTTTTGTGGACGACGAGACGGTGTTGACGACAGATGCTGATGGAGAGACCAAGACAAAGAAGCGTACCAAGGTCCCAGCTGACTTTGAAGAGGGCCTGTGGCGCATCTTTGGCCAACACGCAGGCAAAGTTGAGAGCGTTCGCCTACCACGAGACCCCAAGACCCGCGTAGGAAAAGGATTTGCCTACGTGCAGTTCTACGACGCAAACGATGTGGAAGGTGCATTGCTGCTCGACGGCAAGAAATTCCCTCCCATGCTGCCTCGAATTTTGAGAGTCAGCCGTGCCAAGGACCCCAAGAAGACAGCCTTGGCTGTGGAGCGGACCAACAAGGCCAAGCTGGAGGCTGCAAAGGGCTCTGATGGTGCTGCCGGCAAACCTAAGAGCACAAAGTATAAGCACAAAGCGACTCCTGAGCAAAAGTCACTGGCAGGAAGAGCAAGCAGACTGTTTGGACGCGCAGGCGCCGCGCGCGAGGCACAAAGACTAAAGGGTGGTGAGAAGAAGCCGAGACACAGGGACAGCAAGGCGGGTGGTGATGGTGTGGATCTGAGCACGATCAAGACGCCGGAACAGATTGTCTTTGAGGGTCGCCGCGCCAGTTCAAAGGATGGCAAGCCAAAGGATCTCAAGTTCGGCAAAGTCAAGGGCAAGAAGAGACCTCCGTTGCAAGCCAAGAAGCGCGGAGCACGAAGAGCCGCAGAGTGGAAAAAGAGTGGTGGTAGAAACTAAAAGGCAGGCTTTTTTTTCTTCTTGTTTGACTACCTATACATACCCTTTTTGCCCCGAGAAATGCCTACCGGACTTGCAACACACCGAGTGCCTAATTTTTGAGCCACCAGCTGTTGTAATGACAAGATGGGAAAACCCATGTCCTATTAATTTGTTTACTTTTAAACAAGAATCTTGCTCTTGCATTGGCGCCGTTGGATAAAACTATAGAACTCCCGGACGAGGCAGAGCTCCGCTGCATCAGGCTGCTGCTGGCTTGCTGACCTTGACAATGAGTGGTTCTACCTTGATGTTTTGTTTTGCTCGGACCCCAACGTGAAAGAAGGTTCTGACTACTTGGAGGTCGTACATACATGGATGGACTTTACATGCGCGGACTCGGATCTACCTACCTGTCCCAGAAATCTGACATTGCCCGACATGCAGGTACACAAACGCACACACATGGTGATTGGGGAGGCTGTGTGACTCTTTTGACTCGGCAAAAGCCATTTCGCGCCTCACGTCCGCATGCCCCTCCAGCTTACCTACCTACCAACATAAATTCTTAGGCACGGCTACATGTGGTTCATACATTGGCATGGTCGTACAAGGCTTGCCTTTGGAGTATGCTACACATCAACGGCAAGGTGTTTCAAGTAAATTTTACAATCCCGAGTGCTGAAAAATCACGTCGCTTGTTTTCGATATGACAAGGCTGGTCATGATGCTTGCGTCTTCTCGCCTCCTCCATATGTTGTTTAGGAAGATATTCGATCATAATTTTCTCTCACTAGTTTCATTGGTCAATTACTTCTTGAGTTTTGGATTTTCGTTCTCGGATCAACTTCAACCAACTTGGCACACACACGATCAATAGAAGGTTCTGCAAATATTGCACAAATATCTGGAACAAACAATAATATATCCATCACGAGTTTAATTTAGCCTTTTCTTGACCAAGAAAGCTCCATTCTATCCTTTACGACTCCAACGTCCATTAGGCTGGTAAGCCAAGCTCCTTTATTTCTGGCCATCATGAGAGAAGCCCCATCAAGAAATGAAGAAGGAAAATTTTGTGAAGCCGTATAAAAACGAAAGGGGTATTGAACATCTGCATAAATAATCCAAAGCCCTGCGTCTAGTACTCGGCCTCCTCCTCCTCGTCGGCGTAGCTGTCGGCAGCAACCTCCTCGTAATCCTTCTCCAGAGCAGCCAGATCCTCGCGGGCCTCGGAGAACTCTCCTTCCTCCATACCCTCACCAACGTACCAGTGGACAAAGGCACGCTTGCTGTACATGAGGTCGAACTTGTGGTCAAGTCGCGACCAAGCCTCGGCAATGGCGGTAGTGTTGGACAGCATGGAGACGGAGCGGTCGACGGAAGCGAGACCGCCATCGCTGGGCGAGGTAGTAGGGACAGCCATGGGCTTCTGGTAGTTGATACCCAGCTTGAAACCGGTAGGGCACCACTCGACCAGGTTGAAAGAGGCCTTGGCCTTGAGCGCGGCAATAGCGGAGTTGCAGTCACGGGGGACAACATCACCACGGTACAGCAGGGCAACGGCCATGTACTTTCCATTGCGAGGGTCACAGACAACCATTTGGTTGTTGGGCTCGAAACCTGTTCTACTTTAGCAACTTTCTCAATTCAAAAGGCCTTTGTGCAACTTACACTGGAAGGTAAGGTCGTGGACCTTGAAGCTCTCGTGAGAACTCTTGTTAGCAGACACCACGGGGGCGTAGCTGATCAAGGGGTAGTGAATACGAGGGTAGGGCACCAGGTTGGTCTGGAACTCGTTCAGGTCGACGTTGAGGGCACCATCGAATCGCAGGGACGAGGTGATGGAGCTGACAACCTGGGCAATCAGGCGGTTCAAGTGCTCGTAGTTGGGACGGGGAATGTCCAAGTTTCTCTTGCAAATATCGTACACAGCCTCGTTGTCAACCAGGAAGGTACAGTCCGAGTTCTCGATGGTGCTGTGAGTGGACAGGACCGCGTTGTAAGGCTCAACAACGGCGGTCGAGACACGGGGGGCCGGGTAGACGGCGAACTCCAGCTTGCACTTCTTGCCGTACTCGGTAGACAGACGCTCGAGGAGGAGAGCACCGAAACCAGAACCAGTACCACCACCGAAGGAGTGGAAGATCAGGAAACCTTGCAGAGCACTGCAGTTATCGGCCACGCGGCGGATTCGGTCCACGACATTGTCGACCATCTCCTTTCCGATGGTGTAGTGACCACGGGCATAGTTGTTGGCGGCATCCTCCTTGCCGCTGATCAAGAGCTCGGGGTGAAAGAGCGACTTGTAGTCACCAGTTCGGATCTCATCAACGGGAGACGGATCAAGATCGACGAAGATGGAGCGGGGCACATATTTGCCGCCGCTGGTCTCGGTGAAGAAAGTCTCGTAGGAACCACCATCAACCTGCTCCTTTCCTTCCTGAGTGACGGGACGACCGTCAGCACCGAGGCCATGCTCGAGCAGGTACCTTTGATTGAACAGGGTCAGTCTACAAGATTTCTTGCATCGCGGGGATATCGAAGGATCGCGGTAATGGTGGTGATATGCAGCGGTGTACTACTTACAGCTCCCAAGCGCTGTTACCCAGCTGGATACCAGCCTGACCGAGATGGAGGTGAAGAATCTACAAACGCGAGAAGATGTCAATCATGTATACTCGAGGAAGGGCGGCATAGCGCTCCTGGGTCGGTGATGATGGCATGGCCGACAAGGCCAATTGCACAAATGACCGAGCAAGCGAATGTTCTTTGGCCTGGTCATTTTCCAAGCATTTAGGGGAAAGGGAAGCAAGTTCATTTCACTGCGGGGCAGCTCTTTGTTTGTTTGAGGTCCAATTTCAAGAGAGTAGACAAACAGACTTACCTCGCCCTTCATGATGAATAGTGGTACTGGCAGAGAGATTGAGGTACGACGATGGTCAATTGGAGGAGTCGGAGAGTAGGACGAACGGACTGGAGTCTCGACGGAACACTGCGCACAGCGCTTGCTGAGTTGGAACAAACAGGAATACAAAAGGAGGTGTGGACTCTATTCAATTGCAATAGTTTTGTGTGGAGTTTGGGACTTGTGTCTGCTAACGCAGCTGGGTGAGGGGCGGGCGATCCCTGAGAGGTTGTGGTCGTTGGCTTGCAGGCACTTGGTGGAGGGGTAGGTGGTAGCACGGCAAGCGGGCATTGAGTTTTGGGGGGAGGTTTGTTAGGGAGCTGGTTCTTTCTACCGGCAGCGGTTGACGCTGGATGGAGGTGCTGCTCCAGGGTTTGCCAGGCGAGCCAGGTACCTGCTAACAGACACACCGCTCCCACGACACGCCAATGAAAGGCAGGGGTCCTTCCTAACACGACGCTAGACAGGGTCCATCAACTCATTGGCCCCACCTAAGCTCCCTGGCTTTTGCCCTGTGATAGCCGAGGCCTGCACCTATCTCCAATTGCCATTGGCTGCCGCAAGTGATTTCTTGGTAGCACAAGCATTCAAAAACGAATCATCGTCGACAGTCACAGCAGCCGCTTGACTCTGGTCTCGAACACGCACTGCTGACTACACAGCACATTTCTCTTCAGACTGCGATCCTCAGTACATTATAGCATATTCAATGGAACATATTGACAGAAAGAATATACAATAATCAGAATAAGAATTGTTATATTGATATTGAGACGCTATTCCAGTATTGGTGGGTAAAGCCGGCAGCTTGTACCAGCGTGTACCAGCTATACTTGATCATCGCATTGAAGAGAGTTGGAGTACGATTCTTATGCTTATTAAAGTCGATATCCCTCTCAAGATTGATTTGTTCAATTTTTTTATTGCAGCTCTTTCTGTGGCGGCGACATGATAGATTCTTCTTGGATGAGCTCATAGAGAAAGGCTTCTGCAATGGAACTGGGAAACTGACAGTGGCACGAGTTGATATGGAACACTGATTGGGCCACGACATTCTACATGAACCGCCTTTGATCTACCGCTTCAAGGAAAGTGAAAGGTGTTCGTCTTGAAGTCATCGGGCTGACCGGGAGAACATGAATGGCTTTGAACATGTCAGCCCTTCTGAATCTTGTGATCTAGTGCTTATCGCTCTGCGGATGCCAACCTCAAGATCTGTATATAAAGCTTATATTCACTCATGCATCGTGATCTTGGAAATTTGCGCAAGCCTAACGTTTCTGCCTTCAATACTCACTCAAGTCCATTTTTCATGGTCTATGTTCTGCAATGACATCTGCTCAGGACAAATTCAGAATTCTCATTATTGGCGGAGGTAGGCATACCAAGTACTAAAGTTCACGTGTACAGAATGAGAATGTGCGTATTGTTGACAACGAGGCACAGGAAATTGTGGTCTTTCGATTGCCCAGGGATTGAAAAAGGTTCAAATCAGCATTCTAATTGCCTTCTTCGCACGACTGATATCTCGAAAAGGCGGGCATATCTTACACCATCTTTGAACGCGATAGCGAACATGACTTTCTAAAGAAAGCTCGAGATTGGGGTGTGTTAATTCCTTCAGACTCAGATCGACGCCTCATGCTATGGCATTAACATGACATCGTAGGTATGTTGCTACACTGGGGGGCTAAACACCTAGAAAGTCTCGTCCCGCCTCATCTACGAGCCCGGATCAAAGAGCCCAGAGTTGATCCTCACCACGAAATGACGGAGCCGATACCATACATTAATGGGAAGACTGGAGAAATCATTGGCACAGTCTACACCGAGGGCATTACGCGTGTCTCGCGAAAGAAGCTGCGCCATTTCCTAAGTCATGGCGAAGATCTAGACATTAGAGTAATTGTTATTGCAACACCGGTGATCGCAAGGGGAGTTTAGAATGTCGCTGACGGCTCTCCGTGACAGTACAATAAGCGACTCCAGCGTCTCACCTTTGACGATTCCGAGAAGCATGTGACGGCATATTTCGATGACGGTAGTCAGCACAGTGGAAACATGGTTATTGGCTGCGACGGCTCCAGGTCCAAGGTTCGAGAGTACATTGTGGGCAGCGAGGCGGCCAAGCAACAAGATCTTGGCATCACAATGATCAATTTTCCCAGCTCACATTATATCAGAGAGCAGGCGATCCGAAATAGAGACCACCATCCTATACTGAAACTATCATTTCATCCAGAACTGCCTGGTACCACTCTTTTGGCAGGTCAGTAAACCTTTGTGATCGCTGGTTTCCTGCGGCAGGATTGAGGACTGAGGCGGTCAGAAAACTCCGAGGTACATGATTGCTAAATAAATATGCACAGCCCTTGATACATCTTCTCCAGATCCATCAGACTGGAAATTTCAGGTATTTTCAAAAAACGCAAGAGTCAAAGATATGATACTGACCGCAACGCTTTAGAATTACACCTCATGGTGGGGATCTCCGTCAGCACACGAACTACGTGACCCCAAAGTGAGGTTGGATTTCTATCGAGACCATATGAGTAAATTCTGCGAGCCCTTTCGATCAGCTGCGCTGGGCGGCGTGGTCTCGGACATGACGAATGGCTCGGAAGCGGCGGGCGAGGCCGGCGAAACCGTCGAGAGTGAGGTCGTCCTTCCCATCTACGCCGGCCAGCAGTGGTCACCCTTGACGCCAAGAACCTGGGACAACCACAACGGCAGAGCGACGCTCGCCGGCGATGCCGCACACAGCATGTTGCCTGACCGTGGCCAAGGACTCAACAACGCTCTCGCCGACGCCGACTACGTCGTCTCGGCGCTGAGGTCAGTGGTCGTCGACAAGGAACGCACTTTGGGCGAAGCAATATCGGCCTATGAAGATGAAATGCGCCCACGCGGCGGAAAGGAGGTCGAGTTGAGCTTTGAGCAGGCCCTAAGATCCAAGGATGTGAAGTCCATGGCCAAAGATGCTCCTATTTTCCGCGTCGGGCATGCACGACAGTGAGTGATGTTTATGAGCTATTCGGCCCTCCAGGAAGAGACGGAAAATGCCAAGATCGCTACCTCGTACTTGTCAGTCTTTATATACAGGCAATGCAGAGCTCGACTTTGATTTCAGCAAATTCATTCCGCTGTTCTCGGCCAATGCGTGTTTGTGATCAGATGATGCAGACTGTCGCAAAGAATCTGAGACTGTTGACAAACACAATAAAGCTATGGCCGGTAGAATAGAAAAATATTTGAATTGGTTCAACTTTCCAATTCCTCATAAATCACATGAATGGGTATATCATCCTCATCAATCATCGCTGTTATCAAACAGCGGCTGCAACGCTGCTTCGTCTCCTTCCTGCCCGTCTAGCATCTCTTCCACCATGGCCTCAATGTCAATTTCTGTGTTGTTGCGACGACTGACTTCCTCCATACCTTCGCATGCCGTATCAGCAAAGCGATGTAGCTCATCGACCGTGTGCTGGTTAAAGTTGGGAAAGTAACCGTCAATAGTCTTTTGCCAGCACGAGGTGTTATTGTTGTTGACATCGGAGAGATATGCGACTGCATCCCAGTCCCGTCTTCGGATACGAGATGGTCTTTCCGTGTCGGCATATGCCCAAGTACAATCCACTTCCTCTGGCCAATACTCTGTATCAACACTCTGACTATCCTTGAACTGTTTCATGCCCATGGCCACCTCCACGAACCGTTGATCTAGGCTCCTCCCACGGCCATTGGGATCGTGTAGATCGTATACAGGCCAAACGTTGGGCCTCAAGCCGACGTGGTATTGATCGTAGCCAATGTTGGTCACTCGACAGACACGCAGTTTAATATTCAATTCCCGAATAGTCATAGCGATCCACCTATGATTCGTTGGCGGATGCACATTTGGATACCCGATCCACAAATTTTTGTCCAAATCTTCGGGCTCGTGTGAGTTGTAGATAGTTTTGAGGTAGACGTGATTTAGAATCAGCTCCTGGAGGGAACTTCCAAAGCATTTGAACAGAGATAGAAAGCCACAGGGCTGAATATCAACGCGTCTAAGTTCAAGCGAGGCGAGATATGGTAGAACAGACTTGGGTGGTTTCCGTATGGTAGGGATAGATCTGAAATTCCAGTCGCTCAGTGTACAGTCACGCTGTGACGTGCGCTTGACCTGCTGGAATGGCAACTCATCCATGTTCAAGCTAATCAGACACAGGCTCTTGAGCATGGTAGCCTTGCCAATCATCTCCCATAGTCGCTGTTGAAATCCAATCGTGTGATATCTTTCGCCTTCATGTCTCCGGACGGACATGAGCAGATGCTCAAGGCTGGCGAACGAGTCCATGATATTTTTGATGTCTTGAGGGTTTCTCCATAGCCTGACGATTCCAATGTCTGTCAGATTCTCCATGACCAGTGTCTTGAGAGGTGCCGAGTCTTCTGGTCTCCTTGCGAGAGCTTCAAATGTGTTTCCTAGAAGCATAGTCGAGGCATGAACATGTTTAGATATGAGCTGAAATGGAAGATTCAACCGCACCGCCTCCACGTTCATGGCCTGTTCAAACATGGTACCTAGATGGTCGCGGTAGTCGGCCTCTGTGAAAGATTCCTCGTTCAAGCAATACTGGTCGTAAAGGCCTTGAACAAAAGACTCCATGGAGGGTATCTTTTTGAACAATTTGCCAAGATACTCAACTTCGCCTGCAGATAAGATATCAGTACTGTATGGGCTAAGTCACAACTATCTCGAGAGTAGACAGACCTTCGTCTCGTATCAACATCATGTCCAGGTAGAGAGCCCGGCAATGAGGACCAGCTCTCGCCAATGCAGACGGGTCTGCTGAGAGCTGCGGCGATCGCATGAGTCTCGTGCAATCGACCTGGAGCGTGTGGAGGCCATATGGCTTTAATATCTCGTCGAACAGCCGACATACTGTCCGTAGCTCCAAAAGATCATTCTTCTTGTTGTAGTGGTTCGCGACGCAATACTCCAGAATGGTAATGAGGATCTCGGGCGGGAGCCTTGTCACGATCATGGCGGCAGGGATCGGTGGTTGCCTGCCCGGCGCATCTGTTTCGTGGACCGCTGTCGGTAAGTCGATCGAACCAGGCGGCTGGTTCTATCGTCGATAGTTCCACAGGACGAGGGGGAAATCGTGACGGCGCGTGTCCGGTGGAATCGGATGTGGTATCGTTGGTTGGTTGGTTGCGGTGGGAAGTTGAAGCTGTCCACTCAACTGTTCAGAGCCCTGCGAGTTTGGAGTTGGGGGGTAGCTTACCCAGGCCAGGCCAGTGCATCCCTGTAACTCTCCGCTGTACATGTAAGCTGTGGATTACATTAGCGACAAGGAACCCCCAGCTTTCAAATTGACTTGGGCCAGCAAGCGAGCGAGCGGGGGGTCGACATGTCACATTGATGGTTGTAGGTTACACAATGAGCCAAAGTCTCCACATGAAAGCTGTATCATTTCTCGTATTACAAAGTATAACCGTTTCTTTTCTTATTGGGAAAAAAAGAGAGAGGGAAAACAAGGGAAGGAGTTATTATAGAAGCTTATTTTTTAATACTTGTATATTTGCCAATTTATAAAACAGAAGAGAAACTTGCAAGCGGTACGCAAACTTCTGCCCATCCAGTGTACCTATCATATCATATATAATACATGCATATATTATAGAATATTTACCCCGAATAAGATTCGATATGTGAAGTGAGCGCGCGCTCTTTTGAATCTTTTTTTTAAACAAAACCAAGTACTGCTCACTATTAAAGAATCGAAATCTATCGCCGGATATGTTACCAATTATAATATGAGGTAGGCGCTCAAACTGCGGCGGCATGAGCCAAGATGGCAAAGGAAGAGGTGACATTCGACAAGACCTTCCTAGGTTTCAACTGTGGACAGGAAGGAGTTCAAATAGGCTATCTGGATGAAAAAATAAAGAAACGAGAGTCTACAAGCCCTGGTCTTCAAATGTCCTCCTCGTACACTCTCTGACGGAATCAAACAGACTCCCATTCCCTGGAAAGGTGAAAATGTTCTTTTCCACAGCCCAAACAAATTAAAGGAGAGAACTTTCAAACCACAGGACCAGCCGCTCCTGAGTAGAACTACATATTCAAGTAGTTCTGGAGAGTGTCTATTCCCAGACGCCAAGCACTATGTACCAAGAGAAATTGGTAGAGTCGAGGCATAATGTGGATTCTAGACCCAATGAAGAGTAGATACATCACGAATTCATCCACTTGAGCCAACAGCCTTGGGATTAACTCCTTGAGCTTAGGTTTTTGCCAATGATAAAGATGAATGTCAATTCTATTTTATATATACACACAAACCTAGCATTATGGGCTACGGTGACCAAGTGCTTAATCTGGCTTGTCGGTCACGCTAGCGAACATCCATTAGCACCGCCACGGCCGCTGGCAAGAGAATAGTATCAAAAAAGACGTAGGATTCATCTGCCAGGAGACAATTAGAGAGATGAAGCACATGGGGAAATCATATGCTGTATTGAAGAGCTTGCTGAATATAGCAGTACTGGTGCACAACCCGTAAGCGGGCATTGCCTGGGCAGTGCCGCGGTTTCACTTGAAAAATAGTTCAGTCTAAGAATAATGAACCCATTAAAATCCTATAAACGCCATGCTTGTTTCTATAGCTGCCAGCCAACCGAACCATGAACGCCAATGCCAAAAGCAAGAAGCTGCCAAAGTGTCCCCGAATATGTTCACCCCATTAGAGATCAAGGAAGTCTCAATTACAGAGTTACCTCGATACTCCCGTCCTCTTGAATAAAGTCAGAAACACCATACCTCTTGGCGCCAAGGCTATACACAAAACAACAGTCAGCGGGGGCTCTTTGGAAAAGTCAAGTTACAGACACATACCTCCACTCAAGATTACCAGTATTCACCATTCGGAACAGGTCAATGACTTTTGATAGAGCCTGGCGCGTCTCTACATCTTCCACAACATCTTCGAGCAGCATCATGGCTGTGCTGTCATAGACCTCGACGAGCTGCTGGATGTGATCCACCGACAGCTGCACGGCCAAGTCCAGGTCGTTGGACGCGTGGAACATGATGGCCACGGAGCTCAGGACGCTACCGGCACGCATCTCCTTCTTTAGCGAGATCAAGTCGTTGACGCTGTTCAACATGGGAATGTCAATATTGATACCATCATGATGAGATTATACTCGGAAAATGACTTACATTGAATTGATCACAATAGTAGACAGCCACAGCGTCTCGTAGGCTCTTGATGTGACGACGCTCATGGGAAGCTTGACTCCGAGAGCAAATCTGGAAAGTACATTAGATGTCTGAACCTATGAGCCATATTGTTTCACAACTTACTCTGACATTCCCAGTAGTGTGCCCATTCCACTGGTAAGAGTCCTCACCTCCCAGTACCTCTCCAGGCTGGGGACTGATTCACTCTTCTCAAACTCAGTTTCTACCCTCGTGGCGTCGATATACTGATCAAAGTGTCTTAAAAGTTCTTCTCTTTGTTCTGGCTTTAATGTCAGTTCCCATTTCCAACTTGCAACATCAAGCCAATTTTCTTACCAATATCATAAGCACCCCGGATCTTTTCGGCAATTTCTCCAAAATTCCTTATCAGGGGATTCAGGGGCGCTGGCTTGCTCGCCTGGTTGGACAATCCAAAAGTCTGAGCAACAAAGGTCTTTGTGGCGCATCTGAACTCTTCGGCTTCGTCTGGATCCTCGAGCCGCTCAACATAGTCGTCCCAAATGCCGAACCATATGGTCAAATCTGTCATGACTTGGAAAGCTTCCCAAGTTGATGTGGGCCACCATCTTTTTCCCTGGGTGTTAGTGGATAGTACAAATCAAAGCATGCGTAAAGCTTTTCTGTCTCACCTGGCTGCTAATAAAGCTGGATCTGCGTCCTTGACGGCTTGTTGATGTTTTGCACTTGGGAGTATGCTATTGTGTAGTGTGAGTACGATATTAATTTTGTGTGTGAACCGGGCATAAGTCATACTGAGGTAGCTTTCTGTCAACCACATCCTTCATCCGGCCATAGTTTTCATTTGCCAAACTTGGCCAATGTGAGAAGATGGGCTTGAGATCAGGAATCACCAGCTTCTGGCCCTTGAGCCTTTTGGCCAGCACTTGTGTTTCGAGCTGATGAGGCATTGTGTAGAACCCAAAGTATCGGAAATGGTATCAATAGAGAGCTTTTCTAAAAGAACAATGCTCAGTTTTCTATGGGAATTTTCTCCTTGGACTACTAAACTTGTAAGTGGTGAATCTGGTCTCTATATATACATTTTCGCTATATAAACATTTGAAAGATGGGTGAAGGCCTCCATGTCTCTCTCTCTCTTTCTCTCTCTCTCTTACACACACACACACAAGCCAATATCAAAAACAATTGATGCGGCCCGCCTGGCGTACCAGCTCGATCGAAAACCGGGATCTCCAGCTCACAAAGTCCCCATATTGCATTTACTAGCTCGACAAAGACTCCGTCCGGAGCTGAAGGTTGATTGCACTGCAACGGAGTTTTTACAATCTCGATATAATACACCGCCGCGCTACCGTTGTCCTACAAATGGGAGTTCGCAGAGTCGACTACTACTGTCTCTGTCCAGCCCACAACGCTCAGCCTCATACTCCATAAGAGGATATTCAGCTGCCTGCATGCTGGCCGCAAGCTGCCGATGGCGTTTTAGACCACAGCTGAGCAGTGGGGTCGGCTTTCCGCATCCGGCAAAACAGGCGCTATCGGGAGAGGGCCGTTGGGATATAACCCCAGTATAGTCATGATCTCTTGTGCCTAGAAGCTTTTGAGGGTCTCCATACTAAGATACTACCCGTGTTCAATTCTGCAGCGATGTCGCGGCATGCTGCAGGGGTGAGCTGATTAGAAGCCTCAGAAGGTGATGCCGTCTCCGTTGGTTCCAGACAGACGGGACGTGGCCCTCTAATTGGGACACTACGCCTGGTGATTGGATGCGCACCGAGTATGAGTATGTAGTCTGTATGGGTCTCGACCACTACATGATTGAAGACATCTTTTCAGACGCTTCGGATGCCCGTAATATTGCGCCCGAATAGATGCATGCACCCCAAACCTCAAAGCACTCGGCCTTCCATGAACTCTATGTGGCCAGCAATGCCAAAGGCCAGCTAGCCCTATGGACACGCCATTGGTGCTGCAGATGTAGGACTGGCAGGTTCAGCTTGCTGTTGAGTAGCAATCGAGATGTGCTTCTGAGTATGGTCCGTCATTGCCAGGTGCAGCACAGACCGCACATTCCGAAACTTCATCATGGTAGAATGCAAAATCTAGATCTCGTATCACAGCTACCGGATCTAGACTCGATTGAGCTTTTTGAGGTTGAATCCGGCGACACAGTCAGCACCCGTGTAGAGCTGAAAGAAGTTTTGTGCTATGAGACAGTCAGCAGAATCTGATTGCACGCCTGCCAACCACGTGCCTGTGGCTGATCAAATTCGACCAATGCGTTTTGTGCATTGCCATGGGAAATCTTTAGGCTTTGCTCTCTGCTGGTTGATTCGTAGTCTTCCTGCAAGCTGCCGGCGAAACATGTCCGGAGTGGCCAACATGTCCTGAAGGCATATCCGACTGATCGCGACATTGTTGTTGCATATGGCAACAGGCGCAGCACACAAGGCGTTACTTAACAACTTTCCTCGCTTAGAGATTGTGCCGAGCAGCGAGACCCGGGCTTTGGCCCATTTTCCAATCTGTCTCGTGCACAGTGAAGCACAGGTCCTATCCCCCTTCCGTGCTTGAATGGGCAGGTGTCTATTTTCAACATGGCATCGGCATTCTAGGTTATCAGAATGTCCCTATTCTGCAGACCGTCTCAAGTCGCGAAAAGGTTTGGGGGCAGATAGGGAAGCCAAGGCGCCAAAACGCCAAAACGCAGGAGACTTTCTGGGGATTCGGCATTCGGCGGCTGAATGTTGCCATTCGTTGATGATCTGTATGGTGGGCGTATGTACCAATAATAGAAAGCCAATGATCTCGTGCTTTGTATACCTACCAAGACCCCAGACTACCATTTTAGGATGCCACGTTTGATATAAAAGCTGGTTTTTGTCAGCATTCATTCATGTGATCGACCATCAACGGGGGGATTGATTGACTGGAGGTTTACATAAAGAAATACTGGTCTTGCGGCTTGCGGCGCTTGACAGCGGCTTTTAGTGCCAGTCCTGCGCGCACTACCTCTAGAATACTGTACTTCGTACGTACAAACAATTGGCGACCACGTAAAGAAAACTGCCATGGTATGGGTCTTAGTCTGAGCAGTCTGGAAATTTCTTCTTTATCATCGCACTTTACCGAGGGTTCGGTTGCTTCGACTCATCTGATACACGTGCTTATATTCGCCATACACAGTCGACAACACGATTGCTTTGATGCGTGATATTTCAAAGCGATGGTCGTAGTGAAACATACTCTGTGCCCATGTACTGGGTTAATAATGTAGCTTTTGGCCGGTGATCTTCAGGGTCCGGCGCCATTATGAGCCACCACCGGTAAATCATAAAGGCCCCTCCTCCACTGGAATGGTTGTATTGCCACGCCTTCCCGTCTGTTTGCTTGCCCAATATCCATATCCAGTCCATACGGTCACAACATTTCTCGGGAGTAGATTAGTCAGAACAGGTACACAACCACATGAGATGACTCAATAGCTCAAGGGAATAATTACACTAGGAACCTTACTGCTGCTTCCTTCTCTTTGTGGCTTTCGGCGCCCAGAATTGCGTGATTGCCTTTGAACACCTTGATGCATTTTCCCGCCTTCACTAATATAATAAGATGACGGAATTTGCTGGAATGATGATGCTTATAAACCACAGCATAACTGTCAGTAGCTGATTCTCCCATCCTGTCAACATTAGAGAATATTATATATATATATATATATATATATATATAATAGAGCCCAGCCCATGCCCACACGCCAGTCCCTGTAGCCGTCGAAAGACACTTCCCACATGCTTGTTTAGGCCATCCTCCGTCTTCTCTCTCGGTTCGCTCTCGGCTCCATCCGCGTAACAATTACCAATAGCTTGCCCATTCTCACACCTTTTTTTAGGTTATAAATACTGAAGATTTCTTGCAACAACCGCATCCAAGCCCGCCTGCTGCTTTGCCCGGCATTGTTTAGTTGCTCTTGTGAATCTACTGTCCCGACTCCCGCGACCAGGAGGAGAATTTCAACAACTCCCAATTACGTACGCATTTTTCAACAACAAGAACAGGTACCACTACAATGACAGTCCCCGTTGAACACCCCGTGGCTACCCCGCCGCGGCCAGCATCGCCAGTCTATGGCTTTGGCACCCTCGCCGTCCATGCGGGCGCCCCTCATGATCCCTCTACCGGAGCTGTGATTGAGCCCATCTCGCTATCCACCACATTTGCTCAGCGCGATGTTGGCCAGCCCATTGGTCTTTATGAATACTCGCGGAGCTCCAACCCCAACCGCGACAGCTTCGAGCAAGCAGTCGCCGCTCTAGAGCACGCAAAGCACGCCCTTGCCTTTGCTAGTGGAAGCGCCGCCACTGCCACCATTCTACAGAGTTTGGCCTCGGGAGCTCACGTCATCAGTGTTAGCGATGTCTATGGCGGCACTCACCGTTACTTTACACAGGTGGCCAAGGCCCACGGCTGCCAGGTCACATTTACGCCCCAGATTGAGGTCGACATTGCCGACCACATTACGGACAACACCAAGCTGATCTGGATTGAGTCGCCCAGCAACCCTACGTTGCGCCTTGTAGACATTAGAGCAGTCGTCACGGCGGCGCACGCCCGCGGTGTTCTCGTGGTGGTGGACAACACATTCCTCAGCCCTTATGTACAGAACCCCCTGGATCACGGCGCAGATATCGTCGTGCACAGCGTCACCAAGTACATCAACGGCCACAGCGATGTTGTCATGGGCGTTGTTGCCGTCAACTCGGATGACCTCAGGGCACGTCTAGCATTTTTGCAAAATGCCGGTGGAGCAGTCCCCTCGGCTTTCGACTCGTGGCTGGCTCACAGAGGTATCAAGACACTTCACCTCCGTGTGAGGCAATCCAGCATCAACGCCTTGACTATTGCAACGGCACTCGAGGCCAGCCCCCACGTGATTGCGGTCAACTACCCGGGTCTGGATTCGCATCCCCAGAGGGCCATCGCGCTCAAGCAGCACCGTGAGGGTCTCGGAGGTGGTATGCTGTCTTTCCGGATCAAGGGTGGCAGAACCGCCGCCGAGCGATTCTGCAAGCTTACAAAGATTTTCACTTTGGCTGAAAGTCTCGGCGCCGTCGAGAGTCTTGTCGAGTTGCCCAGTGCCATGACACACGCTGGTATCCCCAAGGATCAGAGAGAAGCTGTTGGTGTCTTTGATGATCTTGTGCGTATCAGCACTGGTGTCGAGGACTCGCGGGACTTGGTGCTGGATATTCAGCAAGCCTTGGTCAAGGCAGTTCTGGGAGATGAAATTACTAATGGTCAATCCAACGGCGCAAACGGACATGGAGCTCACTAGACTGCCTACCTGCTACCCGGGTAAGGTTCAAAAGTATCAGGCGATTCTTGGTTTCAAAAGCATCATATAGACTAAAATGAGTCAGCCTCTAGTTGCTGCTCATTGATACAATTGATTTGTTTTGCCGAAATCATTTGTTGCATCATTGACAAGCCATTGGAATGTGATAGTGGATGGATCACTTGCAATGTGTATGTGATAATGTTCCCAGATCCTATCCTTGACCTTTGATGCATTATCATAGAGACCACATTTACAATCGGCGAGCCCTGT
The DNA here is from genome assembly GCF_000516985.1 of Pestalotiopsis fici W106-1. Taxonomy (NCBI): domain Eukaryota; kingdom Fungi; phylum Ascomycota; class Sordariomycetes; order Amphisphaeriales; family Sporocadaceae; genus Pestalotiopsis; species Pestalotiopsis fici. Next base: position 3,853,158 of record NW_006917091.1, on the reverse strand, counting down.
TGACTTTGGGGTGCAAGGCGCAGCTGGCATTGCATTCTGGGGATACTTATCTGCCTTGGAGTATCTGTGTCTCGAGTATCTCATAATTATCAAGTAATCCTTGGCCGGGCTTGTAACCGGGGATCTTCAACTAGCCAAAAAGTCATATATAAAGGTCGTTCGACGTGACAACATTCTACACCCCCATATCAGGCCATGCAGAAAGGGAGTGTGTGGTGACCCATCATACGCTTTTTTTTTTTTTTTTTGTTAGAAATGAGTTTCCATATGTTCGCAAGAGTTTATAGTGTCAACTACGGTAGACTCATTCACCTTGACAAATTCGAAGGAATTCGTGAGCCATTGAATGAGATTCCCCAGGTCTCGTTATTAACCCACGAAATTACATAGCAATTTGTGGGTATTGATCACTCATATTGACACCCGTGGCTTACCTGTCTATGGTGGGCTTTCGCGGGCCGGCAACATGATTCAAAAGAGTCAAGCAAGAGTCTGAACTCACATGGTAAAGAATTCACCACCCAAGTCGAATAATTCATCCAGCTTCAAATCAAATAGACAACATATTAGACCGGAGGACATCAAGCGTTATATATCGCAACAGATACTCCGTCTTTCTCTGATCCATAGTAATACATCAAAGTTCACTGCTGCAAACTTGATCTCAACTTCACTAACTAGTCAATTATGGTATAGTTGCTACCATACACGGATTTCTGCTCTGTACCAAGAGGTCGACGCCCTGAAAGTTGTGTTCGTAGTATCGCAAAAGCTGCCAAGAACAAGTATCGTATCGCCCTTCCCGATGATGACTTTGTCTACCATTCAACTATGTTATAATGTAGGTAAGATATTTGCGACAACCGTAAAGACCATGAGCAGGACTAATTCGGGCATTGATCGCCGGCTAGGTGGATAGTAGAATGCTCAATGACGAAAGGCATATGGGTATCGACGATGACTGCGCAACAAGGAAAAGGGCTCCAAGAGGCACAAAGAGCTACTTTTGGGATGAGCATAGTATAGACAACTCATTCTTCACAGATACCCGATGAATTGAGTGACTGCTCTTCGATTATATCAATTGACATTGAATACAACGCCACGCCAAATGGCACCTCTCGAGTGCATGCTATAAGAACTAATCTCCGCACAAGACTTGAATGTCTCAGTTCTAGAACAAAAGATTTTGTATACGACCTATGCAATGGAGGTCGATGTCCACAAAACTGACAATGATCAATTGTTGGACTATTGATAAAGGTGTCGTTGATCGGTGGCCAAATCTCGGTAATCGCGTCCTCGACATCTCATCTAGTCCAATAATGACGACAAAAAGTAAAAAGGGGATGAGGATCAGATAATGATCTGCAAGGCACCAGGTTGCTTGGAGCACATTTTTATTACCATAGTCAATCTCCCAGCTCCATTTGTCATGACCCAAAAAATAACCTCACGAACCCCCCGGTCAATACAATCGGCAATTGGTGCCACAAAAGCGCAAACCCGGACCGAAGGATATTCATTCAACCTCCACATTCCTCGATCCGCAGCGTCCGCAGCCTAGGGAGTTCCCGCAGCATCCGGCCTGAGAATAAGCTCGACCACCTTACAAACTCTCCATCCCCCAGGCATTTTTATATGGGGAGATTTTGGAGATGGTTAGACCGACAGATGGACTAATTCTCATAATGCAGCCTGTCGGTCGGCCGTGCCTGCATTGCTGACAAGGAAGCGGACATTCTAGGGCCTCATTCTGTGCACTGCGCTCACTACACTAGCGGATGATCGAAGGGAATTTGGAATAGTTGCTGTACAGTTGAACCTCGTAACCCCTTCGTGTCGTCATCCAAGCTTCATTTCCTCTCTTCTCCCCGTGCCAGTTCTTACCCTGTATACAGAAGTCCCCCACAAGAGCTTATTAGTGTAATGAGCAGCACCATACCCAGTACGCCTTGTTTGGACTTCCGACGGGGTGGCTTGGGCCCGGATTTGTAGATCTGGTCATGGCCGAGACAGAATTTGGAATTGACTTTACTCGTCCCCAGAGTATTTAGATGTGATGGATGCCCCCCTGTGAGATCCATGGTCTGTGTTTCGTGTTACCTCGCAAACTCAAATCTACGACTCCTGTGTAGACATGGCCCGAAGTAACACCCTATTGCTATCCCTCACGGCGGCCGCCCTCGCCACCACGGCTGCCGGCCGACAATGCCAGAATCTCACGATTCCAGTGACGGCCTCGGCGAGAAATGGAGTCTTTGGAATCGAGGCGCCCCAAACTAATATTGACGTGACGAATTTCATGCTCGATCTCAGCCAGGTCGGCAACAACTTGACCGAAAAGCTCCTGACTGGCTATGCCACCGTCTCGGGAACCTGCAACGTTGCGGCCACATACTGCGAGCCCGATTCTGGCCCGGGCAAGGCCCTCCAGGTCCTGGTCCATGGAATCGGCTTCGACCGATCCTATTGGGACTTTCCCGCCGACAACTATAATTACAGCTACGTGGACCAAGCCCTCGCAGCTGGCTACTCGACGTTTGCCTACGATCGCCCAGGCATTGGACAGTCCCAGCACGGCGACCCAGTCAACGAGATCCAGTCGTTCCTCGAGCTCGCCGTGCTCATCGAGCTGACGTCGCAGCTGCGTGCTGGTCAGGTCGAATCCGTCGCCACGTACGACAAGACGGTTCACGTCGGCCACAGTTTCGGATCAATCCAAACTTACGGCCTCGCGGCCCAGCGTCCAGAGCTCACTGATGCCATTGCTCTGACGGGTTTCAGCCAGAACGGCTCCTACAATGCAGAGTTTGCTCTCGGCGGCAACTTTGTTCAGGCCAACAGCATCCCCGCCTTGGGCGACTACCCGGATGGATACTTTGCATCCGGCTCCGAGACTGGCGTGCAGATCAACTTCTTTGGCCCTGGCGACTTTGACCCGGCCATTCTGAAGGCTGCTTACAGCACTGGCCAGCCAGTTACTGTCGGCGAGCTGCTCACTCTTGCTGGCCCCGCCTCAGTGCTCAACACCTATCCCGGACCAGTGCAAATCGTTACTGGAGGTGAGTAGTGTTTTTTGCCTTCCTAATCCATGAGATCAGTATTGATAGTCTTCTTTCCTTTAGAACGTGATATCCCATTCTGTGGTGGAAACTGCAGCGTGACCACTCCATCTGTTCCGGAGCAAGCTGGGCAATATTTCCCCAACGCCACCTACTTTGATGCCCTTGTCGTCCCTGGCGCTGGCCATGGACTCAACTTGGTAGGTCATGAGCATTTATTTTTGCTTCTTCCCCGATCCAAGTTCCTTGGTAGCCAAGATACTAACACCAGTTCCAGGAGTACACATGGCCGGTCACTTACAAGACCATACTTGATTTCTTTGACGAGCACTTGTAGATGTCATCATTGATATCAGGATAGACAAAAAAAGGTTCTTTTGCAGCCTAAAAAGAAATTTTTTTAATACTTTGGCAACATAACCAGAAATACCCAGAATAATGTGAACATGCCCTATCAAGCAAGTCGCCCGTAAGTGTATGTATGTGTGAACTGTATGCAACGAGGTACTGCACACATACACGGCACTCATGTCTGACCAGTGAAAGCAAATCAAGAAGCAGAAAAAGAAAGAAGAGTAAGAACAGACAGAAACGTACGTTGTAAATTCCCCCGGCTGATTCACATTGCGCAAATTGTGCAAAGCAGTGCAAGTGTATCCCATAGCGATGTGTACCCTGACTTGAATTGCAAAAACAGAATTAGACCAAGTACCTTAGGCGAATGCAGTATCGCCTCATCGACGGCGCCATTAGCGGGTGTTCTTGCCTAAAATCACTGGAGTCAATGGCTGTGGTTGGCCGCTGAAGACCCCTGAATTACAAGCACGGGCCATGGCTGTAGCCTAACGACTGCCTGCCTGCCAACCTCCAAGGTACCTGCATACCAACGTATCGATCAATCACAGCTAGATTATAAGGTAACTAACAGTAGTGCTGCCTTGTAACGGTATTCTTGTACTTGCTCAAAAGGCGCGACTTGAACCTGGGAAATTTAAACACACCACAAAGAAAAGGGAGAGTGCAGCGTCAAAGAAAAACTCAACCTGTGAATCACAAACGGCCACCATGTTCACTCACTGTTCTTGCCATCAATAGAGGCAGAATACGGACTGCTGGTGTTACTATTTAGGCGTTTGTTTGCCTCGCCATTGTACAAGTTGTTTCCAGCTGTTACTGTATCTTCTTTGCCATCCACCATCATTGAGCTGAGCACAGAACAACAAACATGGAAGCTTCCACCACAACAGACCACGATATTCCGGGTATCTTGCGTATGCCTTTGGAGCTTCTCCAGCTAGTCACTCGCCATCTTACCACGCCCGACTATGGACACCTTCGCCAGACCTGCAAGCATCTCGATGCCGCTCTCTACGGTGGCTTCACCAAGGAGTTCTTTAGGAAGAAGCAATTCAGTAAGCCATTTAGAGCGCCAATCTCTAATTTTCATCGACCTCCCTTTCAAGCACACGTTTCTCCCGTAATGGCCTGACCCAACAGTCTCTTGTTAAATGCTCAGTGGCCTAGCCGCAATTCATGCATGCATTCATACACAAAAGAAATCGCTAACTCATTTTAAAGTGCTCTCTCCATTTAGCCTGCAAGCTCTGATCGACATTTCGAATTCAAGACTTGCAAATGGCTTGCAGCATGTCATCATAGGGACGGAGCGGCCCTTGGAGACAGACCGATATGTCTCATCTCTAGGCTTTGGCGCCCATTCACCTCTGCAGAGGAACAGCTTTGTCAGGCATCTTGAAGACCATTTAGCCCTTCTTTCCTGTGGATACGACATCCAGATGATGTCTGAGGCTTTTGCTAAACTGGCCAACCTGGAGATTGTCGAAATTCGTGATTTTGCTTCCAGTCGCCCTCGGGACGGTACGACTTGGAAGAGCTATGGCTTCGCTACGTTCCAGACAGAGACCGGCTTGACAGTCAGCCGTCGCGCGCTGGTCCATCATCCCAACGTGGACCAAGACTATTCCACTCGCCTGTTCCAGAACATCCTGCGAGCGTTGGGCAAAGCAAATGTTCGACCGAAACGGCTCGAGGTTAATACCCGGCATAGTACCAGTGGTCTCGTCGACAGAGCCTTCAAGGTCCAAAAGTTTGACGAGTCTCAAGTCATTCCGGTTCTCGCCGGCTTGGAGGCTATTCATCTCGACTTTTCCCACAGCGAATTAACAACATTGGTTGCTAGCCAGGAAGGGCCCGGCGACCTCCCTTGCGCTTTGTTTCACCTTCGGAAGTTTCTCTCTTTGCTTCACAGCTTGAGAACTCTCCGACTCAACTTTCAAGCGATGAACTCCGACACGGAAACACACTTATTTCTGGACTGGTTCCAGTCACCTCTCCCATTAGATATGCCCACAAGTCCGATTCAACATGACCCCGGCAGTCTGCCTCAAGCTCCACCACCTGTGCTTCTCGAAAAGCTTGAGCAACTGGAGATTGGAAAAGTGGCTGTACGACTGGATACCCTCGTGGGTATCTTTGAAAAGTACAAGAAAACTCTGAAGAATGTCCAGCTACACAGAGTGGGAATCAAAGATCCAAACCCATTGGAGAGCAAAACCAATCAGTGGGCAATATTTTTCAGACGAATGGCACAGCTAGACTTGAACATCAACTCTTTGACCATGAGCCACCTATACCAGTCCAGACAAGGATTCCCTACTTCATTGGCTCTGGAGTTCAAAGATACAAAACCTTCTCACACACGGAAGTGGCGCGGACACGACCTACGTGGAGCTCTCAAGGATTTTGTCCAGCACGCTCAAGTTGACTGGCCACCGGAGCCTCAATCAGACGATGACGATGACGGATCTGAGAACAGTATGGAAGACTCTATGGATGAGTATGATGATGTTGATGATACCTGATCTTTCACAAGCGCCATGAAATGTTCCAGAGAACAAAGAACATGACGAAGGAGGGAAAATATCTGGCCTTTATGATCTTGTTGCCAAGGATGGGTTTGCGACACAGGGCTGCCTTGAGAAGCCGTGATAGTTGTGCTTCTCTTTGTCATTCGATGAGAATTCTGATTTTCAGTGTGTCTAGTTGATGGGCTGGAGGCAAAAATATCTTGATTTCAGGATTGTCATGGACGCCGCTCAGGCAGGTGTAGCGGGCCAGGCGAGGACAGTCATGAATTCGATATAAGCAAACAGGGTGGTATCATTCGTCATAGTGTATCATCATATCTAAACTGGTCCCAACATCACGAGCTCAATCTGAGCATCTCATCAAACATTTTTTTTCATCCACACATTTAACAACAAATCCATGCTGTTCATCTGCACGCGTAATTTGTTCGCAAGCTCATGCAGTCTTGTGGTCCTCGCCGTACTTGGTGCCCATGACGGCTTCCTCGTCAAATTCCTGACCACTCCGCCCGTCGTACGCCAGGCTAATGTCGGTAATCTCATCACCAACCTCCATCCACTTGTCGCTGGTGGCGGGGACGGGCCAAATCTTGCACAGGCCCCAGTACATGCCCGACGAGATAATGAAGCCGCAAAAGAAGTTGAGGTTGTAAATGTAGGTGGCGCCGGCGGGCACGTCGCGGCCAATAGCGCCCGCGAAACCGACCACGTTGATGAGGATACCGCTAATGTAGGCGGCATAGGCGCGCCAGTGCACACCGTACGTGTAGTAGTAGGGGCCCGTCTTGCGCGCGTCGTAGAGCTCCTTGATGTCGAGAAAGCCCTTGCGGACAAAGTAGTAGTCGGAGATCATGACGCCGGCAATGGAGGACAGGAACACGGAGTAGGCGCTCAGGTACGTGGTGAACTGGTTGCTCGTGGTCAGCAGGGTGTAGGGGCACATGGCGAGGCCGACGACGGCGCAGACGTAGCCGCCGCGGCGGATGTTGAGGAAGCGCGGCAGCAGGGCCGTCATGTCGGTTCCGGCCGAGACCGAGTTGGCGGCGATGTTGGTGCCGAGCTGGGCGAGGGCGAAAGCCGTGGCAATGACAAAGACGCCAAAGCGCTGCGCCGAGCCGCCGTCGTTGATAAAGTTCTCGAGCAGGTCCAGCGGGTCCCAGATGGGCTCGGTGCCCGGGTAGATGACGACCGACGACGACGAGACAATGATGCCGATGAAGCTCGTCACGGCAAAGCCCGTGGGAATGGTAAAGAACTGCGACCAGAACGCGTCCTTTGGCTTGGTGGCGAAACGAGTAAAGTCGGGGTCATTGACAATCAGAGTCGCAAAATTGGCAATGGAGCTCATGATGCCTGATATATAACAAGGTCAGAGGGTCTGTACTCTAGATATTGCCAATAATGAAAGCCTCGACTTACCCTTGACAATCTCCCATCCCAGATCAGAGCCAGTTAGCGAGGAGGGCTGGTGAACAATGGGTCCGATACCGCCGGCACGCACGATTGCCCAGATGAAGAAAGCAATGCCAGCACATGGTACAAAGTAGGCCTTGACGGTGAATAGGTGGCGGATCTTGTGGACGGGGAACCAAATGGCCGGGAGCGAGCAGAGCCAGAAGAGGAAGAACGAGACGTAGTCGGCCGTGGTGGCACCAGAGTCCTCGGCAAATGTGTTTGGGATTCTTTCACGATCCTGTGTTTTTCTACGTGTCAATATTGAATTCTTTGAAACCCCCGAGGTCTATAGTGCACCTGAGGGGACAAGTGTGTTTTGACATACCCAGCTGAGCCATATCGATCGGATCATGAGATACACGCAGCGTCCACCAATCCACGACTGCACGCCGTACCAGACACAGGCCATGGCAGCACGGTTGAACACGGGCCACAAGCTGCCCCAGATGCCAAAGGAGGCCCGGTTGACGACGGGAAAACCAATATGGTACGTGGCGCCGATGCGGCCCGTCGCGCAGATGAAGCAGGCGGCAATGGCGTAGCCGATCCAGACGCACAGCCAGCTCTGCCACCACGACAGGCCGGCGACGATCATGGACGACGAGATCATCCACGTGTTGATGTTGAACGAGTCGGCGATCCAGAAGCCGACAAAGTTCCATGCGCCCCACTGTCGCCGCTCGGGCTCGACGGGTTTGAGGTCATAATTTGTCAACTATGGTCAAACATAGGACACAGCCAAAATGTTAGCTCATACATTCTTTTTCCCCCCTTTGCATCTCAATTGGCCTCTGAAAAAGAAGCACGCGGGAAAGTGGATCTGTCCCGGACGGCACAATATATATATAGCAGGCCGGGCTTGCGGGATGAGGGAATGCGCAAAGTTTGCTCACCATTAACTGGGCCGTCGTCAGCCCGTCTTCATTGTCAACGGCAAGCTTGTCGGCCCAGTGGCCTGCTCTAGAGGTTCTGAGCCTGGACATGCTGGGCAAACTAAAATGTAGTTTATGACCCAGGGTCCCGGTTCCTCGGGACGTTTTTTTTCTGGTTTCTTTTCTTGGGAAACGATGCTTGTCTAGGTATGGCGAAATGCAAGGTCAAGGACGGGGATCGAGTAATTCTCGAGTAATGGAAATTGAAGAATTGAGCCGCAGGTATACTCTCTTCTTCTTTTTTAAGCTACCGGCACACACACACGTGCTTGGGGGAATTGAGGGGGGATTGTGTTGCCGCTGTCAAACTAGGTAGGGATATTGGAGTAAAAATGGGAACGCAAGCCAATGCTTTAAAAATATAAAGTTATGACGCTACACCCTGTCTTTGCCTATGAAGAGGGGGAGGAGGCTGCTGGGTGTGGTGTAAGACTTTGTAAAAGTCTTGAAAGGGAAAAAGTCTATGTCGCCCGATGTCGAGATGGGCCAGGAAGAACGGTCAATTCACACGACAGATGGATGGGAGGGAGAGAGAAACTCGAGCATATTTAAGAATATCCTCGAGGGAGATAACGAAGGGCTCGGCTGAACTCTATTCGTACCATGTACTACAAAACTACGCACTGGATCTTGACCCCAGTTTTGCCAGTCTGTGCCTTGTCTGTTCCCGCTGATAGAGATAGCATCCTGCTCTTCCATGGGAGGCAAAGAGACAAAAAGAATGAACAACGATTAAAACATCTGATGATGGGGGAACTGATAGCGATTACACACTAACCTAGGCAAGCTAAGTACTGGGCTGCTATGGGCTCCCCCACACGAACCCTTGTCACTTGGCATACTCCATGTTCGCATCCCCAAATCGGCTTGTCCGTTGATTTTTTTTCCCATGCTCTGTAAGTCTTTCAAAGTGGCTGTCGCTTCCAGCATCGCAACTGGCCATGTGCAGTCGGAGTCAGCCGACGACCGGCAAACAGAGATTTTTCTCATCTATGCTACTCACTTGCATACTGCTGAAAGAAATGCGATCAATCAGTCATGGTTGTTGACCAATTCCAGCCAAGTCTTTTTTCTTACCCGTTCCTCGCCGTCTGACCGTTTTGGCCTGGTTTGTCTAGTCCCCAATCGAGGGCAGGGTACCGACTCCGCGGGAGCGCAGATCACCCCCGCTTATCGGACTCGTAGAGCTGGTTTATTACTCGATCACATCGAGTCAAAGAGATATGGAGACGATAGGGAGATGCGGCTCACGCTCGGGTCGGCAGATACTACGTACTATACTAACTAGCTCATCTTCTTGTTCACTTTGCGTAGTGCGAAATCGTAATGGCAACGACACTGGGGAAAAGTCATAGCCGCGATATATTCCGTTGCATCTTTTCAACTCCTCCGCTCGCGTATTTTATTACTTGCCCCGTGTGGGTTTCCTGCCTATTCCCCATATACCATGTGCAGCCGAGTACCAGACTTGCAGAGGTGGACCGCATTGCCGCGCCAAGCAATCCCGACAACTTTTGCCGTCTCATTCTACATAACTGGGTAAGTAGATAAGAGCAACGCCATGCTTGATCGAGACTGTCGAAGACTGTCGAAAATTATACTTTGGCTATACGCATAGTACACAAACAGGCCATGTAGAATCAGGCGACATTTCTTCTCCCGATGTCCAATCATCGATCCCTTGTACGACCAAGCCAAATATCGGTATGAACAGTTGCAGAATCGTGTCACTATTTGTATGTATTAGAAAGAGCGATTTCATCCTACTCAATGTCTTGTTTCAAAGTGCAATGCAAGACGACACTAGGAACCATTCTTTCATCAAAGCCACAGTAAATATTACTACACGGTCGTATTAAAATCTACGAACTCGACGTCTCAGCATTGACTAGTAAGTCAACTCTGACTTTGTGGAAGTCATTCCTATGTACACACTCAGCCAGCTTGATAAAGGAAGCAAGATACCTCCATTTTGAAGAGCAGCATTAGATATCAGCTCATAATGCACCGCCTTATTCGTCTCCCAAAATCAGACCAAATCCATAACTCATCAAACCTTTGCCGACCGTCGGCACAGATACTCATGATAACCAGGCATTTTGAAACGCCATGTCTCCCTACCGGACCGAGCAAGGTGAACCTTCCAAACGCCGCCACATGAACAATCGAAGGCCCTCGATGCTGCTCAGTCTTATGCCAATCCGATGTCCTACATGCGAATCCGGAACAAGTAACGGAGTCGCACCTGAGCTACATTGTAGGCAATGTACTCATTGTATAAGAGGTAGGCGTTGGGGACGTCTGTCTGTCCCGGCTTGACGCTCACGTCTGGTATCTTGACGCCCTTGAGATCCGGATTGACACATTCAGCATCCTTCCATGCACTCGGGCCCGTCGTGCCCTGTCCCCAAGTCGAGGACATGCCCTTCGCTGCCGCATCTTCGCCAGCGTTATACGAAGCATTCGTGAGATGCTGCATTGGGTCACCAAGCTCGGCCTCGCAGAGAAGCAAGAGCGCATGTCCGTTCGTGACATAGGAACGGCAGTAATTCGCCGACTTGGAACTCATATCAGCAAGGTAAATACCCTTACCAAACATGTATCCAGTCGCCGGAGCCTCTGGAGGTGCAATTCGCAGACCTTGAGACAAGATGCCACCAAAATTTGTCGCGCACGATCCATGCCACAGCAATCGTCGGTCTCGAGGGGGGCCCGCAAACGGACTGGCTGCAAAGCGGTCCTTCTCTCCACTCCGCTCAATACGGAAAATCTGGTCAATCTGGTAATTCGCGTTGTGCGTTGCGCCTCGGGTCTCCATCAGGTAGTTCTTCAGTTCCCTGAACTCAGCAGAAGTATGCTTCAAGGGCGACATTTCTTCCATGCCCAAACCCTGGAATTGTCGATCGAGGACATTCAATCTCTCAATGTCGGTCTTATCCTGCTTCAGGATCGCATCTGCATCTTTCATGTCTGACAGGCTTTCAAGAAGTTCTATTTCTTGTTTCAGCATTGCCTGATCGCGGATGACGGGTAGAGCTCGTCTTCCAAAGATGTGTGGAATTAGAGAGAAGTAAGAATTAGAGAGATGTTCCGTGGCACTTGCAAACGTGGTATCATACTGGCTAGTTGCCAGTGTTGGGTCATTGAGAAGGGCAGCCAGGTCCTTGAGCGCTTGATAACCCCGTGTAAGCGTCGTCTTGCTCAGCTTGCCCAAGGGAAGCTTCTTCACGTCATAGTTCATGGATGACATGACGTTGGCAAAGTACTGCTGATTAAAAATCAGCTCCATGAGTTCCTGGACGGGCTTAGCCAGCCTAGACTCCGGTGCCTCGACGCCATTCTCGCTCTTTGTCTTCGTCTCTTCGTCGTCGTCTGAATCCTCAGCATAACTGCGCTCGACAAATGTGTATTTCTTGGGCTTTGGCGGGGCAGTGCGATCTGACCAGGCCAGGCCAGACTTGTCCTTGAACTTTTTGTTGAAGTTCTCCAAGGCATCGGGCAAGGACCCATTGCCGAGAACACCGCTTTGGCCCCGATCCCCCACGCGGCCCCAACGAGTCCACGTCTTGTAGGAGCCTGCAACACTGCGTAGCAGCTGAATGCGGTAGAATTTGTTGTTGTTTTGTCCTGCGTTGGTCTGATTGAGAGAGGCATCATAAATGACTCCGTCGTCATCAATATAGACCTCGAATTGAAGGAGTTCGGATGGGACAAATTCATCAAGAGGAATCTTGATACCAGGTTTGGCAATCTGAGCATTCTCAACTTCCTCTGGTTCCAGACGAGGTGAGGATTTGTCTACGGCAGGCTCTGCATCAGATGGGGCAGGCTGTGTAGGTGCAGCAGAGGCCTTGGCCTTCTTTTGTGTAGGCTGCGAATCAACACCGTCAGTGGCTGTGGACCGCTTCTTGCCACGGGCAGGTTTGGCCTTGGCGGGTTCGGGGTCATTGTGGGCATCAGATGCAGCATCGTTGTCGTTGTTGTCTGCTGGCGTGGCAGCAGTCCGAGCACGAGAGCGAGTCGCTCTGCCATTACTTGCAGGAGCTGCTGCAGGTGCAGCGGTTGCGGCCGCCTTCTTTCTGGGTGGCATTGTCCAATGAGGTAAAAGGGGGTAGCTTAAGCTTAATTTTGAGTGGGTTCCAGGGGACTGATGAATCTCTGGGGGGGATGACAATGATGTGTAAAAGGTAGGAGGGTAAAGGGCAGTAACCACTCAATTGGGTAACTGTTCGTGATGGCTCGTGACAGAGTGAAGAAGAAGACGGCTGAGAATCCCTACAGGAAGAAAGAAATTCAAAGGATCATTTATGTTGACTTGGTCATGAATTTAAACAAAGATCGCGTAACAGAGGCAACAATACGGTTCTTGCTTAAGTGCAAGGCAGCAGTGTGGGGCCTTTCAATTGGCCGCCGTTGGGGCCTTAGGTAGTGCGAAAAGTTCCTGCCATTTCATTGACCAATTCGTGATTAGGCTCATTCAAGCTGAAAAAAGAAAGGAAAGCACAGACGGCCTCAGGACTCCATACCTAGAGGAGATCTGAAATCATTGATGCGTGAATTTTCCTGGGTTTGGTCGTTATGATCCGAGGCAGCAGCCGCCAAGTACTGAGGCGACAGATTTTATGACATAATGCATATATACATTGCAGAACACACAACACCAAGGCTTCAGTCGTTCATGATCAAAGGAAAATATAGCGCATGGAATCGACAAAGCGCCGGTGCATTTTTCTTTTTAGTCTCATCTCATAACAGCAGACGTGGCTTGTCCATTGTTTGTAGTTGTATTGGCTCAGACGATACCTTTCTAGTTTACAACCATCTTACGGCAACTGACTTTGGTCTCTCCGCTCTATGAGAACATTTCAAATGGCATCACGATACAATGGTGATTTGAATCCCCGACTCTGGCAGCCCCAGCTGCTCTGTAGGTTGGAAGTTCGCCCATGTGAAAATGGGGGGAAGTGAAGAGCTTTATGGGCCATGTTGCTCCGCTCCATCTTTTGTCAGATGTCGTCCAGGGTACTTGATGATTAACTTGTTAGTAGGGACGAAAATTCCGTTCTTTCTTTTCTGTTCTTTGGACGGATACAACGAGATGTCTCTGTCGGTGATCTTCTTGGCGGCAACAGCTTGATCATGTTAGGCTCTTGAAATGGGTAGAAACACCACCGCACTTAAGATCATCCTGGCTTCTTTTGAGAGCTCTTGCGCCCTCTGGGAGAGGCTGAAAAGAACAAACGACCAGCAAGTTGAGTCAGGAAAGGAAGAAATGTGGTAGCGATAGATCTTGGATTCGTAGTATTTGGAAGCCGATTACTTGTCGAACGTGATTTATATCCAATCAGGACCTTTTCAATCTTGGCTGCATCTTGTTGCGTCGAACATCACGTTTTCTTGGTTGCTAGGCCTCCTCGTTCGTAGAGCTTACCAGGATGGCTGCGTAACGCAAATAGACCGTCGACCCTTTCGCCGGATCGAGCCTCGTGATGGTATTGCATACTGTCTAGGCAGGGCCAATCCATATTCTAGAGCTACAGTTTATTGTGTTTGATTGGCTGTTGGAATCATGGAGACATGCAAAGTGAGGAAGGTAGATGCGTCGCAGCGACTGGCACATCAATCTCGGATGGAAGCACCTCTGGATCATTATCAATTCTGCGTCCTCAAACACAGTTGCTACGAGCTTTATTCTGTACTACTACGACGTCAATTGCACCTTGGCTGCATATTCCAGAATATACGAACGGCAGTGCTCGCTGGCAATACCTAGGTTTCAATGGCACTTATAGATGGAAGATTTGTGCAGTATATATTGCATCCACGTGGATTTCAGCATCCGATGAACAAATTTTGCAACCAGCCACCAGAAAAGAGTGCAATTCCCCAAGGAAGCGCCTTTCGCTCCTTTTCCACTGGCAGATTTTTGACAAAATCAAATCACATGCTCAATTACCATCACAACAAACAGGACTGGAAATTTTTACAAAATACTTGCTTATAATTACCGAATAACACTTTGGCAACGGAAATGTAGAAACACGAGATTTTCATCGAGTATGGACCAAAGTAGACGCCTGATCATTTTCCCTCATGGGACAACCATTTGAATTACAGTTCCTGGCTTATTGATCTCCCATCATTTACTCCGAGACACTCTGACATTATGAAAGTCCAAGGAAAAACTAATCATGAACCCGCGCTATGCTCGTTCGATCAAGTTTGTCCAGTCCACTACCAGAAGCTGCTTGTTGAATCTGCATTGCGTAAGCTTTTTTGCGTGCATTCAAGTTGTGTGTAGCAAAATTTCACAAAACTCACCATAAACCATCTCGGTAGTAGCGTCAATCCCCAAGAAATAATACTTGCCATGCTTCCTCTCTGTACAGTGCCTTGTTTACCGGCAAGTATATCGCTCACTACTCGATTTGCGTACTCGGCTGCTGGCATCATTTGAAATCCATGGTCCTGTGCCGCAGACTTGATATCTTTTTCAATTGGCTGATAGTAGGATTCATTGGGTAATTTGAAGGTTGGTACGTTGTCAAACCTGTACAAGCATTAGTTGACATTATCTCTTTTTCGAGTCGTCCGACAATACAATCCCCCACTAGTTTCTGCAACCAAATGTATAAAGCGGAAATGACAGGGCTGCAGACACGTACCAAGATGTCTTGACAAAACTAGTCGTCACATGCAGACACTTTACTCCAAGAGGTTCAAGCTCAACACGTAGTGTCTCAGACATGGTGCGGTTAGCAGCCTTGGAACCGCAATACACACCTATGATTCCCACCTGGTCAGCAACGTATTCACAGAATTGGAGAATCAGCAGAGACACATTACTTTGGTACGCAAGTCCAAGAGACTCTGCAGTACTGCCAACCGTGACAACGGTTCCTCGAGCCTGGACGAGCATGTGTTGGACTGCCTGCGTTACCCGCATGGGTCCCCAGACATTCACCTCGAACAAGGCCTTGGCCACTTCAATGTCGGAATCCAGGTACGGCATAGTGTATCCGCAACCGGCATTATTGACAAGAATGTCCAAGCTGCCGCCCGTGGCTTTCTGCAGGGTTGTTACAGCGATTTTGATACTTTCGGGTGAGGTGACGTCCAGGGCTAACAGAGTGATATTAGGGATGGTGCTTAACTCGGACATTTTGGCAATGGATCGAGCTGATGCGTAGACGTGGAGGTTGGGGTGGGAAGCAAAACATTGTGCCAATGCGGCACCGATGCCACCATCACTGCACCCAGTGATAAGAACTGAGCGTGTTCGCGAGGGTTCTTTGGTTGCCATTTGTCAATGATGAACACGTTCTTCCTGGGAGAAGGAAATGAATGGACTTTTTGAAAGTTTAAGAATACGCTGGTATGTTTTTATATGTACTCGGAAATTATCCACGTCCTTCCGGATTTACTATTTTTATTGTGTCGTAGAGTTTACTGATCCAGTAAAAACTATGCGACTTCGTATAGTTTTACTGTCTAGTTTGTATGGTGACTGTGAGATTCGGATAGTTTTGAAACCTCCCTTCGGATAGTTTCATAACACCGCCATAATGTAACCACTTCAGACCAGCAAGTTGAACTAGATTATCGACCTTGGCAATGCTAGTACCAGAGTAGCTATACTTTTCGGCACACATTTATGCACTCAAAAAACATGATTTTATTCTTGGTATTTATCTGACGAAGCAGGGCGAATTTCGTGTAGCATACAATTATTGGGGGCGCCTATATTTGGCCTCCCATTGCAGGGTCAGTTGATTAAATCAGTCTTATGAAGAAGAGGCATAATAAGGGCTTTCCTGTTTGAACTTTCAATATTCATAGACAGAAAAATGGTTTCTTGGGAGCCGAAAGAGTTACACCGAACCAGAAACAAGAGAATTCGACCACCAAAGGCAGGGACGAATGTGAGAAACTACAAAACCTGGCCTCGCGCACTTTTATGTTTATCATCTTCGCATGCATTTTGTGTGCATTTTCAAGAACCACCCATTTCTTGCCTATTCCATATGGATCTCGCGCGCGGCTCAGCCAAGCGCACTCTGCATGAGGTCATGGTGCTCCGATCTGGTGGTGTGTTTGCTGCTACACAAATCGTCTTCGAGACGACACATTATCAGACCAACTCATATTTGACCATCACATGAAATGTGATTGAAGACGATTCTACAACTCACCATGTAGTGTGCAAAATTGTGAGGGAAAAACAAAAAACCTATTGTTAAGAAGAGGCAGATACAACAAAAGATCATGCTTCACCACCAATGAAGAATTGGCAAAAAATATGGAATTAGATAGCACCACTCCGTTTCGATCGGAGGTCCTCCGGGTTATGAGCCCGGCGCGCTTCCGCTGCGCCATGGTGCTTTGATGAAAGAAAGGCCGGTAATGTGTTCTGAAGTATTGAGACAAAAGGAAAGTGGATCATGAATGAGTCACAATCTAGGGCTTGAGAAGCGTGTTCGGGTCGTCAGTGACCATTGTATTGGTTAGGATCGCGCATGTCATCTGTCATGTGCCGGCTAAGGTAGAGCCCATGGGACCAGCCATGGTCGCGAAGATTTGATGTTGGACAATAGGCTGGGCAAGTATCCCACAGCCTGCACAGTTTTCAGTTCAAGGCTGGCGAGTCAGGAGAATGCTACTCACAGCGCTGCAACAAGTTAACAGCGACTCAGCGTTCAAGATACGGATCAGGGCAAAGGTACAGTCATGATGTGAATACATGCAGTCATGTATGGTGTATCTGGTCCATCTACCTAGACGACGTGAAGTGACGATGCATTGTAATGGAAACAACCCTTTTTACAGGCAATAAAAATTACGGGACCCTGAACGCCTTCGCCTTTCCGGATATGATGCTGGTCGCCCCTAGATGTGTGTGTAAAAGCAGTAAACTCCTCCTGATGCACTGGCCTTTTCTACTCAGTCTCAGACCATATTCTGGCCCCCATCAAAAGGACCCCAAAGAAAGCACGGTTTTTGTAGATCAATACCCAGAACGCTTCTTTCTAGCCTCCTTCTCTCGCCTCAGCTTCTCCAGCAGTGCCTCTTCCTTGGCATCATCCTCGCGAGCCTGGCGTAACGCTCTCTGCTCCTCTGCATAAATGTCATCGGCACCAGCTTCCATGTCGCTGTCCGAGTCATAGTCATCGGCGTATCTGTAGCCACGAGGAATCTCGTCATCCTCGCCCTCGTCATCGTCAATGAAGTCGTCCATATCTGAATCTTCTTCCTCATATCGTTCACGGCGTCCAGTACGGGGCATGGCTAGTAGACCACCGCCTGTACGAGGACGAGAGGATGCAGGCTTGCCACTCTTGGAATCCGATGCTTTCTTGGGTGCCGGTCGTGCTGTTCCGGTATAGCCTGTTGTAGCTGTTGCTGCCTTCTTGATCTTTTTGTCTGCCAAATCATCTCCAGCGGGACTGGGCCTTCCACTACCCTTGGTGGTCGGCCGGGAATCCTTGCTGCTACCATTCCGAACATTCTGGACCGACTTTTCTCGTGACGGGAGAACATTCGGCTTTGCTTCCGCATTACTCTTTCCAAGCTTCCATTTTGAATCCTTCTTACTCGTAACCGTTTGGCCAATCGCTTTGTGCTGAATAAGCCCAGCTTTAGGTGCTATCTGCTGGGCCTTCGCGCCGCGTGCCATGATTTCAGCAAATGAACCCTTCTTTGGTACCTTGCTGGGGCCTGCACTGGTTGGCGTTGTGGGCGACGGCTTTGCCGATGCAACCCTTGGAGCGCTGAGGGTGGTGGCACTTCCTTGAGGCCGGGCAGGGCCGGCAGCCCCATCTTTCCTCGCCGGCAAGGTATTGATTGCCTCCGGCTTTCGATTTGCGCGAGCAAGGGTAGCAGTGCCCGTATATGGCTTGTCGCGAGATGCGATGGTGGATGTTGTGGTACTGGTGCGCTGGCCATTTGTCGCGGCCGGCTTAGCTACAGTACTCGAGCGGGCAGGCGGAGGTGAAGGCTTCCTTGAAAGCGAATCTCGTGAAGTTGCATGCGACTGCTTGACTATCTTGTTCGGCAAACCATTACTAGTAGTATCGCCATCGGCTTTGCGCTTCAGCACTGTTGCAGTTTTCACAGCAGAGACAGGAACAGCAGCTGGCTTTTCGCCGCTGATCTCAGCAAGCAAATCTCCAATCTAGTCAAAGGGGTTAGCAGGTCCACGGGGCTTGCGTTGAAAGATGAAATCAACTGCTAGATGCGACATACCGGCATGTTGGTGAGAAGATGTGCTGCGATCAACAAGAAAGGAAGAGGGTCGAATCCTAGAGAATACCGCGAGTGCTAACCGTCAAATGGTGCCAAATGTCAGGATCAACATATTAACGTAGCGCTGCTGGTCGATGGATGCATAATCTGCATGGATGAATGCGCTTGTCTCTCTTGGGGTCGGGAAAGATAGACAAACGTTGTTGTTTGGTGTTGCTAGACAACAGACTGTGTTGTCTTTTATGGTGACAGCGTGTGCAGAAAGTCTGTCGAGGTGCACGGCGACAGCAGTCCACTCACCCTGGGGCAGAGGAGCCTAAATGGAGACTTGACCTGACGATCGGAGATAGTGATGGGGACGTGCAAGTTGGAAGGCTTGCGAACAGCCTTGAAAGTTTAGACGACCCTCTACCGAAAGAAAGGAAAGGCGCCGCTGGGGGCTTTTGCAAGGAATGAGGAAAAGTCCGTTCCCGACAAAAGAAAAAAATGGTCTTGATGGGCAGACCGACGTCACTTTGGCCTGAAAACAGCCCCTAACAACCTGAAGTCTGGATACAGAGGTACCAGCCAGTGGATGCTGGCTTTTGCTGGTGCTTTGGAGGACCGACAGCACTTGAAGGGCCTGAGCAAGCAACGCCAATTCCAGGCTTCCAGGGCAGGTCAAGTCACTGGCAGACTGGCCAGCGGCTGAGAAGAAAGAAAATCCGAGCTCGGGCCATGCCTTGGGTAGTCCGGCGCTGGTAACCAGCCACGCTAGCTGCAATTAAACGAATGGCGCGACTCGCGATTTGACTGCCAAAGCGACCCTAATCATGTGACCTTTGCACCGGGGAATTGGCGGAATCTGGCCCCACATCCATCCCACCATTGGATTTTTGAACAGGAACTTTTTTCGCAACCAAGACCAGACCTGACCTTTAACCATCACGACTTCACCCAGAACTCGAAGTTTCAGTCTCCGCCCAACTTGCGGTTAAATTGATTGATTTCTCGTGTTCATACAATCAACACAGTACGTCCTCACCACTCGATCACCTCCGCTCTACGCGCCATCAGAATATCTGTGCAAGCGCATTTTGTGCGTGTGGAAATTTCGCGAGCTTCCCGCTGACTAGGCTACCGCAGAACCAAACCACCAAAATGAAGCACCTCGCCGCTTACCTTCTCCTCACCCTGGGTGGTAACACCTCCCCCAGCGCTGCTGACGTCAAGGAGGTCCTTGAGTCCGTCGGTATCGAGGCTGACTCCGAGCGCCTGGACAAGCTCCTCTCTGAGCTCGAGGGCAAGGACATCAACGAGGTACGAATAAAATTGCAATAGCATGAAAATGGAGGACACATGACTAATGATTTTTTTTCTCTACAGCTGATCGCTGAGGGTTCTTCCAAGCTCGCTTCCGTTCCCAGCGGCGGTGCTGGTGGTGCTGCCGCTGGTGGCGCCGCTGCCGCCGGTGGTGCCGCCGAGGAGGCCAAGGAGGAGGAGAAGGAGGAAGAGAAGGAGGAGTCCGACGACGACATGGGATTCGGTCTCTTCGACTAAGCGATCCACCTCATACCCTTTGGATCACCTCACGAGGCAATGTGTTACGGAAGGAGTGGCGTCTAAAATGGGCCACAGCATTTTTGCATGGCATCGGCATCTGGCGTGGAAGGTTTTGCTTTTCATGAGTCTCACGAGGTTCTACCGGATAGTCTGACGGACAACAAGATAGATCCGTGTCGTTGCGACGAATTAAGTCCTGCTTCTTCTGAGCACAACAAAATATTGTCTTTTGCAACTTGCTCAAATGTGACCGTGTTTAGTCCGACATAGTGTGATTCAATGTAATTTGTTCTTGGACGGATATGACAAGCAGCAAGTTATCGCAAGTTGGTACTGTTGGCCTGCTTGAACTATATACAGGGAGCAGAATAGCAGCAAAGCAACCGAGCAACTATCGTGCAATCCAATCGTGCTGTATTCGCTTGATGATAATAATGTAGTCGAACTAACAATTCAATACAAAATGCTGCGTACCTATTACAGCACCTAATACCCTTTTGGCTGCATAATTAATAATATCAATTGAATAAAAGATTATGCTATTCGTTAGTGTGAATTTTCCATACCAAACCAAGAAATAATCCCGGCATGCAGGTGGTTGCTGCGCAACGACCCGCCCCAATTCATTGGATGATGCGCAGCCACCAGCAACAAAAGAGTCAACGACCCCATAGTTGCTGGGTCCCCCCAATCTGCCCCAAGATGAAGATCTAGCAGAAACGCGATATTCAACTTTTCGCACTGCGCGCCGCATTGCTGTCAACTCTCTATCGATCTGCGAATTTTTGGATCATGGGTCGCTTTGACGCGTAAAAACATTCTTTATTCCACCAACAAACAACAATCATCGTCATATTCCGGTAACACGATACCGCGAGGCTGGCGAATTGCTTTGCACATTTTTGGCACCCTTTGACGTCAAATCACTTGTACTACCGCTAGCAGTCACAACACTTATACATCTCAACATCGCCATGGCTGCCGCATCGCCAACCCCTCTGGGGAACAGCCACATATCGGGGCCTACCAGGAAGCCATCTCTCAGATCTGGCTTGAGGAGAACTTCTTCGCGGTCGCAACTGGACCGCGCGCAGTCAAATGCTGCCGCACACGCATCGGCAAAGTCGCAATTTGCTGCAAACCATGCCGATAGCTCCGATGACGAGATACCCGTGCCTATGAAGCTCAGCGCTCTCACCAAGGCTCTATTGAATGATGACGGTGTTGCAGAGCCCGCCGCGCAGGCCGGCCACGTCCCAGGTCGGGTCCGGACTAGAGCTCAGGCCCATCGCCCGTCATCGCCCGTGCAATCGGTGCTGGAACAGGATAAACCAGTCAAGAGACGAAGCATCTTGAATAACTCGACGAGCTCGAACGCGGAGGAGCGGCGCCAGACCAGAGCTAGCAGCGCACAGGTGGCATCATCGAGACAAGCGTCTCCCGTCAGAAGTCAGGCTAGCGAAAACAGCCCGGCGCAGAAACAGAGAAAACGTGTCGTACGGCTCAGCACCACCACGCCCGGAATTTCAACGTCATTTGGAGCCGTACAGCCCTCCAAACGCCGATCTACTTCCCTTTCAACATCCCAGAGAGGCGCTCGCCCACCAAGTAGGGAAAGTCTGGTAGACGAGAAGCTCGATATCTCCGAGCTCAACGGTATCAACACGCCCCAAGCTCAAGGCATCCGAAGTGTTCGCATTGCCGTTGGTTCTTCGGGAGGCCGCAGCCGTCTCAGTGGATCTTCCGGGAACTCTTTCCGTCGCCTCGATTCTGCTCAACCCCAATCCGAAAACGAGGCAGCAGAGGAACCAGTTACAGCTTCGCATCAACGAGTTGGCTTGGGCCAGGGCAGTACCTCTCGTCCGCGTACTCGCGACGAAGACAATCAGGCTATTCAGGGGTCGATGCGTGTCAAACGTGTTGGAAAGGTCACTGGAAGCTTTCTCCGTGGGCCAGCTCGGCGCGGTTTGCGACGACAAAGCGACGATGATGGAGGCAACGATGCAGATGGAGACGGCCTTCAAATGAGCCAGTACGAGGCTGATGGCCAAGCGCCACAGGACATCATTGACCTCGAGCCGGAAAACTATGCCTCGTCATATTATGTCCCGGATCGCCTTGCTTCGGGAAGCCCTGTTAGCGCCAAGAACTCCTCAAGATATAAGCGAGAAACATCAGCTGCTTATGAAGAGCCTCGATTACTCTCACACCAGAGCTCTCCAGTTCGCGAGCAAGAAGAAATCCAAATTCCTCATTACAGAGCCTCAGCGCCCCGGCCTGAGGTGCCTTCCCGGCATGATCAAGAAAACGACCCGCCATCAACATTCAGGAGGAGCAAGGGTCTTGGCAACTCAATCTTGGAAAAGGAAGCACAGCTACCTCCGCGGCCCTTGAGCGTCGACCTGGGCCCGGCCAAAATACCTTCACCTGAGAGAAAACCGCTCGCAGCAGTCAATCAGAACGAACCCCGAAGAATTGCACCGCCGCCTCCCCCCAAGATGTCAATTCTTGAGGCAGCAACATCGACAGCCGGGGCATCAACTACACAACAAGCAGCCAAGAAGCGAAATTATATGAAGGTCAACAAAAAGTACTACACTCGAATCGACACACTTGGCCGAGGAGGAAGTGGCAAAGTGTATCGAGTGGCAGCAGATAACGGCAAGATGTTTGCGCTGAAGAGAGTTTCAATCGAAGGTGCAGATGAATCGACCGTCAGAGGGTTCAAGGGCGAGATTGATCTTCTTGGCAAACTCGGCGGATGTGAGAGGGTCATCAATCTCTTTGACTATGAGATGAACGAGGAGAAGCAAGTCCTAAGTCTTGTAAGTTTCAGAAATATCCAACCCATCAAGAGGACCTACGACTAACTATTTGTACTAGCTTATGGAGATGGGCGAACTGGATCTTAACACACTCCTCCGTACACGTCTCTCGCCCGATACAGCTCGATTCGACCCTGTCTTTGTCCGGTTCTATTGGCAGGAAATGTTGGAATGCCTTGCGGCAGTCCACGCTTACGATGTTGTACACTCTGATCTGAAACCCGCCAACTTTGTTCTGGTTCAGGGACGCCTCAAGTTGATTGATTTCGGCATTGCAAATGCAATTCAAACAGACGAGACTGTCAACGTTCACAGAGAGACACAGATCGGAACACCGAACTACATGAGCCCTGAATCTTTGTTGGATTCCCACACCACGGGTCCTGATGGCCGCCGAATCAATACCGCGACCAACAGAGGACCAAAGCTCATGAAGCTGGGCAAGCCTAGCGATGTCTGGAGTCTCGGCTGCATTCTCTACCAAATGGTCTATGGCACACCACCTTTTGGACATATCCAGAACCAGATGGCTCGGTGTCACGCCATTATTGACTGGGACTACGCCATCACTTTCAAGGACCGGGGCATTGGTGATGCTCCTGTGCCGCCATCTCTGCTGAGGACAATGAAACGCTGCCTCAACCGGGATCAGCACATGCGTCCGACATGCGAGGAACTACTGAGCTTGTCAGACCCATTCTTGTACCCCGTGGAAACCCCACATGGTCAGCTCCCAGTCAGCGAGGAATTGTTGGGCCGAATTATTCACAGTGTTGTGGCAAAATGCCGGGAGCGCATGCCTGACGACGGTGAACTCTTGAGCGCCTGGCCAAAAGCATATTGGTCTAGTGTCGCCAAGGCTGTGGGACGTGACTTGAGGTGACAAAGTCCATGACACTGTCAGATCAGGACCTGGATATACACAAACTGTCCGTGTATGGAAATACCTGTCTTGCTAGGAGGGCGTTGCAGGAAAGAATGTACTGGAATAATGATGTTGCTTCTGAGGAGAAAAAAGAGCTCTAAATGAGTTGTTGGTTTTGTTTTCGTTTGTTTACGACCCGTCACGAAACGTTTTGCAAAGAGCCACAGGCAGAGAGCATGGCCCTGTTTTGTTTAGAACGGCCTGCCTCGATTCGAAGTTTTTGGTTATTTTATATATTCCCCCAAGGCGATGGAAAGTTCAATTCATGATATCTCTTACTCTGCTGAAAGTTATATGCTCCAATGTAATGACTGAAAATGAATGGATGAAATACTAGTCTTTACAAGCAGAAGGTGCTACATATCGGGAAGAAAGATGATTTCTATTGGAACCGCAGGAAAACCGCGCAATGCATAAATAATTGGTTTCTTTGATTCGTAATTTACAAGCCCATTGACAGCTGCTTAATCATAGATGTAACGATTCTTGCAAACTGTATAGACGCCAGACTTTTAATACATTCCACCTTTCCCAGTCTCCAAATGCTACTGTTGATATACACTCTTCCAGTCTAATTGGTACAATGTCAATATCACAGTCTACCCGACCAACAGCCCGCTGAAGACTGTGTGACAGGGCTTCTAGTCGTCCCCATCTGACAGATTCCAGAAAATTTCCCAACACGGCATTCAGTGCTTTTTTACAATCCAATAGCCTCGGGGCCCTTGAGCTTGAGATCCGTGATGCGGAGTATCGTGTACTGGTGCTTGCTCTTGACGGTCTTGTTCCGCCTCTGCCGCCTCTTGGTCTTGACCTTGACGCGCAGGGGCTCCGTCTCGGTGCCCGTGACGGTGGCGCGGCACTCGAACAGGCGCTCGTCAATGTACGGGCCGCCCTGGAGGGTGTAGTCGCGCGAGCCCAGGGTGGAGGCGCGGTCCAGGCGCAGCACGTCGCCCGGCAGCACCCCGGGCATCTTGAAGGGCAGCCGGATCCGGTCGCCCGGCTGTACCAGGTACGGCCGTCCCCAAATGTGTGCCGTGATGTAGTGGCCCGGCTGCGCCCGCAGGAGGGGGAGCAGCTGGCTGATGGACTGGGCGGCCTCGGGCGACAGCGGCGAGGTTGTCTGTGGCTGCTTGGGGTAGAGAGGCTCCGGGACGGTGCTGTGACCCTTTTGCGGCTGCAGGTCGCCCGACTCGGCAACAAAGGGATGCTCGGGCTCGGTGGGCGGCTTGGAGATGGCGTCGCTGGCTACCGGGTTTGGTGTTGTTGATTGCGACTGGATCTGGTCGTGCCGTCTGCTGGTGCTCGACAGCGAGCGCTGCTGGGACTGGATGGGCAGGAGGAAGGAGGGCGGCAGCCGAGTGAGAGGCGTCCGCAGCTCCAAGACGGAGCGGAGTAATGATCGAGACATTTTGTTCTCACTCTGTGTCTGTGTCCCCCCAGGTTGGCAGTCTGATCCAATTGCCCTCTGCTCTTGTGTTGGCGGCGCTCGTCGTTCTGGATCTGGCCCCGGATATCAAAATGCTGTTGCTGCTGGTTCCAGAAATTTAGAGCTTCCCGCCGATCAACCCTGCAAATGTATTGGCCAATCAAACGATGAATGCTGGTCAAGTGGAGACCCAGAAGAGCATGTACTTGCACGTAGTCGTCAACGATGCTGGGCACATGAATGCCAAGTCTCTGATTTGACCTGAATATGTACGATGATTTATTATGGTATGTAAATTATTTCATATTTCCAGGAGAGTGCCATTATTTGAAAAGTGTAATGGTTGCACACGCCTTTTGTTTAAAAAATAAATATGAGTCTGGTACATGCAGCTACTTAGCGCATATGGACGCCTGCAACATTGGAATTCGAGGTCCAGCGGGAAACTGGAGGTGGGGCACTTGGTTGTTCCGGTACCGATTAATTTTTTGAGAAATCCGAACCCACCCAGAGAGTCGATAAGTGGCGGGACGGCGATAAACCTCTAGGAAAGTCTCATTTCGAGCCAGGCTTGTTGTCCACCACCCACCCCCAACACTCCTCCCCCAGCAATCACGACAAGAGACCCCCGTGGGCCGCAGATAAAGTCAAGATGCCTCAGAACGAGTATATGGAACGGTGGCGTAAGCTCCATGGTCGACGACTGTACGTTTCTCTGCAGCCAAAAAAATGAATTGCCTATAGCTACGGCATCGTGCCCCAGGAACCAGAAAAACTAACCGAAATTCTTGATAAAACAGTGACCATGAAGAGCGCACGCGCAAGAAGGAAGCTCGTGCCGGCCACCAGGCCTCCAAGGACGCCCAGGAGCTCCGCGGTCTGCGGGCCAAGCTGCACCAGCAGGCGCGCCGCAAGGAGAAGATCCAGATGAAGAAGCAGATCAAGGCGCATGAGGAGCGCAACGTCAAGTCGGCCGCCGAGCAGGACCACTCGACGCCCCTGCCGCAGTACCTGCTCGACCGCAGCAACCCGACCTCGGCCAAGGCCCTCTCGAGCGCCATCAAGAACCGCCGCAACGACAAGGCCGCCCGCTTCGCCGTCCCCCTGCCCAAGGTCAAGGGTATCAGCGAGGAGGAAATGTTCAAGGTCATCAACACGGGCAAGAAGACGGCAAAGAAGGGATGGAAGCGCATGGTTACCAAGCCTACCTTTGTCGGACCCGACTTTACTCGTCGTCCCGTCAAGTACGAGCGCTTCATCCGCCCCATGGGTCTACGTTACAAGAAGGCCAATGTTACCCACCCCGAGCTCGGCGTTACGGTCCAGCTTCCCATCATCTCTGTCAAGAAGAACCCGCAAAACCCTCTGTACACTCAGCTGGGTGTGCTGACCAAGGGTACCGTGATCGAGGTCAACGTGTCAGAGTTGGGTTTGGTTACTGCCAGCGGCAAAGTTGCGTGGGGTCGTTATGTGAGTATACTCAATTTCTCGTACTTGGACCTTTTCTGCTCCCGCATTTGAAAAGGCCTCTCTGCACAAGTTGCATTGGCTTGATTTTGTGGCAGCCGTAGCGTCTTGTCTTTATCTATCACAAATTGGCTAACCTACCCATTCCAGGCCCAAGTGACAAACAACCCAGAAAACGTAAGTAATTCATGATACCATAAACACATGTCTTAGACATCAGACGTAAATTAACATATCAAACAGGATGGCTGCTTGAACGCTGTGTTGCTGGTTTAGAAAGTGGCGAAGGACACTTCAGGGATGGAGGAGATACCAAAAGATAAATTTCACAACGGCAAAATTGTGCATTGCAGGGTGTTTAGGCGTTTTAATGGGAGCTTTGCCCCGAAAGAAGGGCATAACAGAGGTTAATGTCATGTGTATGACTAGTCCTCGGAATCTTCAAATTAGTTAGATAGTCTTGGGTGTGGCAACAGAGAAAAGAGAAATCGATTTGTTGCAGCAATAATTGTTCGCCACTATTGGACCGTGATCAACTGTACATGTTTGTCATTCATTTACTGTGCTGTGCCCGTATTAGATGGTGCGGCTCCATTAGGCCAGCAGTATATCAACCCCACGTGTTCGCTGAATTGTAGGGTGAACAATGAGAATGAAATGCAAAACTTGTTCATCAACAGTAAAAAGTTTCCTATCGTGGAATACAACATGTACCAAAATCATCACAAATCCAGAAATCAATTTATTATGCGGATGATGTCAACAGTCAAAAAGCTGAGGCGCCTTGACCACATCTTGAGTATTTCACTCGGATACGGAGTGACACATCAACTTCCTGGACTTCCGGCTGCCAGCTCTAGATGTAGCTCGTCTCATCAGGTAGAAACGAACTCACTCAGTTCGCTTGCCTGTTTGCCTTGCAAAACGAGACCGACCCAGGGAATGACAAGCTCGCAATAAAATTGATCGAGTGAAAGACTGAAAAAGACCTCCAGCGCCTTCAATACCCAATGGAAAATCGAAGGTTGGACTTGATGATTGATCTTGCCCATTGCCTTGCAGGGTATTCTTAGAAGTGCATCGAGCGGCGCGAACAACTCAGCCATGGCACCTAGAACCTTATGTACTGAAGTAAATAAAGGCGTCTTGTGTATACGGCCGAGCCATCAATGCCTTGGTTTCGTCTGACTAGGAGGAGAACAGGAGGTTGAAAGCAAGTCTGCAAGCAGCAAGATAGATGGACGACGCAAAGAATCCAGATATGGCCAAGACGGTACTCCGCCAGTTGCATTGAATAATGAACAATGCCCAACGGAAAGTAGCTATTTGCGAGCGTTGATGAGCCTTGTTAATGTGTAATAGCGGAGGTGGAGGTCAGCGTTGAGGGAGGCGTTTGCGACGCTTGTAGCGGGTTCTGCTAGTTGATCTAACTTTTGTTGAATGGTATTGCCGGAATAACCTAAAGATGCAGACGCGTATAGATTCTGTAGCTTGGACAGTTTTACCTTTGGTTCGAAGGCCTCTACTGCGGCAGAGTCGGAGTCGGGGGGAGGAAGGATGGTTTGGCCGGGACTATTTTCTGTCTCAGTATGACATGCCTCTTTGATTGCAGGGGAAGTAGAACGGGTCATACGCGATGAGCTTCCAGGAGCCTTTGCGGCCGGCTTCGAGGCCGGCGGCATCTTGCCATTGCCTCTAAGACTGACTATGCTCTGGATGATAGCCAGATCCTCAATCTCTTTCTCATTACGTAGGAGACGTTGCTTAAGCGTGATCCTTCCGCCATTGGCGGCTTGTTCTTGTAATGCTCTCTCGCGCATCTCTGGGTCATGTACAAAGCGGCACTTGCCCTTCTTGCCACAAATACCTCCTGTGGAGTAGTATTTGCAGTGGGCTGTAGGATCAGCACGCGTGATCGGGGGAGGAGGCAGATACGATGCTGTTTTCTTAGTCGTCTGCGTCTCGGGGGGTTCATCATCTGAGCTCTCGGACTCCTCTTTAGGGGCACGCATCTCGTCACCCTCATCATTCGTTTCTCGCTTTCGCTTCTCTAGCTTGCGCTCAACCTCAGCCAGCTCTCGCCTAAGAAGTTCTGCCCGCTCCTCATCTTCATTCTTAGGAGCAGGCTTTTGTGCCTTGCCGGCTTCGGCGCGTTTGGCGGCTTCAGCTTCTTGCTTCGCCTTGACACGGGCCTTGGTAGGGAACCTAGCTCTGCGCTCAGATAGCCAGACAGCCAGATCGCCGATACTAAGGTGAAGGATACATGTTAGTGTTCATGGAGTTGATGTTACACAAGGAGGGACTTACTCGGGAAGATCGTCACCAAGGGTCTCTACTATGCGCTTCTCCTCGTCGATCTCCTTATCGGAATCATCAGCTTCACCTGGGGTTAGGCCAAGAGTGTTGGTCTTGCGCTTCTTCTTCTTTGCAGATGCTGCATCAGACTTCTGAGCATTGTGATTTTCGTGATGCTGAGGTCTTGGCCCCTTGTGACGAAACTTATCGTTACGATCGTTGTGATGGCCACCTCGACCCCTATGTCCAGAAAAACCATCGCGTCCGCGACCTCTATGACTGGGATTGTGCGAGTACCCGGATGCTGGGGGTGCTGGGCCAGGGTAAGCAGGGACAGGAGGAGGGTAGCTAGGATAAGGAGCCGCGTATCCCGCTGCGGAATGGTGAGAAGGTGGATACTGTTGGTTGTAGCCATTGCTCGCTTGAGGGGCATGAGAGCCGCCCTGTTCATAGCCTACACGTAGCGCGGACGGGGCAGAGTCAGATCTGTGACCACCTCGGTCACCGGGATAACCGCCTCGGCCGCCTCTGTTGGCGTAGCTTCCGTAGGAGTTACTATCGCCCCATTGCTGAGCAGGATACTCCGGTGTGGGCGAATTATACGTTGGAGTGTAAGTGGCACGCTGACTGCTAGCATGATACGCCGCGGGTGGGTAAGTAGCCGGTGACTGTGGCGGATAGTTGCTGGGCGAAGCGTAATTTGGGTGATAGTTGCTTTGAGGCAAAGGAGAGCTACTGTGCGCAGCAGGACTTCCACTCCAGTAACCACTCGAGGGCTGCTGGCTATATGAGGCAGCATTGTGCGAAGAATAATCTTGCTGGGGGTAACTGCCATAAACAGACCCATACTCAACCCGGCTGGGACCCTGAGCGTACCCGCGGCCCCTACCACCAGTACCTGCTCCGGCGCTGCCACCGCGAGGAGCCGACGAGTATGATTGTTGACCGTAAGGGTAGCTACTAGCTGGTGCCGCCGAGGGGGGCGGCGGAGGAGGAGCGCCGTACGGATACTGGCCAGACATTCTCGGTAGGAATCGCAGATGGAAAACTTTGAGGTAAACAGCAGTTCTGTCTTGTTCGAGATCGCCTTGAGAAGCAAGGGTTTAAGGTCTCTCAGCAATCGATGTCGAAGTCTCTAGGGCACTTCGTTCAAGTGACGAGAATAGCAAGGAAAGGTCGCTGCTTTAGTGAGGCTGGTGGTAAGAAGTAGAAACGCGTTGTTGTCGCGAAAAGTTGAGTGTCAGCCACCCCTCCGTTCTTGCTGCTCGACTCGACGCGGGAAAAGGCGCCACCAGAAAAATTGACCAAGAATACCAGCAGTTCTTCTTGAAAAACTGCGAGATATCGTAGAAATGAAGAACTCAAAGTGTACCCGAGGACGAATGCACAACTTGTTGAGGGGGCAGGAAAAAGTCCTTTTCGCAATGGATGGGTGTTCTCTGGCGAAGTTGACACGCCAAGGTTGACTTCCAAGTTGGGTTGAGCACTGAAGCTAAAAGCTGCAGGGACCGCCACGACGGACACGACTGCCGACCCAAGACCTTAAAAAACGCGAATAGTAGTGGAAACGCTCGGGCGCAGCCGTTGGGCTGTGGGTACACAACCGCGGATCATCACTTGCGCATTGTTCAAAGCGATGTTACAAATATCTCAGGCTTTTTAGGAGTATTTAATTATTCTATATTCTGTTAATTATTTATAATGATTATCTGATCAAGAAGTAAAATCTTGGTATCTTTATTCGGCTTATTTGAGTCTCTCTAAAGCAAATAACAAATTTGGGATTTCTAAAACTGTGAACGGATAGACGCATACAGCCAGACAGCATACACAAACGTATAATCATATTGTCAAACAATGAGTAGATACATCCATGGCCATTGCATTCGATATGATCCTCTTTATTACTTACTTTGGCAATGACCCACAAGCTGCTATAAGTATTTAGAGGAAGGAAGTAAATAGAAGCTATGATTGAATGACAGCAATGAATCGAATTCTAGTGCACTTCATTCAACCAGCTTAACAGCAGGAGTTAAAGTTCCAAAACTTACCAATGCACACACACTGCTCGATTAAACCTTGGATTGTGAGAGCAATGGCTTTACACCCACTTTTCTAGGCAATACATTAATTAAATGCATATTCGAAATATTTATTCACACTGCATTAACATAGCAAAATGCTTATTGTACCTTACCTACCTGTTCTGTAAAGCATATAAATCGCAGCCACTGGGCGGTGACAGTGACCAGGCGGCAGAAAACAAGCATCGGCAGCTTGTGCCCCACATTGAAAGCGAGAGCTCCGGAAAAAAGTACTAGACAATCGAACGGTGGACAAAGACACTGAAGGACATGATTCAAAAAACATAAAACACCCACACAAGACACCATGTTCATTTTGGTAAGTATCATGGAAAATCAAGTGAAAATGGCAAAGAGATTGACAGTCTTTTGCAGACAAAAATCGCCGACCTGGTGCAGATTGCCCCTGCGCAATTCGAGAAACACAGCAGGGTCGCTATTGAGAACAACATCAATGCAAAGTATGCGAACCGCGTAATCCAAAAGATTGGTCTCTGTATCTGCATGTATGACCTTCTCTGGGCTTCCGAGGGTCTCATCGGACACGGTACGGGACTAGTCAATGTCAATGTCGAGTTCCGCCTCATTGTCTTTCGCCCATTCAAGGGCGAGACCCTGCTTGGAAAGATTAGCAGTGCCACGCCCGATGGCTTGAACAGTGAGTTCATCAAACAAGTCAGGCATGAGTGTGGGCAGGTAACTGACTGATTGAAAACAGTCCGCACCGATTTCTTTGAAGAGATTTTCGTCTCTTACAAAGAGTTGCCCGAAGGCTGCGAATTGTAAGTTTTGGCATCACAAACTCTCAACGAGAATGAGTCACTGAATCTTTCCAGTGACCACAATGAACAATCATGGGTCTGGGTAGTAGATGACCAGCGCATGTACTACGATAAGAACGAAATGGTCCGACTTCAAGTCGTCGATGAGGAGTGGCATGATCAGGTCCCAGACAGCACCTCTGAGGAGGCAGTCGAAAAGGCCAAGAAGATCTCCCCATATAGTGTTCGCGGAACCATGATGAAGGAGGGCCTCGGCTGTTGTCTGTGGTGGGAATGAAACAACTTCTGCTTAAGAATGATGCATTGGATGGCGTTTTTGGTGTTTGCATTGGTATGGGCACACATGGTGTTGCTACGGCTGCTACAATTTATTTAGACTTGATACCCTGAAGCAATCTGTCTTCAACACCGTCCAGCACCGAGTAGTGGTCAATGACCGCCAAGTTTTCTGCCTCCGTCTGAAACTGCTTGTCGGGGTCGGTACCCGGACCAAACATGTTGGGAGCCTGAGGTCCCATACCCTGCATCTGCTGAGCCATCTGACTGGCAGCTATCAGGAGTTAGCAGTATTCATGTTGGGGATATCTCATTCACAACTCACCTGCTTCGTTGCCCAAGAGCAGGTTGAAAACAAACTGAAGGCCAAAGTAACACAGGAAGTACCAACTGATACTAGACATCCATCGAGGATCCATCTCCTTGGTGGCGACTCCTGCTTGCAGCATGCTCTTGAACTTGATGGTAATGGGGAACGGCAACTTGAGAATCACAAATCCGGAAAAGAACGCGTTGATCCAGCTCATGATGAGAGTATTGGGGATGATCATGGCCATGTTGTTCTTCATCATGCCCATCATGCCGTCCATGGCACCAGGGTCCGTCATCGGGTTGGCAGGGGGCTGTCCCCGACGCTCGGGATCCTTGAGGTAGGCACCAGACTCGTATGCGGTGGTGAGGGCCTCGCGGCGAGCCTTGAAAGAAGGCCCAGTCAGAGCATGGAAGTTGGACCGGACCGCGATGCCGTGGACGAGGGAGCGCTGCTCTTTGAGTGCTGGTTGTTCCAGTTTCTTGGGGGCAGAGGCCATCAATACTGTCGCATAGTGTCGCAAGACGCCGGTCAAAATCATCACCACCGTGATGGGAAACAGGATCCAGTAGCTGGACGAGGTTAGCGATGAAGCGAGGCATGGGGCTCGACCGAGACATACAATAATTGAGGATCCCTCTGGATCGTCTGCGGTGCTAATTGCGCCATGTTGACTCGTATGCCAGACCTGCAGCGATTGGTAGGTGTATGATGATGCAAATGGCACAGCAGTTGTTGTTACAACTTGACGTGCAGGTAGCAGGATGTTGGAGCTGAGGCTCGGAGCTCTAGCGGTTGGCGTTGGCTCAGGTCGGGAGCTCGGGCCATCGGCCACCCGTCAGGACACCTTTCGCCGTGAGTCCTTGTAGGTAGCTTTCAGTGCCATTTATTATTAGCGGGACCCTTGAAGCAGCTCATCCCGACTTACACACGTCTTTCAGCCATATACATTGTTCCAGCGCCTACCCTCCTCAATCTGTCTCGCAACTAAGCCAATTCTTCCGATTTTTTCAAAGTCAAGACCAGGAACCGAGCAAGGCAACTATCATGGCCTCGCAAGAGAAAATCACTGTCCACAATTTGGCAGGTAAGCAATGGGATTACGTCCTGTCGCAAGCTACTTTCCTGTGGCTGCAGGTTGCTTACACAATGTAGATCTAAAGAACACGTCCGATGATGCTATTCCCAACTACCTGAACTCGTTGAAGTTCAAGCAGATCCACACTCTCACCGATACACGCCTCGCGCTAGGATACAGTGCCTTTGCCATCGCCGGCGCCTGCTTTGCTTGGGATTACAAGTTCGGCTTCGAGAGCACCAAATATTACACCGCTGCCGCCGTAGCAATCTACGCTCTATTGAACGCTGTTCTCACATACTGGATTGCCTACGTTGAGAAAGGTGTCGTGTACCAAGGAGTTTCGCCCAGTGGAGAAAAGGTGCGTCTGGCTTGTAGAGCATTCACGTTCGTCCAAAGAGACTGACTAGTCCGCCTCTAGATTTCGATATCCACCTCTACCAAGAAGAACGTGCCCGAGTACAATGTCAATATCTCAATAACTTCCAAGAATGGCAAGACGGAAACAATCGAAATCAAGCGCTCGTTCACCGAATGGTTCGACTCGGCTGGCCACTTCATCGCACCTCCTTTCCAGACCCTATTCGCGACCTCGGTTCCCCTGATCGCAAAGGCTGATCCGAAGAGAATCGAAGCTGCCAAGCCTGCTCAGCCCTCGCAATCGAACTTTACAGATATGGACCCAGAGCTGTTGGACGCCTTGGCTGCCGGCTCAACAGGAGCTGAGCCCGAAGCCTCGGGCAAAAAGTCGAAGAGAAGAAAGGCGTAATTACTGGTGCACCGTATTGATACTGAAGTATCGCGGTATTGTACCAGATGATCACGACATGGGGCCATATATATGTAGAGGACAAGAGTTTGTCTATAATATGCATTACAAGCAATATACCCATAGGTCACTATAGTGCTGA
Source organism: Pestalotiopsis fici W106-1 (assembly GCF_000516985.1). Classification (NCBI taxonomy): domain Eukaryota; kingdom Fungi; phylum Ascomycota; class Sordariomycetes; order Amphisphaeriales; family Sporocadaceae; genus Pestalotiopsis; species Pestalotiopsis fici. The sequence continues at coordinate 3,818,649 of NW_006917091.1, read as the reverse complement.
GTTTCGACCTTACCTACCGCAAGCATCTTTATAAACAGTGCATCAAAAGACTGCTGCTAATGATAGCTCGTATTCGACATTGATTGGGCCAGTAACCATGAAATGACCCAAATTTGTGATCCCGTCGGGCAGCCAGTTCCGGGAACGACATGTATAGTCGGGAGCTATGTCGAGTAAGACCTTGCCTGGTCCTGGGTATCAAATTACAAACATATCAAAACTTTTCTTCTTTGGTTCTATTTTATACCATATGACCCACATTACAATCTCAGCTTAGCCGTCAACAAAAGCCTCGCTCTTGGCTTTTGCCAAAGATTCGTCGGCAGAACCGTCGGGTTTTGTTGAGGGACGGTTGGCGATGAGTCTCTGCTTGGGTGATTAGCATATACACGAGCTATGAAATTGGGGATGAAAACCAGTAGACATACAACTAGGTTTCTAAGCAGCACTGCGATAGTGACCTTGCCCACGGACGGCACATAGATCGATGCCTTCTCCTTGATTGCCGGACCGTCAAAGTTCTTGAAGGACGAGAAGTTGATGCAGACGGCTCCGTCCCGAATGAGCTCCGTTGGGACCTTGTACTTCTCGGTAGGAACACCTCCAATGATGACATCGCTGATGGGGATACACTGCTCCAGACCCCAGCCCTCCTTGTCCTGGACCTGGTGCCTCGGGGCCTTGATGCCCTGGCCGCGAGTAAAAACTTGGACGCCAGTCAAGTCGACAGAGTAGACTGTAGCTCCGTCGTTGGCAAGGAGAGCGGCAAGAGGACGGCCGTTGACCTCTGATCGGTTGATCACGGTAATGGTCTTGCCGAAAAGTCGGTTGCCATATGCCAGGATGGGGTTGTAGATTTGGAGATGCTCCAGGATCTTGACGACAGCCAATGGAGTGCACGGCAGGATGGACTTCTTCATGTTCTGAGGAGGATCCAGGAAGCGGATGTTGTGATACATGTTGTAAATGTGCTTGTGGCAAAGACCCTCAACGTCCTTGGCCAGGGACACAGTCTCCTGAATGTACCTGTCGTGCGCCGGGTTGCCAGGAAAGATGGGATAGTAGACAAGAATACCGTCAACCTTGTCATCCTCGTTGGCAGTCATGATCTCCTCCTCGAGCTTGTCCTTGTCGACCTGGCGGAGCTCAAAGTTGAAACCACTAATTTATTCATGTGAGTTTCCAAAGCCATGGCAATGGTGTGATTGGAGACTACAATGCAATAACTTCAATTGGCTTGAGGGGTTATCTTACTTTTCCTCACAAGTCTTCTTTGACCATTCAGCGTACTTGATAGCAGCAGGGTCATCGTTGGCCAGGAAAGCAACCAGAGTTGGCTGCGAGGCAGCACCAGGCTGGACCGTCTTCAGGGTGTCTTGAACCTCCTGCAGGAACTTTTTGGCAATGGTTTCTGCCAAGATGACCTTGCAGGTCTTTGGCATATCGTGGGAAGCCATAGTAGCAAAGGAAAAAGACTGTAGTGGCGCCAGTCAGTCTACCTATGTAATAAATTCCCACCGTGTCATGTGTGGAAAGAGAAAACAGGGAGAGCAGTATTTCAACAAGCACAATTCATGGCGGATACAAGGGTAAAAAAGATGTGTAAGTCGGTGCTGGGAATCGTCACATACCTGCCCCACTACCCCGCGATGGGAAGTATTCCCAGTCCAAAAGATAAAAGGTAAAGAGGTTTGACCCAAACTCCGGTGCCTACAGCTCACATCCACAGAGGATGTCCTATAGAGGCGAGTGAGCAGATAAGGAGAAGATTTGGAAAAAGAACTAAAAGAAGAGAGATGTGAAGGAGTGACAAAACGACCGACCCTCATGCTGACTACCATTGGACACAGCAGGGCGGAATGAAAAATAGACACAGAAAAAAAAAAGTACATTAGTCGCGCCAAAGTCTCCAGAAAAATTCCTTGACCCCTCTTACTAGACACGGCCTAGTGCTTGCAATATACAATTTTCGATTGGTCAGGACCTGGCCCGCCAGACAGTCCCCAGCCGACGTCGCTCCTACTGGATACATTAACCGTGCACAATTACGTTCCGCTGAAGTAGAACAAGGCGCTGGGACTGATGCATATCAAACCACCGTAGGTAAGTCGGCGACTGTTGATCTTGTCTTGGTACCTATATCAATTTTGATTCCCAGAAGCTGGCATTGGCTAGCCGACATTTATATTGTTTATTTTTCATGTCGATGCTGATTGAATTTTTTGCGCAGTCATAAGCACCGCCACTGTCTGAGGAGCGTGGTGATAATTCCTGGTAGCAAGGCGACTGTCACGTTGCCCAACACATCAAGATTCCGAACATCAGAGCTTGGCGCAACAAGCTTCAACACCCAACTCATCACTGACGCACAAAATCTCCAACACGGTCGTTGGGGGAGTCACCTGTACGTCGATTTGGCATGCTCGTCCTTGCTACCCATATTTCTATCATTGTCACATGTCACCTTCTATCGGAGTTTAGCTGACAAACCATGACGAGATAGCACTGCGGTTGGATACAATGGCCAGCAATCCATTTGACGACCTTGCGGTAAAGTATGTGCTGCAAGATGATGAGGCAGCACATGGGCAGGCAGCACAAGCAGCAGTCGATCAGATTGAGCAGGCCGCCGGAGCATCTCCGACAGCATTGAGGGCCGCCATCGGCCAGTGGGTAGCGTCTATCAACCGATGGCTAGTTCCCCAAGCCGACGATGAGGACGACATCATATCGAGGGGCAAGGCCCTAGGATTTCTGGCGAGCACTTTGGATCGTCTTAATCCCAGCATTCTCAGAGTCGATCAGGTTAAGCTGCTCCTCGCCTTCTTCTGCTCTCTCTTCTCCAGCGACCATCGCGCCGGTATCGATGCAGCTTCCAAGGCACTCAGCTCCTTGGCCAGCATGTCTTCGTTCCGGGCAATAATGGGAAACGACATCATCATTGGCATCACGAAGCTAGGCAGCGATGATTTCAAACGACAGACTCCCGCTACACGGCTTACGATCTACCAGCTGGTTCGCGGGCTACTTCAGAATGAAGCGGTCGTTAAAGACTTGGCATCCCAGCACGAAAGCTCTTCGACGTTTATGACGGCCTTGATTGACCTCTGCAGAAATGAGAGGGACCCCCAAAATTTGATTGTGTGGTTTCAGATTCTCTCGCTTTTCCTGCAAAACTTTGAGCCGGCGGATGAAGTAACAGACGAAGTATTCAAGACTTTCTCGGCGTATTTCCCAATCACATTACGGGCATCAGCAGCCCCGTCTGGCATTACAGTCGACGACTTGAAACAGACGCTACGTTCCTGCTTCTCTGCTCACCAACGCGCAGCCCGTCTGGCTATACCGTTCCTGCTCAACAAGCTCGATCAAGGTGAGGCAGTGACGGTTTCGGTAAAGGTTGACATTTTGCACACACTTGAGGCATGCCTAGCACATTACGAGAATGTCCAGCAAAGCGTTGTGCCATACACGGACCAGGTATGGTCATCCCTCAAGTACGAGGTTCGGAATGGGGAGCTAGTGGATTCCATCGAAGCCACTTTGAAGACTTTGGCAACTCTTGCAAGGAGGCTGCAAGGAGAAGAACTGCAAACGTTTCTCGGAGGTGTGTGGATCGATGTTTCTGATGACATCTCGAATGAGACGTACACTCGATCTGCCGGCAGATTACTTGCCGCCATTTCCGGTGCGAGCAGAGAGTCCTTCTCTCTGTCTTCGAAGCAGACTATCCCCCACATTACGGCAACGTTAAAGAATACGAAGTCGCCGTCTCACCAGGCCGAGCTACTGGGCGTTCTGAACGCTCTACTCCAAGTGCGAGCCGTATTGACAGAGGCAGAAGGCTCATCCGAGCTTCAGGATGATTTATTTGGCGATGCCCTGTTCGATGATGTTTTCACGCGCTTATGGTCAACATGGACCCAAAGCCAATACTCGCCTGACCGCCCTACGATTATTGCAAAGCTTATCGACGGCATGTCGTATATGGTCATGCAAAAGTCAAGCAATGGTACCAAGGAGCGCCTTTGTTCTGACGCTACATGCAACCGTGCCTTCAACTGGCTAGGCACCCCTTCCATCATATACCCGTTGGAGGGCCGGAACTTTTTGCTTGGACAAGATGACAAGGAGTATGAACAGATCATTGTTGGTGCCACAACTGCCCTTTCGAGATTGTCGCACTTGTACCCTAGCGGCTTCCAGCAACTACTGGAGCGGTTTCTGAGCGCACTTGGCAGATATGCAGAGAACCACTCTCCAGCAGGTCGTGATCTGTCTACGATCAAAGATGTTACAACGCGGCTTTCCATAATGGCATTCAAGTCTGAGGAGCTCAAGCAAGTACTTGTCGGAAATACTTTATCGCTAGTGACTGCCTTGTTACAAGGACTACACACGCTAGCAAGTGCATCGCCAAAGTACGGGCAGGCGTTCATCGAAGCTATACATATTGCCATCATACGGCCTCTCTCCACCATTTCGGATTCCCTCTTAAAGTCTAAGCAGCAAGCACCGGGTCTGGGAGTTGCAGAATCGCAAGACTGGCTAGAACAGCTGAACACTCAAGTGCAAGGCTTACCCGATGTTAATAAGGGCAATCTGGGCGATCTCACCAAAATTAGCGAGGACGTGGCAAAGGAGACAAATGATCTGGGTCTCAAGTATCAGCTTCTACTCAGATTCTCCATGAGCCTGGTCATTCAGCTTTACCGCTATTCTCTGGACGTACGACTGCAACATGATGCGGAAAACAATATTAGCATCGATGTTAAGCCTGCTCTTTTGAAAGACGCAGACATCTACCTACACCGCCTGGGTCAGTTTGCTGCAGACGTCATACGGTATCTGAGCGAGATTGATCAAATCCAGCTGCGTCTCGGCCATGAGGCGATTCTATTGTTCACCGAGCCACAGGATGCTGATGACCAAGAGACGAAGATTGCTCGCGCTGCAGGCCGATCGGATGGAACATGGGCCTTGTGCAGAGATACTCACCGGACAGCACCCCTCGTGCTGGGGATAATACAGAGCCTTCGACCTGTTGTTCTCGAGGACCTGGTAAGTCGTCATACAATTGAGAGAGGTGTGTACTCAAGAGCTAACAAAAGGTAGTATATCCACAGCGTTGTCAGTGACCTTTGCCGGAGGTTGTGCACCGTAGAGCCTACTGTAATTCCACCGGATTGTCGGGCAGCTCTAGACGCCATGCTCCTTGTATTGTCCAATAAGCTTGGCAAAGTAGAACTTGGACTCCATCTCGACCTACATTCGGCTTCGTCTGCAGCTATGCACGAAGGCTTCCGTTCAGCCGTTGAAAACAATGTGGAGGCTAGAGGACAAAAAGTACTCCTCATGTTTCTAAGCACTCTGCACTATCTTGCAGGAGATGTTGCCAATTACTCGTCCAATCAGCAGCGAAATCTGCTCCTTCTGGAACTTGCGCGGCGCGCCCCAACATGGCCACGGGTCGGACGCCAGTTCTGTCGGTACTTTGAGATTCTTCTCGGTCCGAAGGACTATTTGACCAAGAAAAGCTATGCGACAATCAAGCCCCTGCGTGGCCAGTGGCTATACAACCAGATAGTCAAGCCCTACCTTGCTGAATGCTTTCCTCGACCCGCGGCTCCGGGGCGTACTGGGATTGACGATATTGCCGCTACAAATCGATCGGTGTTCGTCTTCTCACTTCTACAGCATCTCGACTACTCGGTATGGCGAAACGAGGCCAGTGCGATCTTGTTGATCGTGATTCGTGCATTGCAGACTTTCGGTATCAGCAAGGACATTAACACTGTCCTGGAGATCCTGTCAAAGCTCATGGAGGCGGATGCGGACCTAGTCAAGGAGCATCTGAGACCGCTGATCACGAGCACTCTTGCCGTCTACGAAATGGCTCGAAATGTCTACGATGCGACGGGTTTCATCAGCGATGACAATGTACAATTCTCAAAGAGAGAAGCCGCCATGTGCCGCAAGTTGTGCCTTGCATTCATTGGCAGGCTGCCCAAGGCCTTTGGTGGCACAGTTCGTCACAATCTTTTGCCAGAGCGCCAAGCCGTGCTCAGGGGCCTGTCGCGGGCATGCGGCGATCCGGTTCGCGAAGTAAGAGAAGTAGCCATCGTGGCTCGTAGGGACTGGGACGGTCTCTCCTAGACGGTAGCGTTGTATTGTCTGGATGATGAACCAGTGCAGGTTTGCGATGGGTAAGGCTGCAGAGAGTGCAATAAGTAGGATTCTAGCCAATAGCATCATGTAAGATGATTGGTGCAAGGGCTTGGAATAAGGCATAGACACTTTACTTCAAGTTCCATTTGGAGAAGTTGCATTTTCTTCACCAATCTAGGGGTGAAGTATGAAGTGCACAACCATTGGTCAGCGTTGTTTGCCCATCTAGATAGATTCACTTGTCCCATTTGACATCACGCGAGGAGTCTACTGAAGACAACTTGAGTACATAGACATCAATGACATGTCTTTCGGGCTATTGGAGCTCATTGAGCGAAAGGATAAGAAAACCCTCCTTTCGGCAACTACGATTTGATGAGTTCCTCCATCCTGTGTTTCCCCAAACCATGCCAGGTAGTGCGCCTCTTACTCCATCGCACAATATAGACTGCATGCATTCGCGATTTGTACCGACCAATGGGCAACAATAAGCTACTACAGGTGTTCAGTACATACCTAGCTATTCTGACTTGAATGAAGCGGCTTGAACGGCTGCTCCGCTGACTGGGTTCCCCGCCTTTTTGGTTGGAGTTGGCAGTCGGGGGAGGCTGGGGTAAATCGGGTACGCCGCGATTTGAAGCTTTCGTGACGTCAATAGCGAAGGAATGGAATGCTAGGCATGTTGAACTAGAGGGCCGATATTTCCGACAAAGACAGTTTTCTACTACTTCTCGTTGCCATCTGGTCGGGACCTATACTACCTAGACTATGCACCAAAGATGGTTCCCACTATCGTCGGTGGTGTCAAATCCAAGATTGGAGGAAGATATTTCGAGTTGTCGTTTCATAATGTATAAACATGCAGTTGCAAAAAGTCTCGGACTTGAGTACGAACCCGCAAGGCTCAACTTGGTTCTTTGCAAGGAAACCAATCGCCCTGATGGCAGGAGACACCATTGCCTAGACCAGAAGAGAGAGAGTTTCTCGAAATTTCTGACGTGGTTTGCAGCCAAGCAAGCAGGTAGGTCAGACCTGGACAATGGCATGGGCCAAGCTGAGAGAATTTGGCACTACACTCACTAGGTTAGTCGTTTACCTTGCATGCATGCAGGTGCAAGTCGAGGATGATGGGCATGTTGGCGAACTTGGTTACGTACAAAATGGGCACTGCCTCTTTTTCTTAAATACAAGCATTGTCTACATAAAAAGCGGCATCCGATTTCTTGTTTTATATTTCACCGGCGTCGGCCGCGGTTGATTTTCTCACAAGCCTCGTTGCGTTCTGGAATGCTAGAATCGACCAATGTTATGATCACACATCTGATACTGGATTGACAAAACCTAAATTATTACCTCACCTGTGCAGTACACTGGAATTCACCTTCTCGCAGATATATTCACCAAAGTGGAGAGCAGACTTCGCACAACCACGAGCTATCACTTTGAAGCATGGCGTTGTTGAAAAAGTTCATGCTTCCCGTGGCGGTGGCTTTGCCGGGTTGGGTATATGGTCTCTATATCAACGGATCCGTCATTGCACCATGCGACTCCCCACTGTACTGTCAAGGCGATATCCTGGAGCAAATTGAGCTTGCCAGGCCATTTTCCGACTCCAAGACCTTTGTAGACCTGTATGTATCTACCTGATGGTTGAGGCCCTCTTTTCGTTTTCTTTTTTTTCCCAGTCCCCCTCTCTTCCGCCCGTACACACTGCTGACGATTTGTTCAAGCCCCACCATTCGCCCATTGGACGAGGTGATTGCTGCTTTCAATAACTTGACCAAGCCGATCAGCAACAATACTGAACTGAATGACTTTCTCTCGACGTATTTTGGAGAGGCCGGCTCCGAACTGACGTCTGTGCCCACGGATCAGCTCACAACAGACCCCGTGTTTCTCAACAAGACCAGTGACATTGTGATTCGGCAATACACAGAAAAGGTCATTGACATATGGCCGGATCTCACGCGGCAGTATGTAGGCGCAGCCAACTGCACGGGCTGTGTGGACAGCTTCATCACGCTGAATCGCACCTTTGTCGTTGCCGGTGGCAGATTCAGAGAGCCCTACTACTGGGACTCTTATTGGATTCTCCAGGGACTATACCGGACGGGCGGGAGTTTCACACAGATTGCCAAGAACATAATCGAAAACTTCTTGGACTTGGTTGAAACTATTGGGTTCGTACCAAATGGTGCTCGTCTCTATTATCTCAATCGGTCGCAGCCACCTCTTTTGACCCAAATGGTCAAGACATATGTGGAATATACCAACGATACCAGTATCCTCGAAAGAGCCCTGCCACTACTGATCAAGGAGTATGACTTCTGGGTCAACAATCGAAGTGTAGAGATTACAGCAGGAGAGACCACCTACACTCTGAATCGGTAATGAAGAAACCTTACCATGCTGATGTGAAAGTGCAGTGCTGACATGCTTCAGCTACGACGTGGAAAATACTCAGCCACGCCCAGAGTCATATCGAGAAGACTATGTATCTGCCAATAATCAGTCATACTATGCCACCTCGGGGATCATCTACCCAGAAGTGAAGGCCCTTAACGATTCGCAAAAGGCAGACCTGTACGCAAATCTGGCGACTGGGGCAGAATCGGGTTGGGATTATTCTAGTCGCTGGCTTGCCAACCCATCTGATGCAGCCGACGACGTTTACTTCCCCTTGCGGTCCCTGAACACGAGAAACATTGTCAGCGTTGACCTCAACTCCATTCTTTACGCAAATGAGATACAGATAGCCGAGTATTTGGAGGCCAGCGGAAATGACACGGGAGCCAAGGCATACAGAGAGCTGGCGGATGCGCGATCCAAAGCCATGTATGCACTAATGTGGAACGACACCTATAACAGCTATTTCGACTACAATCTCACATCAGCTTCGCAGAACCTCTATGTCCCGTCCGACACGGACACCACCGCTGCACAGAAAGCTGACGCTCCAGATGGCTACCAGGTGTTCTTTCATGTGGGCCAATTTTTATCCCTTCTGGCTCGGCGCTGCGCCCTCACAGCTCAAGAATAACCCATTGGCGGTCACGATTGTCTATCAGAGGGTGGCAGATCTGCTCGCTGAGAAGGCTGGAGCGATCGCAGCGACCAACTATCAGACAGGGCAGCAGTGGGACCAGCCCAACGTCTGGCCGCCGCTCATGTACATCTTGATCAATGGGCTGCTCAACACGCCGGCAACATTTGGAGAGGATGACCCGTACTATATCCAGACGCAAGACCTCGCCCTCGCTCTGGCCCAGCGCTACCTCGACAGCACGTTTTGCACTTGGCGGGCCACGGGCGGCTCGACCGATGACGAACCGCAGCTGCAGGGATTTAATTCTTCCGATGTGGGCATCATGTTTGAAAAGTATGGCGACAACTCGACCAACGCCGTCGGCGGCGGAGGCGAGTACGAAGTGGTCGAGGGGTTCGGCTGGACAAATGGGGTTTTGATCTGGGCCGTTGATACCTTTAACTCGAAGCTTACACGGCCCGATTGTGGTAATATCACGGCAGCGAATAACAATGAGAAGAGAAACATGCCACCGAGCGCAGTCGAGTTGCATGCTTCTGATGCCAGATGGGTTAAGAAGTTTGGTAGGCGATCTGGTAATGTTTAGGTGGCCGGCGGAGACGAAGCGTTTGGACCATGTTGATGAGAAATGAATAGCTCTACGTCGATGATTCAATGGTTATATGTACAATGATATTGCTTATTTTGAATCATAATTCCATCTCCAAATATTTTGCTCTTTTGATCCTGCTATGGTGGCTACAATGCTGGTTGGGGACAATCTCTAAGAATGAACAATTGGATCATGATCCTCAATATATTTGTATCATTTCTAGATGAAAGAGCAATATTGAATCAACATGATCCTTCACCAGTGACATGGGACTTCTGCGCCTATACTACCTAGGTAGGATCGACACCATTGATGCAGTGTACGGATTGTGCGCCACCCTAGCTAGGATAGCGCTAGGCAGCTGTCCGACTGGATCATACTTCCAATGTCTACCACAAGCTCTACAAACTGGACATAATCTTTTGGATCGCAGGCATCATAGTACATTGAGTGGTTCGGTCCAGGCAGAAATGGTATTTTGTATTTGATGAATTACACGGGCTGGCATCTGCCTGGTCACGGGACCTCGCACGATTCTCGCGTTGAGATGCTTGGCTCAGGCAGCTCTAGGCAGAAGAGCGCGCTAGGGAAGGCGATAGCTTCCTTCTCCTTTCCATGCAGCAGCGCGTGAAACCAAGGCGCGCCGCTGCGGCCTAGGCAATTAGCACCTCACCTCTGCAAATTCAAACAAGATGCATATGTTCAGGACGTCAAAGGCCTGGAGACGGGGCAAAGTGTATAAAAGTGATCTCAACTCCTTCGTTTTGACATGAATTGACTCTGCTCAGTTACACCCGTTGTTTCATCATTCGCAGGCCACCTCTTTGTTCTTTGATTCAGACAAAAGTAGCTGCCATTACACACGGACAACGACAATTACTCCCCAGTTGTGTTCAGAGTCGTCGAATTACCCATCATCATTCTTCTCCTCAAAAGCCTCAAGACAACGAAATGGCCATCCCAGAACTTCCCAAGCTGCCAGTTCCTCACAACGAACTGGTAAGCTATATTGCCAAGAACCCAGATACCCCCATTGAGACCTTGGTTGGTCCCTATCGCAAATATGAAGCCAGTCTGCGTCAAGTATATGCGCAAGATCGCCACAATGCAGTCTTGGACGACCCTTACATGAATGTCCTGCCCCTCTTCACCAAGGACACGCCAGATATCAAGACGCGGGCACGCAACCTGGCCGCTGAGTCCACCGAGGAAAAGGAGAGATATATCATGACCCTACCCGATGACAAGCGTCGAGCAGACGGTTCTCCTGCCGTGGTGGAGTCATTGAAGGAGTTTCGCCACAATTTCAACGTTTTCTGCGAGTCCTCACTCGTCGATCTAGACTGGAACAATGTCGTTGCAGCTGGTTCGTCTGCTGTCAATTGCCTGCTTCCTGTGCCTGAAGGATACAAGAAGTCCAAGAAGACTTTGAGAAAGTATTGTAAGTACCGCCTAAATATGGGCACAGGTTTCAATCCTTTCTGACCAATGTAGACCACGAGAAGTTTGCTCCAGCTTCTGACATTGATCTCTTCCTGTATGGGTTGAACGAGGAAGAAGCCATTGAGAAGATCAAGCAGATCGAGGCCTCTGTCCGCGACGCTATCCTATCCGAGGTTACCGTTGTTCGAACCAAGAATGCCATTACAATCTGCAGTCAATACCCGACACGCCACATTCAAATCGTGTTGCGAGTCTACAAGAATGTCTCCGAGATCCTGACCGGATTCGACATCGACTGTTCAGGTGCTGCATATGATGGCAAGCAAGTCTACTGCACACCAAGAGCTTTGGCGTCCTATATCACTCAGATCAACCCCATTGATTTGAGCCGCAGAAGCCCCTCGTATGAGAATCGACTCTCCAAGTACAGTCACCGGAATTTTGAGGTATACTGGCCAGAGCTTGATCGGTCTCGAGTCGATCCAACCATTTTTGAACGCAGCTTTGGAAGAACTCTCGGTCTTGCTCGTCTCCTCATTCTCGAACGTCTTCCCACGACCAATGCCCGGGAGCATTACTTGAAGAAGCGCCGTGAGGAACGTGGACGTCCTGATCCTGGTTACCGACATCAGTATAGGCTCTTTGGCAATATCAAGGACGCCCATGAAGACGAAGTTGCCGACTGGGTCGATGAGGAAGAAGTTTCCAACTACCACACCTTTACTGTTCCGTACGGTGCCAAGTTCAATGCCAAGAAGATTGAAAAGTTGTGCTATACCCGAGATTTGCTGCTCAATGCCGAGTGGAATCAGCCCAAGGAGCGCGAGGTCTACCTCCATCGCCATCCGGCTTTCTTTGGAAGAGTCCAAGACGTCGTTCAAGACTGTTGTGGCAGTTGTCCCAAACCAGAAACTGCAGAGGAAGTTGAGATTGCAGAAAAGGAGAGCGAGATTTACGTCTCAGGCAAAGTCACCTTTCGCATCGATGACCCAGGTCGACAGCAGATTGGCTCTTTCAACCCGTTGACCGATGACGATTGGACCGAAATGGCCTATGTTGGAAACACTGCACGCCTATGCCAGGCCATTGTTGATGAAGACCTAGAGCATGTCGAGGACTGGCTTGCTCAGGAGGGTGCTGACCCCAACCAGAGAGATTACACTGGCAGAACTCCATTGCAACTTGCCGTCACCAGTTCATCCCCGGCTATCGTGCAAACTCTGGTAGACCGCGGCGCTAGACTGATTGCTCGGTTAGCCGACGGTAGAACTGCTTTGCATTTAGCTGCTGCTCGTGGAAATGTCGAGATTGTCAAGATTCTTCTTACCAAGAGTGCTACGAACGAAGAGGAGGAAGAAGACAAACAGGACCAGCGCCACAAGGTACGCGAGGCTGAGACGAAAACCGCCTTGGAAGGTCAAGACTCGAAATCAAAGAAGATTGAAAGTGACCCAGACAAGACAGACGACGAGGACGACGAGTCAGACGGTGAGATGCTTGATGATGAGAATTCAGACAATGATGTGCACTCAGTCACGACTGGTTCTTTTGTCAAGATTGACAAGAATGAGGACGCTGCCAAGGCTGAAGAAGCTATGCCGCTCGACGATGACGCATCTGATCCAGATTTCTATAAGATTGATGTCGTGGCTTGGGATTCACACTGCAGCGCTCTGCATTATGCAATCGTTGGTGGTCACGTCGATGTTGTCAAGCTCCTTTCACAAGAATTTGCTGCCGATATCCTCAACCCCGTCAAGTTTGGCGATGCTTCGCAGTCTCATGAGACTCGCGCCGCTATCCTGACTCTGGTCCTTGCCCTGGCTTTGCCTATGGATAAAGCCATTGAGATGGCCAAGACTCTCCTGGCTCTAGGTGCAAGTTCGTCCCAAGCTGACGTGGATGGTGTCACGGCTTTTCACCGTTACGTGCAACATGGCGATTCCAAGCTTGTTGAGACTCTTTGGGAGAACGACAAGTTGGGATTAAAGACGGCCATCAATCACATTGCTGTCCGTGGCGCATTCTGGAGGATGAATGCAACTAGTCCTCTCATGACAGCTATTGAGAAGAATAACCCAGTCATGGTTCTTCGACTTCTTGAGGCCGGAGCCAACCCCCAGGTTGACTTTGAATCGTGGCTAAAGGGAGCCAAGTTTTCTTTCGAGAAGAATCTTGCAGAGTTTGGCTTTGAAGGAAATCAAAAGAAGTTCAAATCTTCTACAGAGCAACCCCTGATCCTTGCTATTCATTCAATGGAGCCAGCCATGGCATTGGACCTCCTAGAGCGTGGAGCAGACCCTAATGTCATCACCAAGCAAGGCCAGCAGGTGCTAGAAGATAAGTGGTCACGCACTCATCACAAAGGATGTGCAGCTCTTGATGAAGTGCGCCGATGTCTCGAGATTCTGGGCGAGTACAAGGATGAGCCGACCAGATATTTTTTTCACACTACTGTCTATGGCGGTGGCCATCGTTTCCAAAACAAGTACACTGAAGCTCCTCCTGGGCCACAAGGGACGGAAGAATTCCTGCAGAAGTTCACGGCTGGCACGTATCAGCATTGGCTTGTCAAACATGACATCGACCACAAGTTCAATTTATACAATCATCAGGTCGAGTTGTTTAACAAGGCACGACAGGAACACAATGATGACGACATCAAGGCCAAGAAGGAAACCATTAACAAGATGATCTCACAGCTTCAACAGGTTGAGGAAGCCCTCGTAGCCAAGGGTGCTCTGACTTTTGCACAGCAGTTCCCTGATATCCCACCACCAGTCAAACAGCCGAGAGGAGATAGTAACGGGAAGGATCGCGCGTACGAATACAAGTACACTATTCATGGTGCTTCTGATGTGACTGAAATCCGAAGAGAAGCCTATATTGAGCTGTAAGTACTCCCATCACTCTGACTGTACAGGAGAAGCCATGAACTAACAGCTTGTCAATAGATTCGAGGCTGCGTGGACTGGCGATCTTGAGAAGATCAAGTCCTTGACACTTTCTGCCTGGGGGACCGACAAGTCCGAGCCGCCTCTCAAGGTGGCTGTACTAGACCTCGGCTGGAATTCACCCTTCTCAATTGCCTTCTTGAGAGGTCACCTTGACACAGCCAAGGCCATTCTTGAAATCGTGCAGGCCCAATGGTCACCCCCAGAGGAGAAGACAAAACGCTACAAGATGACCCGAGACGAGGACGAGAATGGCAGCGATGAAGAGGCGGACGACGACGGTGATGACAACCCAAGAATCTACGAAGAGATTGTAGATGATCAGTTCACCATTGAGAACATTGGCCAGGTCTCCATGAAGGTCAAGAGTCATGAGCTGCCTAGCTCCGTACTAAACAAGTCGTGTCCTTTATTCATCATGCGCGGCGATCAGATCGAAGACGAAATTGGCAATAACACTCCCCTATCCTTTGCTCTGAAACACAATGACAAGGAACGATTCAATTTTCTCTTGGACACGGACGTTTACTTCAGAACCCACGCGCCTGCACAGACAGAAGAGGATGAATCGAGCCGATTCTACTCACTTTCCGAGGCTGACTTCAAATTGGCTGTCAGCCTGGGCCGGACCGATATGTTGAGCGACGTTATTGCAAGGTTTGGCGCGGGTATCCCACTTGAGCACTTGGTGAAGAAGAGTGGCGTGGAGATGAAGACAAAGCCAAAGTACTATCAAGGACTTACTGTGTACGGCAAGAAACGATCAGACTGGGCAAACGCCGGTCGCAATGTCATTGTCAAGGCAACAGGCAGTCAAGTGCCTCCTTTGTTGACTGCTGCTGTCGAAGGCTCTTTGGCCTCTGTCGAGTGGTTCTTGAGCGATACTCCGACAAGGCAGTACCTGGAGTTTGGAAAGTCCAAGGTGGCGAAGGAGGACCCGCGCCTAAAGCATTTGAAGCAATCACCGGGTGGCTTCGACAGAGCCATTACAAAGTGGCTTGGTCTTCAAAGTAAGCTTACCTGGATACGTCCTACTTTTCTTGAGGCTTTGATACTGACTGTTTAAATAGATGATATGGTGATTCATGCTGCTGTCCTCGGACCTCTTGGGCATGAGACCAATCGTCTCATCAAGTATCTGGCCCGGGTCTATCCATCCTCCTTGGAGGCAAAATCGGAATCTGGTTACACACCTCTGTTTCTAGCTTGTCTCATGGGCCGCGTAGAGTTTGCAAAGACTCTTGTTGATGCTGGCGCTGATCAATCCGTCAAGGACAAAGACTACAATAATATCATCCACGCAATGCTGGCCAACAAGCCAAAACTTGGAAAGCTTGAGAGCCTTCTCAGCCTATTGGACCCAGAACTCAGGGCTCATCTTTTCCTTCAACGCACTCACCTCACTCATGGAGGTGACACGCCGTTACATTCCTGGATCAAAGATGCCAAAGAGGTCAAGACAACTCGCTCTCATCCTTGGGAGGAGGATCATCATTTTGAGTCGAAAGAGAGCGAAGAACATGTGGAGATCACAAAGCTTCTGCTCAAGCTCTCTGGAGGAGATGATCTTGGCATCTTGAACGGATCTGGCGATACTGTCCTTCACAGTGCCGTGGCATACCAGCTACCCAAGCATGCCCAGGTGATCCTCGACCACAACCCCAATCTGCTGTACCGCGAAAACTCTGTCGGCAGGACTCCTGCTGAGATTGCGTACGATCAAGTCATCAGCATGAAGGTGAAGCCATGTCCAGATATTAGTATCAATTTCGACCGGTACAATGTAAACAACAGCTACGTCGACAGGCTTCCCAAAATCTATAAGATTCTCAGCGAACCGGCGATCCCAACCCGAAAGGAGCAGGTCTGGAATCTGGTGCAGAAGTACCAAGCGGACCATCCGGGCAAGCGTCGACTCGTGAGCCTCAACGAGGCAAATGACGTCGCTAGGCGTCTCGGAGAGAACTACTCCTGGCAGCGGTATTACTCCAAGACCAAGACCTCAAATCAGGACAACTCGAATCAGGACAATGAGCACGAGGAAGACGAGGAGAAGGAAGAGGAAAAGGAGAGTGATTTTGTGAGCATTCAGTACTCGAGGAAGCAGTCTACAGCATGGAGTGACGAGATGCCAAAGAAAGACTAGGTCATCTATCAGCAGCCATTGATGGCCTCGGGGACGGTATCGGTTGTCTCTGTCCGATGAAACGACACTGGCTGGCTTTGATAATTTGTGCTTTTCGCATGTCTCATGAATTTGCTGCTCGTTATACATGAGAGGGTGGCGTTACTGGCTCACATTGATTCTTGACTTGACGTCTGTTATTTTCCACGGCTTGGTAGTTAGCTTCATTCCTTACGGTCAATTTACTGCTTCAACAGACGCTGATTATCCTGCTGCCATCCAATTCATCTCACATCTTGTATAATCCACCATTTGAATCCGACGCCGTTCCATTGACCGTCGGCTCAGATTTCTGTTCGGCAGCCATTTGTTCAAAAACCTTGGTCAAGCGCTGGATCGCATCCTCGCCTACCTGGTAGTGGGTAATGATGCGCGGCCCGGACAGTTTGAGTCCCTGCTCGGCACCGAGCTGCTGAAATCTCGACGACGTGGCGCCAATGGAACTCAAATCCAGCCACAGCATATTAGTGTCAACGGGATACTGGAGCTTGCCGCCCAGATCGGTCCAAATCTTCTCGACGCGCTTGGCCGTGGCATGCGATCCTTGGAGCAGACCTCCTTGGCCGTTGGGGCCCTTGCCAAAAGTCCGGTCCACGGCGACCCGCGCCGCGGCCGTCACCACGCCAGACTGCCGGAGTCCTCCCCCGATAGCCTTGCGCATCCAGCGGGCATGCTTGACCACGCCGGCGGGACCCACGAGGACGGAGCCAATCGGGGCGCCGAGGCCCTTGGAAAAGCACAGATTCACGGTGTCGAAGCAGGAGGCATACTCATCGAGCCCGCCGGCCCCCGACGCCGCGGCCTCCCACAGCCGGGCGCCGTCGAGGTGCATCTTGATGCCGTGGGCGCGGGCAAACTCGGCCACGCGCCGCACCTCGGCCAGGGGCGTGACGACGCCGCCCAGCGTGTTCTCGAGGCTAATCACGCGCGTCGGGCACGAGTGCACGTCGTCGTCTAGCACGGCGTGCTGCTCCACGTCCTCGAGGGTGAGGTACAGGCCATTGGCCGGGACTATGGGCGACACCATGGCGCCGGAAAGACTTGCGACACTATATTACAAAAGGACAAGAATGATCCTCAACATCAGCCGCAAGTTTAAGAGAAAAATAATTGTGTAGTTTCAAGGCTGGTTTCTGCTCACCCTCCAGCCTCATACTTGATTATGTGGGATCGGTGATCACACAAGACGCTGTGCGGCGGCTGCGTGAGCAGGGACCGGAGGGCCAGCTGGTTGCCCATGGTGCCCGAGAGGACAAACAGGCCGGCCTCCTTGCCCGCCAGCGCCGCCACGTGCCGCTCCAGGTCAATCGTGGTCTGGTCCTCGGCGTAGACGTCGTCGTCGAGCGTCGTCACCTCAATGGCCCTCAGCATCTCTAGCGTCGGTGTGGTCTGAGTATCGCCTTTTTTTTTTAAAAGTAGAGAAAAACATGTCAGTTTTGTTGTATAAGAGAAAAAGAAAGTGTGAGAGTTCTAAACATGTGCAAGTTTTGGACTTTTCTTCTCTTCTTTCTTGCCATATGGTGCAAGTCATGAGGCTGCTGTTGTAGACAAGACTCACTTCGCAGATCGAATGCCGCATTGCCCCGGTGTCCCAGCCAGGTGCTGGCCGACCTTGCCCCATTCTCCTCATAGGCCTGGTTTGGATCAAGTTCTTGTTGAGCCATTTTTGAGCCTGTGGTGTAAGACGAGTGAGCTTGTCTCGATAAAAATCTGCTGTTACTGAATCTTGTTGTGCAGGTAGCCACAGACCGGAATGAAGATGCAAAGTGTGAGCTTCCTCTTCTGCTGGAGCTGGAGGAGGAGCCGTGATTACAGAGCAGCGGTACAGCCGATGATCGGTCGGCGGCTGTCATCCGAAAGGCGCGGGGCCACGGCAGTCTCTTCGCCGCCATTATCCGGACGTCCCAAAGCTCAGTGTGTGTAAAACGGTTCCGGCGAATCACAATAATATCCTACCGTGTATAAGAATATAGTTTTGAGTATGGGGGATTGAGTAAACGCGGCGCTTATCTCGATAACGCAAGTTGTCAATGCGGAGTAAAGGCCGCTTATCATTGAACCTTACGTGCGGGTAGCTCAGGCAGAGGACGGAAAACACGTTGAATCTTTAGTCTTTAATATGGGGCGTTTGTCTTAAAAACTGCGATGTCGTCGAGATAAGATCTCGCAAAAAAAGAGATCTGCTATCTACATTTTATTCCGTACACCACCTACGCCTAATGCAGGTTAGTCATCTCGTCTATACTGACTTTAATAAAACGCGCCACGCATCTATACCAGCCGCCATCAATGGTTTGAAGCAATTGGCTGAGTGTATAGTGATTTCATTATGGATTGCACCGAAGATGGTGTGTCAATCCCAAGCTAGAAGCTGTCTTGCCCGGAATGTGTGACTTTGATGTACTTTGGAACTCATAGGATTATTGGAGCATCATATACGGCAGGTCCCTGATCATCCATTGCCAGATATTAGTATCAATGCTTTAATCATTGATAATGGACGACGCGTGGTTGAGCAAAAGGGAGCTCATTTGTCAGATATAATTTGTTATTGGCGTCCCCCGTATTTTCTAGATTAGTGTCTTACGTATGGGGTCGGGCCAGAGCCGAGCAATCCGTCGTCAGAAATACTGGCATGAACGGACCTCCGGACGGCATCGTGAAGTTGCAGCAAAACTTAAACCTATTACATGCCATGACCGACTTGAACATACCAGTCCGGGTATAAAGACAATATAATGTATGAGCGAATTCGTGCAAAAAGGTTCATGCCTACATATCTTCTACGACCTAGTGTGTCTTGTTGACCTACTTACTAGGTCGAAAAACACCACACCACAGCCTCCTCTCCAATACGAGGAGCTTGCGTTGTAGTTATTGGAGCCAAGACTTGTCAGTGGAGATGCTGGACCCCCTACTAATCAGGTACTCTGTAGGTTCTCTTGGAAGGTGGAGAGCATTGATGAGAAGTGGCACAGAGAGAAGCGCCGATCCGACGTGGTATTGGATCAATCACAGGGCCAGGTCTTGTTGGTCTCGCTAAAAACAACACTCTGCTACTTTCAGGCACGTACAAATTCAATCCAATCCTTTACGAATGCCAATGGCCCATGGGAAAGAATGAAGCGACCACACATAACCCCCTGAAAACAATGCAGGCGCTAGGCCATGTTTGGATTCTTTGCGTGACGGCAGTGAATAACCTGAAAATACAAGAACTTGGCATGTGTTCTGTCTCTCTCGTCGTATCGTCGTTGCCCCTTTGCCTGACCTCTTTTTTTTCTTTCTTCTTGTCCAACTTGGCATTGTATCATCAATGGTCAAGCCGGAAATCGCCTTGGTGCAGTTTCACATGTGCGCCTCGACTTTTACATGCAGGCGCAACCTTTTTTCTTTCTTTTTGCGTCATGATCATTAAGCAAGGCGTATCTCTCTCTATGCGACTCAAAATAACAGGGACTGGTCACTGGTCACTGATTGCTTGCTTGCTTGCTTGCTCGCTCGCCGCCAGCAATATGCTTGCGCGCGTCAACAAGAGGGGCTCGTTGAGAGTCTCGCTGATCTTTACTTTCATCGTCTTTGCTCTGATCTGGCTCAATCCCAACTGGACGGACAGGTCGATTCACCGGGTTTTGCACGTTGGTCTGGATACCGACCTGACCACAGCCGATGCCAAACAGGGCCTGTGTAAGCAGCATGGATGGCAGCCCTTTGAAGGCTCAACGAGGCGCGTCTACGATCTTCTCATGGTGAACACGGAACTCGACTGGCTAGAAATCAGATTGAATACAACCTACGACCATGTCGACTATTTTGTAATTGTCGAGTCCCCCAAGACTTTTACCAATCTCGACAAGCCCTTGGTCATCAAGGACAACCTGGACAAGTTTGCAGCCTTCCGCGACAAGATCATTTATCATGAGCTCGAGATCCCACCCGGATTTCACTCTGATCGCGAGAACCCGGCATGGGACTGGGAGGATCTGCAGAGAAACGCAATGTACGATCAGGTCCTGCCTAGGCTCACCGATGCGCGGGCGCCCCGGCACAAGGACGTCATCATCGTGGCCGACGTGGACGAAATTATCCGTCCAGAGACCATCACTCTGCTCAAGACGTGTGACTTTCCGCGGCGACTCAACCTGCGGAGTCAGTTCTTCTACTACAGCTTTCAGTATTTGCACATGGGACAGCAGTGGGCACATCCGCAGGCAACCTTTTATCAGGGACAGGATACGATTCTTCCAGTCAATCTCAGGAACGGGGACGGTGGTTTTGCACCATTGATTGCATTCGAGACGGCCGACCTCTGGGATGCTGGGTGGCACTGCTCGTCGTGCTTCTCCACGATTGAGGAGCTCTTGACCAAAATGTCGTCATTTTCGCATCAGTGGATGAACCACGAGTTCTTTCGCAATAGAGACTGGATTGCAGATCATGTTCGGGAGGGTAAGGATGTCTGGGCAAGAGAGACGGAACATTATGAAAGGATTGAGAATAACCACGATATACCCAAAATTCTCCTCGACCAGCGGGATAGATTTAGATATTTGCTAGACAGGGACGGACCAAGTGCTGGATTCCAAGATTACCCATAGTTTTTGAATTTAATCATGATCAATTTCATACTCGACGCGAGTGAAATCAATTATCTTTTTTTTCTGTTATCAAACAACACCTGAAGTGAAATGCTTGTGATCTTCTGAACATACTGAGGATAAATGACATAATGAAACATGTGCAAGGAGAAATCATTAATTCAATGCAAGGCAACCTCGGGGTATTGTCCATGTTAGTTATTGAGCACAGAGTATCAACCAGGCAAGTCTCGTAGTTTACGACGCCATTGTCTGTTCACCGTAAGACAAGTGGAATAATCACGCGTTCAGCCGCACGTGGTGACGAGCAAACAACTCTCAGACGGGCCGGCGACTACCACGACATGGAGTACCCAAGGTCTTTAGACGCTGCAGGTACTTTTCCCTCCTACTGCCTCCGACACTCAGTCCAGTACGATGCAAACGAATGGCCTCGTTGCCTCGTCACCCATCAAAGTTGGCACCCCTTCCTCCTGTCTAACCTTTCTCTTCTTCCAAGCTAATCAACAATATCGAAGTGAGAGGCATCACTCTTCATTCTTCCTTCGAGTCTCCTTCGCTTTTGACTCAATCAACAACGTCGACGGCTTCATCGACTTGTTCACGCTCCTTTTTGTCGTTTCCACTTCACGCTCTTTCCTTGTCTTCATCACAGCAGCATCTCACCCCCGAGTCATTCGCGCCATCTATGCTGCAATCATGAAGCTGCTCAACACCATCGCCGCCTCCCTCGTCGCCTTTGGCCAGCGCGCCGCTGCCCAGGGCTTCCTCGGAAACTGCACTTGGCGCGGAGCCAACTTGACTGGTTCCTGGCTCGGCAGTAAGGTTTTTTCTTCTTTCCTTCTCAAACTCTCAAGAACTCACGTCTGTTCACACCCTTGATATTCTGTGCTAACCAAGAGCTTGCAGTGTACTGTCTTGACGACAATCTCGCCATCTTTGAGAACAAGTGGACCTGTAAGTAAACACTCCCTAACCATCCAAGAAAGAATAAAGCAAAAGTTGCAAAGCTCTTCCAAAGACTCTGTGATTACTTCCCCTTTGTTGATACCAAATCTTTTTACAACAACAAAGGGCACGATCTTAACCTCTGCGTCGCCAACAACAACGGCGAGCTCTACCCCTACGCTGATGGCAGCTACCAGGGCTCCTGCCGCGACTGCGGCCTCGAGGCCACCAGCCACCTCTGGATGAACCTCACCTGCAACTGCTTCGACATGGGCGGTAATCTCAAGCCCTCCAAGTACAACCTCAGTAAGGATCTCCCCTCCAGTCCTTCTTTCTATCCCATAGCTTCATCTCTTCTTTCCAGCTCGCCCCCAACATCCCAAAACAGAAAGGTCGGGGAGAAAGGAGAAGACGAAAGACGGAAAACTGACATGTGAAATCAAAAACAACCAGACCAGATCTTGTACAATCACAATGGTTCCCTGGGCTGCTTTGACCATTTGGGCAACAAGTCCGCCTGCGGCCCCATGTGCGATGAGGGCTATCGCCAGCCGGCCTACACCACCCCGTTGCCTTCCAACGCCAAGCGTACCGACGACGCCGTGTCCATGCCTACGCACCTCGACTTTTCGGCTTGAGAGAGCAAAAGAGACTTGAGCTTATTTTCCCCCTCATGCTCCCTACCCCGGGGAGGGGCAATGACTCTGGAATGTTCTGATTCAAAGCAAGCTCGAGGAAGGGGGCGGAAATCAACACTCGACTGATGAATGGCAGGGGGGAATAAAGAAAAAAGGTAGCAGGAGAAGCAAGTGATGAAAGCACATATTCAAGATAATCCCACAGCACACTATGGAATGATGTGATGGGCAAGAATTGTTCTCGAGTTCAATGTATGCAAAGGGGCTTCAGCTTGTGGTGTTGCAATAATTCATACATACACACACAAGTCAATCACATACACTTGTTCATTAAGAGAGACCGACCAGCTCAATGATTAAGAACTCTGACTTGTTTAAATTAAGGTTCCTGGCCTGTGCTGAAATATGGTGCTTTCATGGCCGTTAAGTGGCAAGCTAATCACATAGCAGCACATGAATAGTTCTTGTCCGAAGGATATTTCCAAATAACCTCTTTCAGACCTATATAGTGACGCATCTTCCTATCGGCGGTAACTCTCTTGGATTTCAAATGATTCCTATCCATTACCCCAAAATATGGATCATGAGATCCCCTCTCCATCTCGCAAGCTTCTTCCGAATGCCCGAGAATGGTGCAAGGTCTAGGTGGCTGAATTGCTGACATGGGCAATTATCGATGCTGTGCTATGGTATCGAGAGAATAGTGCAGACCATGATGCTGAAAAATGCTTTCGGAGAAAAAAAAAACAGTATGTCGTTTGGGATGCTTTTCCCAATAGAACGCCAAAAAATAAGACACCCAATTTCTGGGGCGTCTCTCATGCTTTAAAAACAATGCTACGCTGGTGTCTTGGCAAGTTTAAGTTCCTGTGTCTCGTCTTCTGAAGATGCCACGACTCCTTGACTTGCTGCGAGCCCTCTGCTTTTTATCAACGGCATCATCTGCATACTTGGGTTTGTGGATCCTAGAAATTGAGTCAGTTTCACGGTTTGAACAACAATGATCACCAGAATTCGACTTACCAACTGTTGCCGGGCATACTCATACCCTTTGCCTCGGCTGCACGATACAATTTTGCGCTCTTCTTCAGGTCTTTCTTGCAACCTATGCCTTGAGCGTAGCAGAAACCGGCCTCGGCAAGGGCATCCACATCGCCCCAGTTGCCAGCAATCTCAAAGCATCGTACGGCCAGTGCCTTGTCTTGCTCAATGCCCCAACCGTTCATGTGGCTGACGCCTAGCTCGTAGATGCTAAGAGCGAATTGGGCCTTTCGAGTTTTACGTTCGGCGGGATCAACATTCTTGTTGTGCTTGACCTGGTCTTCGTCCTCGGCGATTTCCAGACTCGCGCAGTCTGCTGCCTTGCGTAGCCATTCTACACCCTCCTTTTGGTTCGGACGCATGCCCCATCCATGTCGACACGCAAGAGCATACAACAGCATACCCGTTGGGTTTCCACCCTTGGCAGCAAAGCGCAAATGATATGTAGATTCTTTCACATCTCCATTCTCATGGCACTTGATGCCCTTTGCTAGATGCTCCTCTGCGCTTGTCTCGGCGGCAGTTGGTGCCACTGACTTTGCAGGCTTTATAGTACTTGCCGAGTCACTTGTTGACATGGAGGTCCGGCCTCGGCTCTGGTCGGCTGGCTGTCGACCCCTAGGCGCATCTTCGGATGGTCTCGGTGATGGCTCGCCGCTGATCGACATCTCATTAGACAGCTTACTTCGCTCCAATGATGGTCGTGCCAGGAGCGCATCGCCGGACGTGGGTGCTTCCAGGTTATGTGACGAGGAGCTGGTGGGCCTAGACGGTGGCGATGGTGGTGCCTGACCTTTGGCGAAGGGCTGCACATTGCTTGGCCCAACCACTGGCTGTTCCCACGCAAACTGAGACACATCGTTTGGGTTGAATATCAGCGAATTGCGCTGCAATGCCTTGCCTCTTGGTAAGTAATACTTGGTGTGAATATAAGACGGAGCGCCTCTCACACTTTCGTCGTCGGCAAATGTTTCACTGTGCATGCTAATTGGCGTATGGGCAGTGTCATCCATAAGCATAAACGAAGGTTGGCTATCTGACGATGCTTGTCGCTGAGGCGTTTCGAGGCCAGGTGTACCAGATCGACTTAGGGGTCTGGAGAAATTGAAAGATGGTCTCGGCAACGAAGCTACGGAGCTGATGGAAGGAGACCTTGCGTATGGCCGATTTGTTCCCGTGATGGGAGACGCCACCGGCCCGAGAGTGCTGCTGGCTGACATCTTGCGAGGAGCGCTTTGAGAGTGCTGGGAGTGAAATGAAGCGCTCAAATTGTCATCATTTGGCATCTCCACTGGTTGTGACATGATACTTGAAGACCTCTTTGGAAACATGGACCGCGGAGGCGCAAGACCGGATTCATGTGATATCTGTCGGGTGAGCTTTTCTGGTGATGGCGGTATCGAGACGGACTGGTTTGCGCTCGATGGCTCATTGAGATGGGCATCGTGATCTGCAGGTTTTTGGTCTGGGGGAACGTCTAGGTCATCGAACTCGGCGGGAGATTGCTCTCGTCGCACACCAAAGATACCCTTTGCCTCATGCTCGTCCAGACGTCCCAATTGCCTACCTCGCTCAAATGGATTTGGTAGCGGAATGTTCTGGTCGGGTGTAGGCGGAATGCGACTCATACGTGGGTGCATTGACACGGGCCTGTCGGCATGTTCTTCCACAGATGTGGTCATTCCCACACTGTTCTCGTCAAGGGGGATGCCGTCGTTCCCTTCTGTTGAGTCATATGAAAGCGCTCGGAAGTACTCAGAGCGGCCTTGTACAACCAACGGGCTCTCTGTCGTAAGAGGAGGTAGTCGGCTCATTCTCCGCCCATTCCTCTGACTTTCCTCCAGCTGCTTCTGAAGCAGCCGGCTCTGCGCAGCGAAGGCATCCAACGGCGAAAGAGCAGGAGGAGCCTCTCCTGCAACATGCAACCTGGGGGATCGCAGCGGACGAGAGGCATTGGTAGCGACAGACGTCGATGATGTAGACCGGAGGTCGATAAAATTCGGGCGCGAAGGAGAAGCCATTTCGCAATATTCGAATTAAGGTAAGCGCAATCGTATCAGGTCGTAATAATGAAGTCGTAAAGGGAAAAAAAAAAAAAAAAAGAATCGTGACGAAGCTGTCAGGTAGCTTGCGCACAACCGAAAAGGCAGCAATTGTTGTTCCTTCCCAGCGTGAGCCCGCAATGGAGCCGGTTAGGTTCGTCGCATGCAGGAACGAAGGTCGGTCGGTCGTATGACAATGGTTGCTCGCGATACAGTGAATGGGTGCCGGATATGGCTACGCTGCTAAATCTCTCGTAGAATTTGGTCGTCGTCGTCGCGAACTGAGAGTATAAGTGTTTGGAATGTCTCGTTCTGCAAGACACACTACCGTTGAAGGTGTTGATGGATGACCCCAAATGACGTTGGGCTAGTTGGTCCCGGCAAGAAACATGCAGGATGTGGCGGACTGAGCAGATCGCATGAATTATGAGGTCAACCTTATTGGGAACGTGAACGGGGCCCTGCTTCTGGGACCTGTAGCAGAGTGCGACAACAGGAATGCAGCAGGATCAATGAATGGCAAATAAGGGTTGCAGCAAAAAGGCAGGTCCCTGGGATGGGATCTAAGGGTTCAGCGGCACAACTGCAAATGTGGCTGGCTTTGGCTTTTGGGGGGTGGGTTGGCAGATGCCAGATGGGGGAGGGGGCATGAATCTTTGGTGCTTGCTTGCTTGCTGGCTTGCTGGCTGGCTGGCTGACAGCTTATTTTGCCTTTTGGGAAGCGTGGTACAAAAAAAGCAACGGTTCCTTTTTCCTTCCCAAGAGAGGCTGACTATGATATGACAGCATGTAGCGAAAACAATAAGTTTCCCCAATGCTAGTAGTCAATCGTGTGGTGTGTCTAGTCTTTGAAGTGAATAACTTTCCGTGACCAAAGTAGGTAACATCCAGTCAGTGGATTGAAAAAGGAGCGCCCAACGGTAAACATATACCTAGGTACGCTGGCTGCTTTTAGGTCGATTTTTAGTGTGCTCCTGACCAAGGAAGGATGATGGCAGGATGGTGATTAAGAGTTGGTTGGGTGTAAAGATTGGATGCACAACGTCTGTTTCAGGGAGCGTGCGACGTGGGGTTGGGGATGTGAAGGAGGAATTCAGTCACAAGCAGCCCGTGAGAATAGCGAAAAAGAACGAGCCACAGCGTGTTGCCAGCAAGGTAGGTTGATAGGTAGGTGAGTATTCTGCATGTAGACAGACAGATATTTTAGGTAGGCGAGCTGGAGCTTTGCACTGCCCGGCGATCTCGTACTGATGGAATAGCTCGGCGAGCAAATGTACGGCGGCGGGCTGTTGTTGGTTGTGGATTTGAGGCAAACGGACTTGTAGTCCGAAAAGGTCAACACAATTAGAAGCAATGACCAAGGACCAAGTAGAAGAAGAAAAAGTTGCCCTATCGTCGGTGCAGCAATAAGTGAATGGCTCAGAATGGCTTCACCTAGCCTAAGGGAAAGGAGAAGATTGAACAAAGAAAGGTGTCGACAACAACAACGACAATAACATAACAGAAGAGAAGGAAGGGTCCGGACCACGAACGACGACGACGACGAGGAGATGATCCATCCATCCCATCCCTTCAGCGCAGCACCAAAGCTCCAAGCTCTAGCACCCATTGCCTGGGCTTTGCTCCGGTCTCTCATTATCTGGTGCAGTCCAATGTTCTCCATCCCGACGAAGGGGGTCCCACTGGCGTACGTCTTGGCATTTGGGGACCCAGGTCGAGCTTCGACGATGCCAAAAAAGATGAAGGTGTAGTTTTGCATATGGGTCCTTTTTTTTCTGCTACTTCTTGCTTTTCCCTTCCCTGGTACTACGCAGAAAGAGTGGATGGCACAGCAATAAGGTGCCGCTGGCCTCGGAATTGGCTGACCACTTGGACCATTGGCTTTCGATTTTCCCCATCTGACCCGATCTTTGGAACTACTAGAAGACTGGCTAGCCAAAGTGATAATATCTGGTAGGTGGCATTTTATCAGAACGTACGTATCGTTATTCGACAGCGAGATTGATGAGCATTCTCACCACTGCAGCCGAACAGCGAAATTACATGCTCGAAGCTCGGGCGGAGGCTGCAAGAGACGCGCGCCATGCCTGAAGAGGCCCCAAAAACTACGAAAGACCAAGAAGACCCTGGGAACGGGCGGGCGATGCAGGGGCATTCCAGTTTTCCTTGGACCTTCGCGGGTCCGCTATCCAAATTTATCTCTGGCTGGGTCTAGCAGGTCTAGCCAGCGGGTTGGCGAGATGAAAATTGCTGGCGACGAGCGATGCACGAAAGTATGGGGTAGCACCGGACCGCCTTTTCTGTCTGGGTTTTGTTATTCCCTTTACATTTATTAAATTGGTAGGAATTGATGACTGCCATAGAGTTGAGCTCGTCTACGAATCGGCCCCCTAATGTTTCTGGTCTCATTCACACGGCTGGCTGATGCAGGTACCAAACACCTGTGTTCCGATCGATCTCCAGATGTTGCTGGGCATTCATGCAGTCTCAGTCAGGTACCTTGATCCGCCTGCCTCACATGGGCTAGATACAGGTACGTAAGCAGACAGGCACAGCGGGAAGCCAGCCACTAGGTTACAGGATTTGTTCGTATTGCTCGAACCCCTCATCAGGCCTGCTCTTACATATCTGTATGTGAAGAGACTGCATCGTACCTCGTGATTATATGAAATCAAAGATGGCCAATGGCTATTCTATGAATGAGCAAAAAGACTCAAACATGGTGAGCTCAAGTGCTCCCAAGTGACATCAACAAGATACCCCATCTCAAATTAATGCCCTTCTAGTATATATGGAATTTGATAGCTAGTGCCTCAAAAAGCCCATATCAGGCTTGCATAGCTCCAGCGATAGACTTCAATGGCGCCAGGGAAAGAAGAACACGAGGCTTCTAGACCTTGGATCTAGCAGCTATAGCAAGCACGCCAGGCCGTCACTGGCCTCTGTAGCCTCCTCCATTGAATGTGGTCGATCCCAACGGTCGCACGGCACAGAGCATAACTTGCATATGGAGATCACATTGAGCTGCCTGTATATATGCTGACTGCGAGACATATAAAATATTAACTATTGACGACAAAGCGCGGACAAAGACACAAAGATGAACCGAGGACCGCGAAATTGCGCCTATTGCAAGTCTCAGCGAGCCTATCGCAAAGGTCGCTGAGCCAATTGCAACTTTGACGTCGCAATTCGCGGAAAGCTGATCGGCGTGGTGGCACTTAAAGCAGTAGAGTGCTTTTCATTCAGCAAAATTATGAGGTGCACGAGTGCATAGGTACATTATATTCTAGGCAAGGGATCACCCCTGGGACGCCGGCGCTCCAATGTTACACGGGACCTGAATTGTAAGGGTGTACCATAGTACATTTACAATACATACACTACGGCTGCGTCGCGTGACTTGTCTGTTTTTCTTTCTCCTCTTCCATGCATGTACTCTGTACCTGCTCTCTCCTCGCTTCACTAAAAAGATTTCTTTCTCATGATCTGGGCGGGTCTTTCAAAAGTTGGCTCAACGTCTCAACTTTTTTTCTGCGACACACTCACGATTGAGGCTGTCCAGTGGTCCTTGTCAAGCACGTGTGGCTGAACAGCTGAACCAGCTGGATTGGCCAATGAAGTTGAGATTATGAGGGTTTACTGCTCAACCATGGTTCGACGATGGCTTCACTCCCCATCCACATGTAGCAAATTGTTTCTAGTGGCCTTTATGATATCAAACCACGTCTCCTCGGCTCAGAGCAACATGTACTCGTTCATCTCGGCCGGCCTGGGGGCGCGGAATTGATGCAGCGCATAGATCTACAGAGTACCGACTGTAAATGGTGAATGAAACCTTTCCCAAGAATGACCTGTCGTATGCTGTAGTACCTACCTACTTAATCAGCGCCTTTCTTTTTAGCCAGGCACCACGAGGATGGATCGTGGAGAACCCCGGGGCCCAGCTTATGGCGTGCGGGAAGGGAGGAACGGGAAATTACACACATTTCGCCTGGCTCGGGGCTTACTGACACCATGTGGACGCAAGCTTGTGAATAACAAGCGCCCTGACTAAAATAATATCAATTCTTCCGAAGGGGGGTGGTTCATCAGAAGGGAAGAAATGTTTCAAAGGTCTACCAGAGCAGTTTTGGGGGGGGGGGGGGGGGGGGGGGGGAAACGACGATGGCTTCGTAATTCGTCTCAAAAAGGGACGTACACATCCAAGCGACCATACTAGTACTGGTGCAGGTATGACAAGGAGACTTTCTCCTTCGTTGAGAGAGTCCTTGGCTCGGATCAACAGTCCGTGGTTCATCTGATGTTTCCAATGCTCACCCAAGGCAGCGTTTCAGTTTCTCACAACATCATTGGTTGACTGCCAGGTTTTCTCATCAAGCGAAGCTGCATGTGATTGAGTGGAGAGTGGCTCTTTTATTTTATTTATTCTTGCTGTCCTTCAATGTTGCACACTGGAACCCTCTCCTTGAGGTAATCCTTATTAATGCTAATTATTGGAAATTGTCATTGCGTTGGAGTCTGGACCGGCTCTTGCACACAATAAATTCCCCGAAAGAAGATTTGGTAGGCAATCGTTGGCGTTGGCGTGGTGGATCGTCTTGCGACAACAGTGGAGTCCGACCTTGGTTATGATCAATTGATGCGGCGCAACTCGTGCCGAGAATGTATGGAGTCCATCCAGCCTGGACTGCGCCTGGACAATAGCTTGTACACAGGAGACCCTGAAGTTACAAAACCAAATAGTTGATCGACACTATTCCCTGGATATAATTACTACAAGGTATCACAGGGTAGGCATCATGATTCATGCCGAGATATGATATGATTTCTCTTACTACAACCAAAACCCGTCAAATTTGCGCATGTCGTGTCCTGACATCTACATGAATCATTCAGGCTGGCAATACAATACGCATCATTGCTTGCATGTTCAAGCAAACTAGGAAAAAAACATCAATATCTCGAAAAACTAGCCTGTAACTCCTTTTTCTATGCATCTTTGGATCAAAAAAACAAATTAGCGCAATATCCTACTAGGCGCACTCCGCCCAGGCAACTCCTTTACAGATCCTTGGAGCGCAGCTTCTTGATTCTCGACGTGCCCTCAAACAAACCGCGGTCCACAGCTGCGGCTACTGTAAGTGTACCACCCAGAACGGCACAGAGACCCGTCAGGAAGCCAGTGAACGTCTTGGAGCGCTCCTCGCGGTTGATGACCTTCATGGGAGAAATATCCTGGTGCAGGTTAGCAGCGGTCTTCTACATTTCACCTTGGAAGGAAAGAACTCACGTAGGAGAAGAAGACTCCAGGAATACCGCCACGAGCGTGAAGACGCTCCTTGTGGCCGTCGGCGCTATCATCGCCGCCAGACAAGCTACGCTTGTGGCTTGTGACAGAATACTGGTGCGTCTCCAGGCTTCCGTCGTATTGCTGGCCGTAGCTGCCAATCCAGGCGCTCTCATCAGGACCCTGGCCGGAGCTAGCCTTCCAGCCTAGAGGCAGGTATGAGGTCGGGACAATCTTGACAAAGTACATAAAGTTGAAGTTGGGGTCATCGGTTGTCTGCTTGGTATCGTCGAGGGGGTTCAGGTGGTGATTGGTCCAAGGGCTGTTCTTTGAGCTCTTCTGAGCAATATCCTCGGGAAGCTGTGGACCGAATCGCAGCTGGTGAACAATGTGCTCGAACGAGTGCTTGACTGGGCTTTCCCAGTAGTTCTTGAGATCGTGAACGTGCATGTTGCCATTGCTGAAACTGCGGCCAGGCGCAAAGTGGAAGTTTCCAACCACCTTGTTCACACGTAGACCACCCTCAATACGGCAACCCTCTTGTCTTTGCTCGTCTAGCTTTTCCGCGTAGTGTTCGCGCTGGCACTGCTCAACGCCCTCGCCCCTACCGAAAGCCCAGGATGCCTGCGCGTATGCCTCTCGAACTTCGTCGCAAGTCTGGCAACATCCGGGCTTTGCAGCGTTGTTGGGGGAAGCTGCTCCGTAACAGTTACCGCAGTATTCGGGGTCGAGATGGGTGGCAGCTTCGTCCTCGGCGTGGCTGAGATGTTATTAGCATATCTGCACATACGCCTTCACCTCGTTTCCTAATCTACTTGTTAAAACTTACAGTGCCAATGCCTTGACATCTATGACGGCTCCTCCCTGAGAAGAAGGCTGAAGTCGGACCTTGCTAATTCCGTGCATGACACCGTGCTGCTGCTCGCCGGAGACATCCATGACATCGAGTGTAAGCAGCTCACAGGGGATCTTTGGGAAGGTGATGTTCATGTGGATTTCCATGCGCTCTCCTGCAAAACCAAGTATCAGTATAATGCGCAGCGAGTACAGTCAACAAGTGCTGCGGCGTACCTCTTCCTTTGTCGACAATCAGCTCGGGGTGGATGACTATCCTCCTGTAGTCGGCCCATTCTCCCCAGGCGAGCCAGAGCACCACGAGCAAGGAGACAATTGTGACAACTCCGCCAGAGGTGGTTCTAATCCGCGCATCCTCGACAGTCTTGGTGAAGGCATCGAGCCTTGTGAACCTCGATTTGGGAGGCATCGTGATAGTTTATCTGCGCGCAATGTTCTGGGCACAGATCGACGTCGTCTAAGGAAAGGACCGTATTCGGGTACGGGCTCGAGCAAGGCTGCTGGAATAAGAAAATAACTGCAGGCAGGAGCAAAGACGGAATGAGTTAATTGCTCGAAAATGAACCAGCGACTTTCAGTTCCCCCGCGATGGCTGCATTGGTTCGGCCACGAATGTTGGTGTCAACCAGTATTGTTCGCTGGCCAGTACGTTTCGCAAAGTAATTCACTTTAGTTACGACTTCGCACGGCTGCGTGTCCTTTTCTTGAGAGTTTCCAGGGACCCTGACGCTAATGCCGGAGCTTGGGCTTAGCGCGGGTCCAGCTCCCAAAACGACTCGTCAGCTACACAGTTCATACGGGGCA
This sequence comes from Pestalotiopsis fici W106-1, assembly GCF_000516985.1. NCBI lineage: Eukaryota > Fungi > Ascomycota > Sordariomycetes > Amphisphaeriales > Sporocadaceae > Pestalotiopsis > Pestalotiopsis fici. The sequence goes on along the minus strand of NW_006917091.1, from coordinate 3,786,045 downwards.
AGAGGTTAATCCGGTCCTTATTGCCGGTTGTGGTTCAAGACAACTTCCCAGCTGGAGGAGGTGCAGTGCCCAGTTCTTCTTTCACTATAGAAGGGCATGTGCTCACTATTATTACTGATTATGTTATCTGTAATGTAGCCCAACCAGAAGCATGTTGGAATGGAGCAACAGCCTCAAAGAGTCATAGTGCATTAATGTGAAGACAATAGAAAGATTTGCACTGCTGTGAGACTTACATGCCAATCTGTACTACACTACATGGGATTACATTTGAATGCTCTGCGTTGGGAAAGCCCGTTATGTGTTTTGATACAGTGGTTGATGTGTTATACTAATTATCAACACCGAGTCGGTATAGCCAAGTGTGGTGACCCCGCCGACAAACATGTTGCTCACTATAGTATATGCACGTAACGTTCCGATACGAAATGACTCATTTTGACTAATTCTGCCTCCTTTCTCACTTTTGAGCTTGTCCTTTCATGTAGGGAATCAAAATTCACATCTAATATCTATGAGTTCTTGTTGACCGTGTATAAGACTCTACACAAGCCTTCTGCGAATCCAATTGTTCAAGAGTCAGTGAGCCGACTAGGTCTTCCTCTGCTACAACGCATTAACTTTTGTATAACTCGTTCAGCCGCACCACTTCGTTCCAAGAAGCATTGCCAGACTAGGGCCTACTCTTGCATTTCACTTCTTGCATAGGTCTTGCGCGACTCATATAACATTGAGTCTGATAAAAAGAGATTCAAAATCCCAACTCAGATATCATTACGAAGTATGGCGCCTACAATTTCAGAGATCCCGGCGAGCGCCATTGTGACCACGGACAAGTGCTTCATTCGCCCTATCGAGATGAGCGACGCACCCGCCATGGCGGCGGCAGCAAACCATGCGGATATCTCGCACTTCATGCGCAACAAATTCCCATCCCCGTACACGCTAGACGATGCAAAGTCCTTCATCAATTTTTCGTCTCAGCGTCAGCCGCGCGTCAACTATTGCATCTGTTTGAATGACGGAACATATGCCGGTGGTATTGGGCTTATCCCTAGGTAAGCGCCATGATAGCTCTGCCGCAAAATCTTGATAGGCGAGAAAGGGAGAGAGAGACAGGGACAAAACTTTGGGAAGATTGATTCTTGTAAAGGGCATCACTAATCTGTTCGCTAGTGACCCGACTGACACAGAATGTCGGACCTGGGAACTTGGCTACTGGCTAGCAAAAGAGCAATGGGGCAAGGGCATCACAACGGCTGCCGTCAAGGGGTTCTGCAAATGGACTTTTGACACTTTTCCAGAGCTGCACCGTATTGAAGCTAATGTGTACGAAACGAATAATGGGAGTATGAAAGTCCTCGAAAGAGTGGGTTTCTTGAGAGAAGGCGTCAGACGCAAGGCTTATTACAAGCACGGCCAGTACTGGGATGTGACCATGTTCGGATTACTCAAAGATGACTTGTAAAAATTTTGTAGCCATGGTGATATTTCGAGGACATAACATCGATAATGGTGTTCACCAATTCCGTCTGTTCTGGCTAACAACAAGAATAGTCTAATATCATACGCCCCTGGTGTAAACTATGAAGATAATTAGCAGAACTATCTAAAGCTTCATACAAGATTTTATGCTTAGGAGTCAACTCCAACACAAATTGTCAAAGCATTTAACTATAGCGAGTCTGCTGTCATCAACTACCCTATTGTCTCATGCTGGTTTGGAATTCATACTTGTAATTTAACGTGTTTCTTATACTCACAAGTTGTGTGAAGCCAAGCTTGTAATGGTGTAGGTCTAATGCTTGCTCTTGTTTGCGCTTATCCTTTTAATTGGTAGTTGCCTAAGAGAGGAGGAAGGCCGTCAAAGAGGACATTTCTGATCAGATCTTGCAAGTAATCCAAACCCTCTTAATCGAGAGATGACGATGCCTTTCTGAGCTTCCGCAAAGCAAGTTACGCCCATATTTCGAGTCTGGGCCTTATCTTCCAGATGGAGATTGTAGTCACCACAACAAGAATCAACATAACGAAGAGATTGTCGTAAAATGTCCTGTAGCATTTCCCAGGTACAACGCCGTCTATGGCATATTCATTATGGTACAAAATGCTCGTATCGACCCTAGCCCAAATCATTTCGCTCATGAATCCACATCCATCTTCTCCGACTCTACTGGCACCTCTTGAACGCTGACGTACTTGCCAATCTCGTCCTTCTTGATGATCTTCTCATTCAGAACGGCCGTGGTGCCTCTGTTGAACTTGTAGTTCTTCAGCTTCTGACTTCTCTCGTTGGGCTTGACGAAGCCACGGTGGAGGGTGGTCTTGTCCTTGGTAATGACGGCAACGTCGACATTGGATCCAGATCCGAGATCGTTGAAGATACCAGCTTGAATGGCCTGCGAGCACAGCTCCATGGCCTCCTCCTTGTTGAGCTCCGGCTTCCACTGCGTCTCAAACATGGCCATGGCGGCCAGGGAACCTGAACCCATTGTGACGTAGGGAAGCTTGTCTGTGCTACCGTGGGCATGGACCGTGAACAAGTGCGCGCCTGTCGGGTCGACACCAGCAACAACCAAGTAGGCACCAACATGACCTTGATACTTGAAGAGGTGCTGTTTGAGCATGGTCATGCATGTGACGACGCGCGGCTTGCGGCCTGTGGATAGCGAGTGTAGTTCGAGGTTTGATGAGATGATGGCGGTTGTGAACTCAGTGTCAGCAGCTGTACCTGCTCCGGCACACCAGATCTGGGGGGCAATGTAGTGTAGCTTCTCGCAGTTCTTGTCTGCCACGATGGGACCGCTCGTTGCTCGAGTATCGGCTGCGATCTAAACCTCGAGTCAGTAAAGAGGGATGGTATATAATTGACACAAGGCTCGTGCTCACCACAACACCCTCACCATCCTTCTCTGAAGCAAACCGACATCCTACGATTGTGGTACCAGTGGAGGTGGCTTTCGGCAACGGAACACCTCTCGCATGCAGCGCTGCATTGCGACTGTGGTTGGAAAAGTCGAATCCAGGCATTTTAGATTTGTTCTGTGAGATATGGGCTTGATGCTGGGAAGATGGAACGGTCGAGCTGTTTGTTGGTGGTTATTTGAAATGAGTGAGAGGCGGGTTGGTGTTGCAGTGTAGGTAATGGAAGCAGGCTGCTGGAGGGTGATGCATCACCGAGCTAGCCTGGAAGCTTGGAGCTACCGGGGTGTTTACGCCAGCCGCATAGCTGCCTCGTCCAAAAATCGGACAGTGCGATCCTGACATGTAGCAAGCTGAAAGGCTCACTCCCATAAGGCTCCTGCCTGCCTGGAAAACAGTTGTTCATGCAGGCAACAAACATTTCGCCCTTTCTGGCGTTTGAGGGTTGAGATACAATAAGCGTCTGGATTTCTCAATTTTGGGACTATTCTCATTGGCATTACTATGAACCGAAGATTTATAATTTCAAGTTCGCCTTCGTATATCAGAATACCGATTTCATCAAGTCAGCAAACAAACTGGCCGAATACTGTTCCTGGGCAGTGTGGGCAGGTACTTGGGTACCTAGAACGCGCTAAAAATTAAGCAGCTCTGCTTTCGCGACCAGCCCGGTGGACAAAAGTTGCTTTGGGAAAACGAAGCTTCCCACGGTCTTCACGGTTTATTCGCATCCCAGCACCTGCTGTGTTGACACCACCGAAAACTCTCGACTTGGACCTCGTAGCTTTCGAGTCAGCCTTTGAAACCGATCCGAGTCTTCAACAAAAGTCGAGCCTAGTCACCAGCCTTTCCATTCCTGCTGCTTGAGGCAGCTCTCAAGAACTCGACTGCCCACACACAGATGCAAGCTTGGAAATCCTGAGCCAGCACCATGGCTTTCCAGCAGGGTCAGGATCTGGCCCTCATCCAGACTGAGCGCTTGGGCTTCTTGTCGCTCGCTGGAGAGGCCAAGCTTCAGTTGACGGAACCATGGACGCAAGCCGCAGCTTCAAACGCTTCTCTCATCAGTATAGCAAACCGCAAAGGACTGGTTGCGGCAGCTGGCCCCGACAATATCACCATTGCCACGACCGAAGCTGTTCGGAAAGCATTCGAAGCCCCAAAAGTTGGCGACAATGATGCTCGCCCATTCGCGCCTCAACTCCAAATTCGCCTCACCACCCGCATATCTCATCTTGCCTTTACCGCCGACGAGAACTATTTGATCATATCAGCCGAACTTGGTGGTGGTCTAGCTGTTTATGATGTGCAGGCGCTGCTTGGAGGCACGGCAGAATCAGCATTTCAGATACCCACAAATGGCGAGGCATTGAGAGCCCTTGTGCCAAATCCTCAAGCAGCAAAAGGGGAGCTGGTTGCTGTGGTTACCCAGAAGGGCAATCTGCTTATGGCTAATATGAACGAGAAGGCATTCGTGACAGGTCCTAATGGCCAGATCCTTGCAAATCAAGTCAGTTGTGTAGCATGGAGTACCAAAGGCAAACAGATCGTCGCAGGTTTGGGCGACGGCACGATTCAACAAATGACGCCCGAGGGCGAAGTTAAATCTCAGATTCCTCGGCCTCCTAGTGTCGAGGCCAATTACTTTGGTACTTGATTTCAGTTCCAAGTGCTTTCGCTTTGCTAACAAGCTCGCCAGTCTCGTTTTTATCATGGCTCGAGAACGATCTGTTCCTGGCGATATATGTATCTACCGGCTTGGATCCTCCACAATCGATATACCAATTGATCTCGCGACAAGGACAAACATTCACATGCCAGACGCTTACAGATCCTGTCGATCCATTTGGCAGCGATAAGGTTCCTCACCATACGGCGGTCAGGTTGAAGGACTTTCCCCCGAACTTGCAGGATCTCCTGATCTTTTCATCAAGCGCTAGTCCTGATGTTGGCCTTCTAACACGAGCAAAAGCGCCTCTTTCAGATGACAACGTCACAAATGCCTTCACGACCACCGAATTACTGGATGATTCGAAGCGGGCCACAATGCCTATGAATGACAGCATGGAAACACCAATTCCTATTGGTACAGCTCTTGACTTGTCTGGAAAGGAGCCTGTCTATAAGCCCATCCCGACGGATGAATTGGAGCAATCTCCTGGTCCACTTCCTGGTTATTGGGTTCTGAATGAAGAAGGAGTTCTTTCCGTATGGTGGGTTATCTATACCGAATCTATTCGAGAGGGCACCACATATCCTGGCCTGGCTGCTGTAGAAGGTAATGTGTCTCAACCGACTCAAGATCAAGCACCAGCTATTCAAATGACCAAACCCAATCCCTTTGGTGCTTCGAATGGTGCAGCTTTCGGTGCTCCTGGGGGCACATCGACTACTGCATTTGGTAGCAGCTCAGCTCTTGGTACCAAACAGTCTCCTTGGGCAACGCAGTCAACGTCAACAGGCGGATCTGCATTTGGTTCCAATGCGTTTGGAGGCGCTGGCGCCGCCGGGGGTGCCCAATTCGGCCAGACCGCCTTTGGAAAACCTGCCTTTGGCCAGACGAGTACTCCTTCATTTGGACAATCTCAAGCTCTTGGCGCAAAGTCATCTCCTTGGGCTACCGCCGCCTCGAGCGGCTCTGGAGGTTCTGCTTTCGGTAGCGGCGGCTTTGCAAGTGCTAGCAAAACACCCAGCGCTTTTGGTAGCACTACTGCACCTTCAGCTACAGGAGGTTTCGCTAGTTTTGCAAATCAAGGAGGCTTCAGCGCCCTAGGATCTAATGATTCAAGCAGTGGCACAAGTATTTTTGCATCAAGCAAATCAAATGCCGATCAGTCTACAACGACATCAACTAGTTCTCCCTTTGGTGCCCCTGCCTCAAAACCAGCCACGGCTCCCTCGCAACCTTTTGGCTCGACTCCATTTAAACTGATGTCCAGCTTCAAGCCAGACCCGAAGGCAAATGAGGAGTCTGCCATGGATGATTCAAATGAGGGCAACTCTATGTTTGGTAGCGGTTTCGCATCCGCAATTGGAGAACCTACCAAGCCAACAACCTCGAACATTTTTGGCGGCCAACCATCATCAGGTGGACTGTTCTCCACGACCCCAACGTCGACTCCAGCACCCTCCAAATTCTTTTCTCAGACGCCTGCAACTACTTCAGATGGTGGCGGGCTTTTCAGCCTCCCGGCCAAATCTTCCAGTAGCCTGTTCGGAAGCATGACTCCAGGAACCCCCAAGATCAAGGACGAGGACTCGACACCTAGGCGATTACAAGATATTCCGGATGCTCCTCTTCCTCCGGATACTATAAGTAAGGCTTCTTATCCATTCGGAGATTCCTCATCCTCATCAGAATTCTCTGCAGCAGATTCGCCGGCCAATCAGAAAACCCCTACAGACGCTCCCTCGCCGTCCAATATCCCGCTCTCGAGCACGAAACTTGCGGAGGATTCACCGCCTGACTCCCCAGCAGCCGAAGATGCGCCATTGCCTCCTGACCCAACAACTAACCAGAAGCTGTATAAAGTTGATATCCCGCCACTACCAGATATGACGGCATCCAAGCCGAAACCAGCCCCTGCCGATGATGCACCTTTGCCTCCTGATCCAACGACAAACAAGGACATCTATAATGTGAAGTTTGCTCCGATACCTGGTGCTGAAAAGCCTGCTGAAAAGAAGGTTGGCTCTGTCTTTGATAACGTGACATCTTCGCAGAAGTCAAGCTCTCTTTTTGGCAATGCTGGGAAGTCCTCTCAATCGAACTCTATTTTTAGCAATTCGGCAGGGCCTGCACCGTCTACCTCAATCTTTGGCTCCGCCAGCAAATCAGGTCCATTGTCCAGTTCAGTATTTGATGTTGGTCAGAAGAACGTACCCAAACCGATATCGTCGGGTTTTCTCTTTCCGACCGACTTACCTCCCGTCTCATCGTCCAGCGACGAGGAGGCCGAAGAAGACGATGAAGACGATGAAGGAGAAGTAGATGAAGATGAAGATGACGAGCAAGCTGAAGACGAGGAAGATGATGAGGTGGATCAGGGAGATGAGAGCGATGGTGCGAGTGAGGGCAGCGGTGTAGATGTGGCGCAAGACCTGAGCCCTCAATCTACCACTAAGGATAGGACCACTCCAGCAATCACACCAGGAAGCTCGTTTGATGGCGGCTTAGGGGGACCCTTTTCAACAATTTCCAAGCCTGAACCAGAACGTAGGAGTTTGTTTGGCGAGTTTGGAAAGAACATCCCCAATTTACCCCAGCCTAATCCTCTCAGCCCGCGCTCGCCTAGTCCTGTGCGTAATGCTTTTGCATCTAGGGCAGCTGGCGATCAGTCACGGTCCATTACTGCTCCAGGGATGGCATCCCAAATCCTCGGCACGTCTCAACGTGCTGGGAGCAGAGGGCCGCCTATCGTGAGCAAGGAGAAGCCGTTAGAAGATCCCCGCGTTGAGCAGCGCGCCAAGGCCAAAGCTCGGAAGGAAGCCGAGGAGACGCAGTTGCTGGTGGACGAGGACGATGAGATCAGGCAACAACAGCTCAACGCCCCAATTGTACCAACGCTCGAGCTGGATGAGTTCATTGCTCATACCGGACCACTGCCGTTGGCTGACGACAACATTCCAGCTCAGGTTGAGGCTGTATATCGGGACATCAACGCCATGATAGATACATTGGGGTTGAATGCTCGTTCGATTGAGAATTTCATTGAAGGCCACGCACGAGCATTCCGACATGAACACCGGGATAAGCACGATCTTGCCAACCCTGACGACTGGACCATAGGAGAATTGGAAGATCTTCGAGCAATCGTTTCGGAAGACTTGGCAAACGAGTTGTCCGATGCCCGTATCATCGATGTGGAGGAGAAAATTGCCGAATGTCAAAACCTTCAAAGGGAATTCAAGCGCGATATGGCCAAGTGGAACGAGATCCAGAAAATGATCAATGCCAAGTTGGATCCTGAGCAGGCCCTGCTGAACCGATCTCTTCCTCTCACAGCCGAGCAGGCAGCACGACAAAATGATCTTCGTCGTGATTTCGCACGCCTGACTAAGACGCTCGCGGAAGCTGAGGAGAGCCTCACCATGCTCAAGGCTAAGATCTCTTCTGCTAATGCTGCCAATGGCAAAACGGGCTCAGTCCCCACAATTGATGCCGTTGTACGCACCATCTCGAAGATGACCAGCATGGTCGAAAAGCGTAGCGGCGACGTTGATGTTCTGGAGAACCAGATGCGCAAACTACGCTTCGCCACGGGCTCACCGGCGCCAGGCCTAGGCGCCAGCACAAGAAGCCGTGAAGGCACGCCAACACCCCAGCGATTCGGATCGTCTCTTCTCTTCTCACCTGACAGATCGTTCCGTGAGAGCACACCTACGCGCAATAGTGTCATGAGACATTCCATGTCGGCGTCAGTGGCAAGCATTGGAAACGGCATGTTTGCAGTTCGCACGCCGCCGCGCAAAAAGCTGAGCGGCTTTGGCGAGTTTGAAAAGAAAGCCGTCAAGGAACGAAAAGCCAAACGCGCAGGAGTACTGGGCAAGTTGAAGTCGAGTGTAGAGAAAAAGGGTGCTCAGGTTTGGGCATTGGAAAATATCGAATAGATTCGGACAGATCTGAACCGGATCAGTCTAGTCAGTAAATCAGCATAAATCTGGAGTGGACTTGGAATTGTACTTTGATGCTGTATTTTAGATACTTGAGGAGTATACAGAGGTACGAGCAATGGGAAATGAAATAATTATTAACAACTCAATTTCACGTCATGAACTGCCCGTGCTGATCACATGACTTTGCTAGAACCTTGCGGACGGCCGTTCTTTTCGTGCTCCAGGTCATGCATGTTCTTGATACATTTTCGATTTGATGGCGCAAAAGTCACGAGCAAGATTTTTGGCTTGCTATATCTCACTTGTCATGTTGCTAGACGAGGCATCCAAAATAGCGTCTAGTATCATTTCATAATTGTACAAATGTACACAGTTGAGGACCCAAGGAAATCTATGAGATTTTTGTTTCGTTTTCCCCCCAAAGTCTCGAAGGTATCGCAATCGTACAATCCTTCCACACCCACCCTTTGCTCCTCAACTGCGAACGAACCCGAGCCGTTAATCTCGCCGGCTTCTTCGTGGGCGGGAATGGCGACCGGCCTCTTTGTGGTTTATTTTTTCTGGCGGTACTTTCCTCGTCGTCCCATTACATCCTCCATCGCCTATCCGCTGTCAAGACACATCTGTATACAAGGCGCTTTACGGGTTCTTCGCAGCCACGGCGTTGAGGTAGGCCTCCAGGTCAAAGCTCGGCGACATGGGGTCCTGGTCCACTGTTTATATCAAATTCATCCCTCTGTTAGCCAATCTTTTCCTTCTTTGCGTGGTTTTTGATCTCTCTTCAAGGAACAAGCAGAACTCCAAGGTCAAACGTACGAGGGCTCTTCTGGGCGCTGAGAGACTTGGGGTTCTTCTGCTCGGCGTACTTGGCACGCGCCTGCTCTATTAATTGCTGCTGGTGCTCGTACTCCTTCTTGGCGTGGGCGGCGTTTTGCGTGGCGGTGATTGTCCTCTGGTGGGTGAAGCCGAAGAAGACACCAAAGGCCAGGGCCGAGTACCGGAGAACCTATTGCGCGTGGTTTGTTAGTCTTGCCATTGTGTGATGTTTCCCAGGCTTCTGCCTCCAAAAGTCAAGGAGGGGGGGCCAACAGCCTGGACTGGAAAAAAGTCTTTGTGTCGGCTCCCCTACGAAAGATGGTCGTAGGGGCGGTGGTTGATGGCTCGACCGCAGAGGGAAAGCGAGCGAGAGAGAGAGATTTTTCCCTCTCCCGGGGACGCGGGAAAGCAAAAAACACGTACGTTGACACCCGAGGCAGACATTCTGAGAGTTGCTGCGAGCAGTGCGATCGCTGAACTAGGTAGGAAGAAAAAGGAAGGGCGGGCGAATGCACGGAATGGGCGATGTGATGCCAATTGGGCCCTGTTGTCGAGATCGTGGAGATGTTCGAGATGTCAATCTGGTGTAGCAAGTCTCTCACTGTATTTCGGTCGGGAGAAATCGCCAGACACTTGACTTTTCGGGCTGGCTGGGCTCTGGTTGGAGCTCTCGCAGCTGGCGGACGGGTCGTGATTCGCTGGATTGTGGTAGCTGTGGGTACGCGCTGGCTAAGAGCTCTGGTACTCTACTTTGTCTACGTAGTGGACGTACCAGGGGGGGCAGGTAACAATGTATCGCCCATAAAAACTGGAATGGAATTGATGGCTCCGGTTTGTGCACTGGCCACTCTATGAACCTGTGTATGACCATACCCAGTCCAATGGGCTAAGGTAGCTAGCTGCACAGCGAGAGTCACTACCTAATAAGCTCCCCCAGTTGGCCGTGTCGCGACAACAAAGGAGTCTAGCGGGCAGAAGGGTCCTGGTGTCGTGTAAAGAGAGACACACTGTCGCAACCTGTGACTTTTCTTCACTGACCTGTTGACCATTGCAGAGGCCCATAATTCTCTTTGGCATTTAGCCTACACCATTGTCAGCTGCTTTGAAAGTTCCCGCCAGCCCGGTCGCCTCGACCCTCGCAACACCCACCGCTGCAGCATATCCCATTCCCGAGATTTTGACCCGGTATGGGGCGAGCGACAACAATAAGGAGGAAAGCATAAACATGGATCGCCAGGCAGAAATCGCAAAGAAGCGCGCCAAGCTTCAAGAGCTCAAGAGAGCCAGGGAGTTACGGCAACAGGAATCAAAAAGTGGCAGTTCTGGTGATGTATGCACCTTGACCCGACATGTCATGTCCATACAGATACCCTGAGCGCAAAAGAGCTAACAGCAGCTCCTTTATCTAGCTCCATGCCCCGACACCTGGTAAAGAAAGACGGGACATCGAGTCCATCATCAGTTCTCTGGTCGGCGAAGGAAGACCATTGTCTACTGGAACATCCTCGCCGATACATCGAGGCAGCCGCCCAACCAGCGTCTTGAGTGCTGGAGAGCTGAGCAACGAGAACTCGGATGTTGCCTCGCAAACACCCGGTCAAGTAGCGGCGCCTTCACAGCCACAGGTCCTATCCACCGTCTCTTTGCAGACCGTCTACGAATACCCACCGTCGCCTGTCAAAGAAATCATTTTCCATAGCGCCGGAGCGCAAACGACAGAGGAATGGACATCGCCCACGTCAAGGAGGTCTCGGGCCTACTCGGACATTCCAGATGAGGATGATATTCCTGATCTTCAAACCACTCCGACAAAGAGAAGAAGCAGAAAGGAACGTGAAACTCAAGAGGAGATTCGGGAGAGGCTTAGGAAAGAGATCGAGGAGGATATGCAAAGGGAGGCACAGGAACTTCGCGATCTCCATGGCGGCAAATTTGGTGGCTCGGTCGCCACGTCCAACTTTCCCGCTCGAACTCTCAACGAGGAAGAGCTTCAGGCGGCTACGGGCTCAGATGAGTTCATGGACTTTGTGGAGAGAACGACCAAGATTATGGAAAGGGCCTTGGATGAGGAATACGACATCTTGACCGACTATACCCTTCAAGCACAGAATATCGATGATGAGGAGGAACAGGGAGGAAATTCGGCAGGTAAAGGCCGGCGCAGGATCAAGGAAACCCACCAGTTCTTCGATGAGAGGTGGTCCAAGAAGCGTATGGTGACCAGCATCGACTTTCATCCCAACCCCAAGTTCTCGGAGATCTTGCTCGCATCTTATACCAAGAACCCCGCTGCACCGCACGACCCGGACGGCGTTGTCCTGGTATGGAATCCTCATCTTCACAGTCGACCCGAGTTTGTATTCCACGCCCAGTCGGATATCCTCACGGCCAAATTCTCCCCCTTCCACCCCAACCTCATGATTGGCGGCACCTATTCTGGTCAGGTTCTTATTTGGGACAACCGGGCCAAGTCAGCTCCTGTACAAAAAACGCCGCTGACTGGCAGTGGTCACTCGCATCCCGTCTACTCGGTCGAGATTGTTGGTACCCAGAATGCCAACAATGTCATTTCAGTCTCAACGGATGGACAACTCTGCTCTTGGTCGGTCGACATGCTCTCACAGCCTCAAGAGCAACTCACTCTCACCAACCCCCACCCCAGCAAATTCGACGATGTAGCGCCAACTACCATGGCCTTCCCCTCGGCGGATCCGACATATTTCCTTGTTGGTTCCGAGGAGGGCGTCATCTACCCGTGTCATCGTTACGACCGTGCAGGCGCCAAGGCAGGCGTCGATAGTCGCCTTGCGTACAGGGGTCATACTGGCCCTGTCATGTCTGTGGACTTTCACCAGCCTCGCGGACCTGTTGATCTTGGTGATCTCGTCTTGTCGTCCTCGCTTGACTGGTCCGTCAAGCTGTGGAAGATCCGCGCTCCGTCTGGCCCTACGACACTGGTCACGGAGTCTGGTGGCATTTCAGTGACACCGCTGCTCGATTTTGTTCGCGAGGATGTTGTCTACGATGCTGCATGGTCTCCCACGCACCCGGGTGTTTTCTCTCTGGTCGACGGAGCTGGCTCGCTCGAAATTTGGGACCTGAGTGTTGAGACGGAGATTCCCGTGGCAAAGATCAGCCCAACTCCTAGGAAGGAAGGCCGCCAACTACTGAGCAAGAGTCTCAACAAGGTGGCATGGGAGAAGCACGAGGGCAAGAGATTAGCAACGGGTGGCATCGATGCTGCTGTCACGGTGTTTGAGGTCGGCCCCGACTTGGGAGGCAAGGATACCGCCAAGACAGAGGAGTGGGTGAATGTCAAGAAATTGGTGGCCAGGCTAGAGGCGTCCAATGCAGCAGCGCCCGCATAAAAAGGTTCATATCACTTGGACAAGGGGCTCAACTAGTTCATCCGCGAGCGAGTAATGGATTGTGGTTGCGTGTCAGATTAGGAGTTTTGTCTATACCCCACGAAAGAAATCATTCTGCTAAATCCAATGCTTCAAAATTGTCCGGAGTCTATACAGCATGTTACATTCTAATTGTATAGGGGCTAAGTATGTTTGAATCATTGCCTGGCTCTGGAATGATCACAAACCGTGGCTATGCTGTACATTTCGTGACATTGTGAGTATTTCAGCAGGCGATTAGTCACATCATTCAGGCTGACTATATGAACCTCAGACAAAAGACCGTTGTATAAACCTAGATTTTCTAGCAAAGATGATAGCTTGATGATATGCAAATGATCCAGCAACCAAGGCAAATGAGACGGATTAAAAGAAAAAACGGCAAGGAAGCAGAAACTAGGTAGTGTGAGCCCGAAACACGGCGTATCAACTTTTTTCCACCTCCAACCCTTCTTGGACTTGGATGGGTTGGACCTGTCAACCCCCAAAAACTAACGCTGTATATCCTTGGCCGGACCGCACTCGACGACGCGGCCGGCATCGAGCCGGACAAACCAGTCGGCATCCTTGACGGCCTCGAGGCGGTGGGCAATAGTGATGACGGTGGACTCTTTGAGCTCGTCGCGCAGCACGTCCTGGATGGCAAGGGCGGTGGCACGGTCAATCGAGGCCGTGGCCTCGTCGAGGATGACGACGGGACTGCGGCGGAGCACGGCGCGGCCAATACCCACGAGCTGGCGCTCACCCTGGCTGAGGTTCTTGCCGCCCGTGTCCACGTGCGAGGCCAGCGACCACTCGGGCCCCAGGATCCGGTGCAGCACCGTGGTGCACTCGGCGTCCGTGTGCTCCTCGAGCGGGTCCAGGTTCTGCCGCAGCGTGCCCGGGAACAGGACGGGGTCCTGCGCCACAAAGCTCACGCGCTGCCGCCACGTGTGCACGTTGACCTGGGAAATGTCCAGGCCGCCCACCTTGATGCTGCCCTTCTCCGGTCGCAGCGTTGCCAGGAGGGCCAGGGCCAGCGTGGACTTACCCGAGCCTGTTCGTCCAAGACACGCGCACGTGGCGCCGCCCGGGATGGTAAAGGTGACATCCGATAGCGAAGGCTCGAGATGCGGAGCGTATTTGAGTGTGACGTCCTCGAACTTGATGTCGTCCCCGTATGCCGGCCACGAAGCGGGCGGATCAATATCTCCAACTGGTTCCTCTTCGAGCTCCAGCAGCTCAATGACACGCTCGACTGAGACAAAATCCATTTGTAGTTGTCCATATACCTTGCATAACATATGCGTGGCATCGACAAATTGTGCAGCTGTAGTCAGAACAAAGGCCGTCAACCCAGATGATAACCCATTGTGCAAAGCAATCATGGTCAGGATGAAGGTCGAGAACGCCGAAAGCGAGTCGAAACGGTACATCAACCACGACTGGAGCGACCAGTAGAAATGATCTTTTTGCTGGAAAGCATCGGTCACGACAATGTTACGGTCCTGGAAGTTGGGCTGCGCCTTGAAGGCACGGATTGTCGCTAGTCCATCGAGCAGGATGCCAAAATTTGACATGAGCGGACTCAAGGACACCATCTCGAGCCGGCGCAGACTTTGTGAAGCGGGGAGAAACTTGAGAAATATATACACAAAGCTTGCTGTCATGAGAATAGCAAAGAAAAAGAAGACAGGCGTGACAAAAGCAATGATGACCAAAGCACTCAGCCAGGTCAATAAAAAGAAGGCCATACTCTGTAGAGGTGAGATGATTCCGCCATCTAGCATTCCGATATCCGAGGTCAATCGGTTCATCAACCTGCCGATGGGAGTAACGTCGTAGAATCGGAACGTTGCGTTGCTGACCCGGGTGATCACCTTTACAAAGAGGCTTTTTGCCGCGATATACATGATCAAGAGCAGGGAGAGCTCAGTGATTCCAAACAGAACAGTCATCAGAAGAGCAATGCCAAGATACAATAGTAGCCACGGACCGACATTTTCGCTAGGAGAGGGGAGTCTGTCGAAGAGATGGTCCGCGAAAGATCCATCTACAGTGCTTGCAGTAAAAGCAGCTTGATGCAAAAGACTAGCAGACTCATGATTGTATCCTTCCGCGAATGCCTTGAGGAACCATCCACTGAGTATACGGGCAACGCGGAACAGGGTGAAGATGATGACCAAAATAGCCCAATATCTTAGTCGTCCAGCCTTGATGTAGGTCCAGTAGACCGAAAGAACTACACCGCCAGATTTTCGGTATTCTTCTTCAATGAACTTGTCACGAATTGCGGCGCCTTGTTCTTCATCTGATGCCTGTGTGTCATGAGAATCTTGTCCATTCTCCTCAGCTGCCTTGGCTGAAGCTAAAAGATCCTGCGGAATTTCCTCAGGGTCCAGTATGCGGGCACGTCCATCATGGATTTCAACCACTTGATCTGCAAGATGGGTTACCAGATCGACGCGGTGGGTCACAAGAATGACGGTTCGACCCTCAACCAAGCTTCCGCGCAATAGTTTTTGTACAATGGACTCGGCAGTATTGTGGTCTAGAGGAGCCAAAGGGTCATCAAGGAGCAATATGCGCGACTGGCTGTATACTGCCCGAGCAAGTGCTACTCGAGCCTTTTGGCCTCCAGACAGTCCGATTCCATTTTCTCCGATGAAAGAAAGGTCTCCGTGTTCAAAATTGGCGAGATCAGGCGTCAACGCACAGGTGTCGATGACCCGCTTGTATCGCTCAGGATCGTAGGGCGAAGAAAAGAGAATATTATCTCTTATGCTCATATGCTGGAGCCATGGCGATTGGGCACAGTAGCCAACCATTTCACTTGGCAGAGTACAATCCCCAGATTGTCTATCCAATTCTCCGAGGATTCCTTGTAAAAGCGCTGATTTGCCCGAGCCTACCGGTCCGAGGATCACGGTTAGCCCTGTGGTGAAATTGACATTGATATCCTTCAGGACAATATTATTGGTTCCTGGCCAAGAGAACGAGGTGTCTCGGAATTCAATATCAGTGGATTCCTCATTGGAAAACCCTTCATCCTTGTCCGGCTCTGCCATAAAAGATTCGAGACGACCAATTGCAATAGAGGCATTGATCACCATCATCACCAGACCTGGAAGCTCCTTCAAGCTAGTCTCTAGCATGTTGAACAATAGCAGAGCAGGGAATGCTACATCGACGGTCAAAGCGTTGCCCGCGAGGTATGTATAAGCAAAGAAAGTGACAACCGGAAACATGGCGCCGGCAGAGATGTTGATGGTCCCGAGAAGCGCCGCCCAGAGTCCGGTAATGACCCTTACGTGCAATTCATGATTTCTAGCAACCATGATCTTGTCCAGCCATTTCCCCTGCCAGTCGTACCACCTCAAGTGTCGGATCGCCTCGACAAACTGCGACGTGGTCTGCAGTCGATTGTCTGTAGCAACTCTTCGAAGCTTCTCCCTTGCAATGAATTGTTTGACACTCAGAGCGCCAAGAAGTTGAATAGCCACAACCCAGGCAAGACCGACAAAGCACGACCATCCAAGGAATTTCCACACCAAGTATAGGGAAAAGGCAAATTGAAATGGCTTCGTAATGAGCGCTGGACAATCCCAGAATCGCTGCGCTACCTCATAGCAATCGTTCCGCATCAGGTTCAAGATCTTGCCCATGGATGCTGGGGGCTTGGCGGCAGTGGTCTTCTGTTGGCGGCCCTTGCGAAGTTTCAGCCAGATGAGGAAACGAGTAAAGCGACCCTCTTTCGCCTCGTCACCGTTGAGACCATTGCCATTTTCGTGTTGCGAATCCTTCTCTGGAGGTTGAAAGCCCTGAGACTTTCTAGTCAGGGTTTTGGCATAGATTGTAGTGATCAGCTCGCCGCGGGATCGCTCATACGCGCGGCGACTATACCAAATGGTAAATACTGCCGATTGTGCAGCTATGAGCCTCACTAGCAGAAGAGAAATGGCATAAAAAACAGATTCAGTCCTGTAACCCTCAGCCGTTTCGATACTAGCAATCAGGCGCTGAAGCAGGACTGGATTCGACAAGTTGGCAACCATTTCCAGGATTCCCAAGGATGTCGTAATCATGAGATCGAGGCCGTTTGCCAAAATCAGTCTCCATATGAGGGATCCTTGGAGGTTCCGAAAGAGCATATGGAGGCGGCTGTGCTGAAATTCGAATGGAAGCAACCAGACATCATCGTCATTGAGCGTCTTCTTCGAAGCTATCTTGATCAATGGAGTCATCCACGATACGGTCATGAATTGCCACAGGGTCAACCTGTCCTCGGGGCTTCGTAGCTCATTTGTTGCCTTGTCATGAGGCCCTGCAATACCGTCGGTGCTCAGGGCAGGATTCCTCATCGGCATGGACAAGATGACTATGACAGCTCCAATTGAGATGCATAGTTCCGCAATGTTAAGCACATTGAGCTGCCGTAGCTCAGCGTACGTGGCGTAGAGGGTGTAGATTAAACCAAAAGCGATGATAAGATATACAGTCAATAAAGCCTTGGGTGTCTTGCGCGGCCGCTCAATGACGGTGAATAGGATGGATACTGCCCAAGGAACCAAGTCCAGCCATGTCCATACCCTTCTGGGGGTAGCCGATGCAGAGAAGACGGCGAGAACTAAGCCTCCAATTGAGAGCAGAAGAAGGGCAAGAGATGGCAGTGACCACCGCTTAGAGTGCGGCGCACTCAGCCAAGCATCTTCCTGGGCGAATCTACTGCACCACTGAGGTGCTTTAGGAAGCAGGAAGCGCAAGACATAGAGCAAGAGCAGTGCTCCAGAGAGCGAGGCCTGTACGATTGAACTGTTTCTGCCGTCAATGCCCGAGTGTCTGGAGGGAGCCGTCTGTGTGCCCGGCGAATCGTCCAAGGTGTAGTTGTGAGCTAGGTGCAAGAGGCCGGGGCCCAAGGGAGAGAGAAGGCCTTGCGCTTCATAGCTGTGGGCATAGAACGAACGCTCCAAAGTCATTGGTATAAACAAGGAGATACTTTCAGAAACATTAAAACATGAGAAGCAATATTGAAGCTAAAATGAAAATTCTATATGTTTAGAACATTTGATATTGACTTGGTTTCCAGGCAGACACGCTGGTGGCATGCAGGTAGGTAATCAAGTCAGTAAATGGCACATGCAATAAGGAATTGGGTAACTGAGTCGGGGGTGGATCAAAGCTCTGTCCACGCAAGAATAAGTGGGGCGAGTCCCTTATCCCCTTCTTCTTAAATAGAGAGAGGGGCGAATTCGGAACTTCACCGCTGTACTGCTGTGAGACTCAAGTGCTGCGGGCCAATTGATTCATACATGCATGTCATGTAGTGTACGCACGCAGAAGAATACCATTTGATAGATCTGTTGATGTAGCCATGTCGTGTGTGGAGCCGAGCACGATGCAACGACGCATGCTGGGGTTGTTGGCTAGGAGCAAGATGTCGCTACCAGAGATAGAAGCCGATTGATGGACATTGCATATATACACTCACATGGCGGGGCTTGATTGAAACGGTCGCTTGGGATGATACCCAAAATTGTGAATGAACAGCCATTGTATAGTCAAAAAGTCTTTTCCATGCGATGCAAAAACTATACACTAGTATAGACTCTCTTTGTGTATTGTACTAAAAAAAAAAAGACCTTATAGAATACAGTCTCAATTATTGTCATCATCTGCAGAGTAAGAGGGAGTTGAATCGGTCATTTACGGATACTTACGCGGTGCATAACCGTCGGAATGCCGCAGCGAGTGATTAGCTCCGTATTGTTGCACAACGTTACATGGTGCAATAATCCAGGTAGCAAGTGTATATCTGACTACCTGATATGGCGAAAGAATCAGATCCATTTCACAATAAACCCAATTGTAATTGATCAACATGGAACTTGGCGATTTCTTGAATGCAAATGCGATAGCAGCGTGGTATACTGATTAATTGATGCGTGGGCAGAGGCAATCGGTGCCACAATCCCAGTCATGATACTAATTCCTGCCAGATTCCCAAGCAATGCGTGCGTGGTGTACCAACCATCCATCGCCCCATGCCGTCATGCAGCTAAGACCGTGAGCTTCAAATAGGTATCGTCCCTCCTTCAACGCCGATGCCAGAAAACAAATCATAGAGAATCGTCACCCAATATCTTGCCTCACGCGCCAACACAAGCAACCATCAAGTCTTCATAGTTTCCACTCGTTTCGCCCTTGATGCGTTTGGCAAGAGATGTCTTATATCTCTGCTGGAAGGCACCGTTGATGTTGGCCATGGCATGTCTGTCCCAGTGATAACGCACGACGCGGCTGACGAGGAGCTGATCCTTGGTGCCAAATCCGGCCATGGCATCTTCGAGTAAAGCCGCGGCATGCATGAACTTGTCAACGCCGTGGTTGAGCTGGAATAACAGAGCCTCTTCCATGTGTCCACTGAATTCCTGTCAAAGTGTTAGTATAAGCCACATCGATCTTCATAGGTTGCCGAGCTAGACTTACTTTGCGAATAACATCGGCAAGACGCTTCCTAAACTTCTGCTCGTAGGCGTGGTTGATTGCACGGATTTGGTTGTCGTTGCGGGTGCTGAGGATGGAACAGAAGATCATCTCATCCGTGCCCACCTTACCCTCGCCAGCACGGTACAGGTCCATAACGTCGCGGTCGATATCTTGTGGGACCACGGGTGCGCTGTCCTCAGCTCTGTTGGCCCCCAGCACAATGAGAAAGTGGCGCTCCGTCTTCATGCTCAGATCTCCCCTGACGTCGTTCTCCAGAGCCCTTCCGAAAGTTTGTTGATACTTTCTCTTGATGGCTTGCAAATCCGCATTGGAACGGCCCAGTAGAACATCGTTGAGCACCTTCTCCTTGGTGCCGGGACCGTCCATAGCATTGTAGAGTAGATGACAGTCATGGAGCAAAGGTCCTTGAACAATGGCCACCAAGCCCGTCTCGAAATAGCCGCTTGTCTCCGAGATGATGTCCTTTTCCAAGCTCTTGTTAAAGTTGCGGTAGTACACGTCCTTGATCGCGTCGATTTGCAAGGGATCCTTGTTGGCCAGTGTACGGATCAAGACCTTGTTATCGGTGCCAAAGCCCTTCATTGCCTTTCTCAGTGCATGGGCGTCTGGGTTGGCATCCCAATTAATAATCTGCGGTGGTCCATATCCCAGGGAAGCCGGAGTGGGAGGACCTCCCCAGGCTGGCGCAGGAGCTGCATAGTTCTGCGGAGGGCCGGCGGGCGGCGCGCCGTAGCCTTGCTGCTGGTACGGTGGTTGTGGTGAGTGACCTCCATAGGGCTGGTTCTGAGGTGGGTATTGCCCTCCGTGTTGCGGAGGAGGCGGCTGCCCATAACCGCCATATTGACCTGGAGGAGGTTGATGCGGAGGGGGAGCACCGTGGTATCCCTGGTGAGGTGGTGGTGCTCCGTAGTGTCCCTGCGGCGGCGGCGGTGGTTGACCATAGCCGTATTGGCCCGGCGGCGGTGGAGGCTGTTGGCCATACCCATATTGCCCGGGAGGGGGGCCACCGGGGGGTGGGTGGCCGTAGCCAGAGTACTGGTTATAAGACATGAGATTGTTCGCAACCAGATGGAGTCGCGACTGCGTGGCCGGGAAAGTGTTTTAGAGTAGTGAAGGTAGGTAAAGCTGGCAAATAGGAAACCCAGAGGTGTAAGTCAGACCGGGCGTTTCGCTCGTGAGCAGGAGTGGCGTCGCTGGGTAGGAGGTTGAGAAGTTATTATAAGTTTCGGTCGGCGGGAAGAGAGCTGGCAAAACCTAGTCGCCACGAGGAGGCTGTGGAATAGCGACGCGCAGGAGTGATGTATGCTCGCACCTATTGCAGTGATTAACAGGTGACTCGTTACCAGCAGCCAAGAGAAGAACAGCCCACCTTCATGGGTTTGCTTTCAGCTGTGCAGGATGTCTTTCGGGGGTGCTAAGGGACGATCATTGGTGGCGGAGTAGAACTCTGGTGGGATTCAGGCTTCAACGTCATCTTACATCGTGCAATTGTGCCCCGCACTAACATTAAGGTATGGATTTTAGCATTAGTGGTTCTAGACGTGCCTTTCACGATTTTTATTTGGTCACATTTCAAACAAAGCCACAAAGTATCTTGCATCTATTCTAGTGACTACAAGTTTTGAGGGTGAAAACCAACATGACAATCAATTTGATAGCCAATGAGAAAGCACCTTTTTGAGCAGTCGAATCTTACAGAATTCGCGATAGTAATTTCGCCAGGTCCAAAAAGCCACAAAATGTTCCCGTCATATGATCTTCGTTGCCTCCAGCCCTGCGCGCAGCAGTGGGAATAAGATGGTACCGGTTTTTTTCGCAAATTTTGTAGAACTATTAACGCAATGGGCACCTAGCAGGCCCCTTAATTACCCCCACTTTTTTAACGTTAATTTTATTTGTTATAAGCTTTCCCAGCCAAAACACACTTAAATTATATATAAAATAAAGGAATAATAAATAAGGTTTATATTTACATCGTTTATAAGTGAGGTTATTATATAATAATTTTTTATTAATTTTTACTAATTCCTAATATATAAACGTTACTTATAATGCCGATCCGGACGAGCCGTTTACCTTTAATAAGCCTTATTACCTCCTAATCCGCTTAATTACCGATTTTACCTTTTTTTAGAAGATTAGCATTTTATTTATTACGTACGATAACGAGGACCTAAACGAGCCTCCGATAATTATATATTATAAATAAGTTAAAAAGGAAAATAGGAAAATCGCAAAAGACCTATTATACCGCCTATTTGTTTATAAATTACGGTATATACCTATCCGAATTAATAAAAAATATAGCAAATTAAATATTAATTTAGGTATAAAACGCCGATATATTTACGGATTAGTATAATTTATTTACGTATAATATTAAATTCCCCGATTTAGCTTTTAAAAGCCTAAATCCGATAAGTTTTTAAAAATTATATTTTTATATAAAAAGTGGCCCGTGCGTTAAATTTTATTAATTTCCTTTTTTTTATTAACCTTTTCCGTTTTACGTCGTACCGATTTAGTATTATAGCTATTTCGTCTTTATTTATTTTGCCTAATCTTATTATATTAATGCTAAAATATTTAATAAATTTACGCAGCTTTATATTCGATAATTAACGATATTTATTAATATAATTTTTAGCTATATATATAATTTATAATATATCGTTTATTTATATTAATATTTCCCGCTTATAATTCCTTTTAAATTTAATATTAAAGTTAATTATAATAGCTTAATTATTAAGCTTAAGGTTTTTTGCCTCGATGCTTTTAATTTTAATATTACTATTTTTTTTATTAGATAAAACGTTAATATTAATATTTTTAAACAACTTCCGGATTATATTTAATTTATAATTTTAGAAATATTAAACAGCTTAGGTAATTATATAAATTAATATAATCCAACGCTTTAATATAAATTATATAAATATTAGATTTTTTTTTTCGGTTATGTAATTATTAGTATATTTTCGTAACTTTGCCTTTAATAGTAAATTAATATATATATTTAAAGGTTAGAATATATAAATGCAACTAAAAGGAATTATAGCAAATAAAATGCCGTTATTTTTAAGCTTTGCTTTAAATATATTTATTTTATAAAACCGCGTTATATTTTATATTAATATAATATTTCTCCTTATAATCCGCCTTATAGGGATTAATTTTTTATTTAGCTATTTATAAATTAATTTTTCGTTATTATAAGCTGTTTTATTTAGCTTTATAGTTATATTTTAGTTTTATTTATTTTTTTTGTTTTTTTCGATTTTGCCTTTAAAAATGCCGTAAAAAATTAGCTTCGGCTTTAAACGCTAAATACCGTTATTAAAAATATATAATATAAGCGTAGCTTAGCGCTTATTTTATTTATTTTTTATACTTTTGCCGGTTACGTTTTTAGCCTTAATTAAATTATAAATATAGCTATTAAAAAATTCGAATAATATGTAACGACTACACTACGGGTTTCTAGAATAAACCTAAAATATAAAAGGTATTAGGGTTTATGCTAATAGGGAACGGTAGTTTTAAAAAAAGGTATTAAACAATAAATATTTAAAGGTAAGGATAATTGAATTGATTTATAAATATGGTCGTTAAAGCGTATTAAATGCTTTACTTATAAGTAAAATAAATGCTTAAATTAATTATTAAGGTAATAATTATTTATATAGGAAATCCTTTTATAATATATATTTATTTATTCTTTTACTAATATTTTTTAAATTATAATGCTAAGCCGATTTTATAATCCTAAAATTAATAAAGTTTAATAATCCTAATAATTTAACCGTTTAAATTATTACTAAAATTATAATTTTATTAGGCAGCTAGCTAGCAGCTATTAAGGATAATAGTTCCTATTTTAACTTATTTCCGGCTTTTGGTGCTAAGCCTTTTTTTTTTCCTTAAGCGCTAATATATTTATTTATTTTTATATAAAAATGCTTATTCGTAATATTAGCTTTTTTTTTTATATTTTTTATTTTTAAAAGATTATAAGCCGCTTAAATAGGTCGTAATGCTTACGTGCCGTAATTATTTTATTTCTTTTCCTTATTATTCCTTTTTATTTTATTTATAATATATATTTATTATATTAAAATTTTTATCGGAAATAACGAAAAAACGAAAAGCTCGTAAATAAATTAAGCTTTTTAATTTTATTAAATTAAACGGTCGTATTATAAATATACCGTATACGCTTTATTTTAAAAATAAGCGTCCCTACCGAATAGCGGATAAAAAATCGATTTGTTATTTAAAATATATCGCGTATCCTTTTCGGAAATGCGATAGTATTTTAATAGCTTCTACGCTCCGGAAGGTTTTAGATTAATAGCGGAAATTAAAAACCAAAAAAAAGGAGGTAAGCGACGATTTTTTAGAATTTTACGAAAAAATAGCTAAGCTTTAATCTTTTTTAACGGCCGCTATTAATCGGTTATTTCGGATTCGGAAAATTAAAGCACGAATAAAGGCTCGTAATTCCGAATTATTTATTTATAATATAAAGGAATTAAATAAAGAAAATAAGGTTTTTTTTGCCTTTAAAAGTTACGAATATTTTATAATAGGTGATTTTTAATCGTTAGGTATCTTTAACGAGCCCGATTAGTCGGCGCTTGGTTTCGGAAATAATTTTATAAATCTCGGTCCTTTTATTAAAGCTAAAAGTATTAATTAAAAGTAATATAATTTTTAATATACTTCCTAGGTTTTTAAATGTTTTTTTTAGGTAGGTAATTTTTTTATTTAACGTAAAATTAATATCCGCGTCCGACCTTTTTATAATTAATAATTTCTTTAATAATATATTTTTGCTAATTTAGTTTTATTTTTAGTATTTCGTCGATTTTAGCGTTTTTTAGTATTGGTTCGAGCAATAAAATATAAAAAGTTTTATAGTTTTTTATAATTTTTAATAGCTTAAATCGGTAATTAATATTCGAAATTTTTTTATCGATTTTAAATAATCCGAGTTTTTTAAAATTAAATTTATCGCTTAATCGTTTTATTTTAATATTTTTGCGTAGGAAATAAACCTTATTTCCTTTTTTAAAAATTAATCTTTTAATCTTTTTTTTATCGTATTAAAGTTTTATTTTTTATTAAATGGCGATAAGGGTTTTTTAAAGTTTTATTTACAGATTTTTAAATTATTCGACGCGTATAATAGCGTATAATACAAATTTTTTTTTTTATAGTTTTTTAGTAATATCGGGTTTATATCCGTAATTAGCGTAAAAAAGTAATATTTTAATAGGTTTTCGTACTATATTATTATATACGAATTATGCGAATAGCAATAATATAACCTAATTATTTTATTCGTAGTTAATATAATATCTAAAATATTTTTCGAATACCTAATTTACTCGTTCTATCTATCCGTTAATTTACGGATAAAAAGCTATTAAAAGCTTATAATCGCATTTTAGCTAATTAATAAATAATTTCTAAAATTTTAATATAAAAAGCTTATTTTTATCTAAAATAATCTTATTTAATAATCCGTATTAACTAGCTATAATTCGGAGGAACGTATAAGCTAGTTTTTTTGCATTACTGGCTTTTTTATATAAAAAAAAATAAGCGTATTTCGTAAATTATTCCGTAAATATTAGGATATTATCGTAAAAGGTTTTAATTAAAGGTTTTTTCGAAAGTAGTAATTTTATAATAAAATCTAATATAATAAATTTTTATACCTTATTTAGCGGTAATATAAATTATAATTTTTTATATTATTTATATCGTGCTAACTTTACCTTATTACATAAATTATATTCTTTTATAATATTACTAACTATTTATCGGAGATTTAGGCAATCGAATTTTTGCTAAATTCGTTTAAAAGTTTTAAAGACTTTTTAGTATCCGTAAATTAGTAATTTATAATAATTTTTAATAAAGTCTTTTCGGAATTCATCCGGTATCCAAAGTTTGCCTTAGTATTTAATAGCGTCCTCGAATTTTTTTATTTCTAACGCTAGGTTATAAAATAGATTTTAAAATAGCGGTCGTGCTATATCGATAACTTTCTTTATCTAACTTTTATCATTTATAACCTTTATAATTATATATAAAGTTATAATTAATATTAGGTCTCCGTTATTATCTATAAAAAAAATAATATTAATTTCTTTTAGTACTTCCTAAAAATAGTCCGGTCTTCGGCTAAAAGCGTCGGCTTTACCGTTTTCTAATCCTTTATAGTAAATAATTTTAAAATTAAAATCTGCTAAAAATTCTGCCTATTTAATTTGTTATTTATTAAGTTTTTTATTAATAATAAATAAAGCTAAATTTTTATAATCGGTATAAATTTTAATTTAATATTTAATTCCGCTAAAATAATATTTTTATTCCTAAAATGCTTCGATAATAGCTATAAATTCCTTATTATAAATTTAATAATTTAATTATTTTTTCGTAAATTTTTTGCTATAAAATACAATTAGGTATAATTTCCTATTATTATCCTTTTATATAAATTATCCGCTTATAGCGTAATTTAAAGCATTTATTTCGATTTTAAATTCTCGTTTTAAATCTATTATACGTATTACGGGTTTATCCGTAATTCGTTTTTTAATTGCTTCGAAGGCTTTTTACGCTTCGGGTATTTAATCGAAAAATATATCCTTTTTTATTAAATACGTAAATAATACGGTAATACCTCCGAGTCTTTAAACGAATATTTAATAAAAATTTACGAGTCCTAAAAAAAATCTAATTTTTATTACCAAAATCGGGGTAGGCTAATTTTTTACTATTAAAATTTTAAATAATTTTATTTTAATTTCTCCGGGGGATATTATATATTTTACGAAAATAACTTTTTTTTTATGGAATTCGCTTTTTTTTAGGTTAATTAGCAGGTTTATATCCTATAATTTTTATAATACTATTTTAATATATTATTAGTATTCGTTAAAATTTTTAAAATAAATAAATATATCGTCGAAGTATATTATTACGAATTTATCGAAATATTTTTTTAAAACGTTATTAATTATATTTTAAAAGCTTACTAATACGTTAATTAATCCGAAAAATATAACCTTATATTCGAAATATTCGTATTTATAATAAAAAACGGTTTTCTATTTTTCTCCTTTTTTAATACGTATTAAGCCGTACGCGTTAGGCAAATTTAGGGCTATAAATTATTAAGCTTTATGCAATTTATTACGTAAATCTTTAATTAAAAATAAAAGGTATCGGTTTTTAATTATAATATCGTTAAGCTTACGGTAATTAATATAAGGTCTTTATTTAGGTTTTCCGTTTTTATTTTTTTTAAATATAAAGAATATTAAATATCCCGCGGGTAAAATAAATTTTATAATTTATTTTTTTTATAATATATCCGCTAAGTATTCCTTTAATGCCTTTTCGTATTAAGGTTTTACTAAATATATTAATATAAAATATAATTTTTTTCCTTTTTAAAAAAATATTTTATAATCGTATTTTATATATTTTAGTAATCCTATTTTTAGTATTTTATTAAATAAATCGCTAAATTCCTAATATTTTTCTAATATTTTAATTTCGAGTTTCGGTTTAATATATTTAGTTATAAAATAGAATTTAAATATTTTAGGGTTATTTAAAAGCTTATTTTAGCGCTTTTTAAAAGCTAATTTTTTTTTAATATATTTTATTAAAATTAGCCGGTATTTTAATTTATTTTAGGGTTACTCGCTCGTAATTAAGGTATCCCTAGGATAATATCGTAATTTATAATTTTTATAATATCGCATTTAAGTTTTTTTTCGTAGTTTTAAATATAAATTTAAATATACGTAATTTTTATATTTACTATTTTATTTTCGTACGATATAAGTTTTTTATTAATAATATTAAATATATAAGGCGTTTTTTTTTGCTTTTATAATATTTATAAAACGTTAACGATTATTAGCGAAATAAAATTTCTTTAAGCTCCCGTATTTATTAAGGCTCGTATTTTTTAATTTATAATTTTAATCTAAATCGTAAAGTATTCGTTAATATTAGTGCTATTTATAGCATATATAGATTTTTTAGTCGGGGTCTATTTTTATCGCTTTAAAAGTGCTTATAGTCGTTTCCCGAATTTTTATTAATTCGTTTATTAGCTCGTCGCGTTTCGGCGGCCGTATATATTTATTATTTTAATATACTTAAATTTTTTCTGGCTTATAAAGGTCGATTTCCGTATTATTTGGATAATTCGCCGGTTTTTAGTTATATATTAAAGGTATTTTTTTATCTTTTATTATCCTTAAAGGGCTTTTTTAGCTTTTTATATTTTTAATATACGAAATATAAGCTAGTTATAATCTTAATATAGGTTTTTCCCGTTTTTTTTATTATTTCGATAATTAGTCGTAATAATAAGTTAGCTATTAAATATATAAATAATTTATATCCGTTATTTATAGCTTATATTAATTTTTTAATATTATTATTTCCTAACTAGGTGGCTATAACGCGGATATATCCTATTGCTTTATATTTTTTAAAAAGGTGCTATATTTTGATTTTTTTTATTACGTAGTATTCGCAATTATAATATAGGTATTTTTCCTATTTTTTATCCTTATTTTTTAAATATTGGTCTAAATTTTATAATCGTATATAAAATACTACGAATTTTCGGGGGTCGATATAACTAATTTCCATATTTTTTATTTTTTCCGCTTTAAAAAGGTGGTAAATAGCGTTTTTATTATATCGTAAAAAAAATATCCTTTTTCGGATTTTATTTTATAAATGCGTATTATAACTAAGGTTAATATATCCGTATTATATTACGGTGTTATATGCTGGGTATATATAGGTAAGTTTTGCGTTATTTTTTATTACTGCTTTTAAGGTTCGTCGGGTTTATAAAATATTAGTCTTTTTTTAAAAGATCTTTACAAATTATAATACGGTATCCCATTATTTTATTATAATAACGGTTATATCGTAAACGTAACTAATTCCGTTTTTAGATATATAATCGATAATATATTTTTCGTCGTTATTTTAAATAAATTTAATAAATTTGTTTTTTTTATTTATTAAAATCTATATTAATATTAATGCTTTTTCCGCAATTAAAGGTATTATCGCATAAATCCTATTAGTTTTAGCCTTTTATTTATTTTATTTAATAGTATATTTTGTTTTTTAAAACATCCGAAAATATATAATCGTTATTATCCTAAAATTATCCTTATTCTCCAAAATATACGGTCCTTTTTAATCTAATAGCTGCTAGGGTTCTCCGTTTTTAAAGGTATTATCCACTTTTATTTTTGCTAAATTTATGCGTTCGGCATCCGTTATCGAAATACGCCGTTTAAAAAAGTAATTTATAAGGTATATTATCCCTTTTAATACTATTAAATTACCTTTTACCCTTTAATATTAGCTTAAATCCTAATTTCCTAAATTAGCGATATTCGTTAGCGTAATATCTTATTTTATTATAATTATAGCATTTAATTTTAAATTTATTTTTGCGTTAAGTAGCGTTAAAGTCCATTTATCCGCTATAAATTCCGTATAAAGTTTTATCGCGTTAGTTATTTTTAGGTTATTAAAAATTCCGTTATTTTCCTATATTAGCGTAATTTCGTTAAAACCGTAGTATAAAGTGGTTCTTTTTTTTTTTCGTTTTATCGAGCGTATAACTAATTATCGATTTTAACGGTAAATTCGCTATATTTGCTAAATTCGGCTAATAATTTAAAGATTTTGCTAAATTCGTTTTTAATACTATTTTTAAATTTTTAATAATATAATATAATCTTAATATCGTCGGTATATTCTATTTTAGCGATAATGCGTTTAAAATCTATCGTATAATTAAATACGGATCTTTTTTATTTAAAATTTTTAAGTTTTTTTTTAGCTTATCGTTTTTCGTCCAAATCCTAAAATAGGGATCGAAGCGCCGCTTCGAATTTTATATAATTTTAAAAAATATTTTAAATTTCCGCCTTATATAATTTTATTTGCTATTTATGCTTAATTATATTTAAAAGGTAAGGTTCGAATTAGGCAAATACTCGTTTTTTAAAATAAAACGTAATATAGAGTATTTTTTGTTTTTCGGTTATAAATTAGTTGCTATAAAAAATTTAATAGGCTCGGACCTAGGCTAAAAATTTTTAAAATAATCTAAAAGTATTATTAAAAGCCGCTAATACGCTAAGCTTAAATTTTTCGGAATAAACTAAGGTAAAAATAATATTAGCTGTTTTAGCTATAATATTATTAGAATTTTATAATTTTTATATAATTTATCCTATTTAGGCTTCGCGTATAAAAAAGGTAGTTTCCTTTTTTTTAAATACGCAGATCTTTTTAACTAATTTTAAATATTAGTTTTTAGTTAATTCGAAATTATTTTTTTCCATTTTTTATGCGAGCGAGTGCTAAAAGTATTTAAATAAAAAAAAAGGAGTTTTTCCGGTTAACGATATTCTATTAAATATTGCTTAAGGTTTTTTTTAAAGGTAATATACCTAAATAAAAATAATTAAAATATAACGATTATATTATAAGTTTTTAAAATAAACCTAAAATATAAAAAATATTAGGGTTTATGCTAATAAAAAACGGTAATTTTAAAAAAAGGTATTAAATAATAAATATCTAAAAATAAAAATAATTAAACTAATTTATAAATATAATCGTTAAAGCGTATTAAATGCTTTATTTATAGGTAAAATAAATGCTTAAATTAATTACTAAAATAATAACTATCTATATAAAAAATCCTTTTATAATATATATCCATTTATTTCCTTACTAATATTCTTTAAATTATAATACCAAGCCGACTTTATAATCCTAAAATTAATAAAGTTTAATAATCCTAATAATCCAACCGTTTGGATTATTGCTAAAATTATAATCCTATTAGGCAGCTGGCTAACAGCTATTAAAGATGGTGGTTTCTGTTTTGACCTGTTCCCGGCTTTCGGTGCTAAGCCCTTCCCTTCTTTCCTTAAGCGCTAATACATTTATTTATTCTTATGCAAAGGTGCTTATTCGTAACATAATATAAGGATTTTATTTATATTAAATATAATCCTTAAAAGGTAATTTATAAATTTACCTTCGATTTATAATTAGCTTATTTTACGTATAAATTTAATAAATTTCTTAGCTTAAATTTTATAATTTGCTAATAATATATTTTTTTTTAAAATAATTCGGCGTAATAATAGGTTTTATTTATTTAGAAAACGGGTAAATTAGCCATTAAAAAACACTATTAGTGGCTATTTTTTATTAACGTTTTAATATAATATATTATAATTAGTATATAAAGACTTATATAGGCGTTTAATAGTTAATTTAAATTAA
Organism: Pestalotiopsis fici W106-1; assembly: GCF_000516985.1. Classification (NCBI taxonomy): domain Eukaryota; kingdom Fungi; phylum Ascomycota; class Sordariomycetes; order Amphisphaeriales; family Sporocadaceae; genus Pestalotiopsis; species Pestalotiopsis fici. The sequence continues at coordinate 3,755,425 of NW_006917091.1, read as the reverse complement.
CTAGCTAACGTAATTTTATTTTTGCTTTTACGCTAAAGAAATAATCGTATAAGCTTACGTTTAAATTAAAGGAATCGTAGGTTAAAAAATAACTTTTTATTATATAAAATCGATTTTTTTTAGCTTATTATATAAATAAAATAAAAATAAGTATATTAAAAAGATCGTAAGCTTTATTTAATATAAATATTCGCTTATATATTTTATTTACGATTATATTTAATAAATAGCTTTTTAAACGAGGGATCGGGCGCTAAAGGCTAAAAGGTATACGCTATTACGTAAAATATATAATAGCTTATTTTTTTTTATAAATATATTTATTATATTTTTCCTTTTTATATAAGGGGCGGCTAGCTAATAAAATAGCTTAGATTAGCTTAAATATAATTAATTATAATATGTTTTTATTTTTCCGTCCTTTTTTTTTATATTTAATATTTTATTAATTTCGGCATTAGTTAGAGTTTATATTTAACTAAATCCGGAAGGTAAAATATACGGCTAAGCCGGGGTCGGTATAACCGGAATTTTTAATTAGCTAATTAAATTAATTATAATCGGATTTAAAATATAATTTAGCAAATTTTTATATATTTAAAAACCTAATATATCTAATTAGGAATAAAAGCGTAGCTATAATATATATAATATAATATATAATATAATATACGATATAATATATAATATAATATAGTAATTTGCTAATAGCCTACGCCGCAAAAACTCCGTAGCTATAGCCGGCTAACGCTTATCCGAGTTAAAAGGCTTTAAATTAAATGCATTCTTATTAATTAGGCTTAGCGGCAAGCGCCGTAAAATACTAAAATCTATCGTTAAATAGGTTTAATTAATTTAAATTAAACTTTATTGCTATATGTAAAACGAACGCGAATAACGCGTTATAAGCTATTATTTTAATATTAAACCCCTTATATATTTAGCTAATTAAGGGGCCCACTAGGTGCCCATTGCGTTAATAGTTCTATAAAATTTGCGAAAAAAGCCGGTATTTAGTGTCAGTAAGGATTACCCCAAATAAGCGTTGGTCCTTGCGACGAGATCGACGAAACAAGACATGTGCTTTATGGATTACTGTTGGACTTTTTGCACCTAGATTCAAAAACATGTTCAACATGCATGGCAAGGGCTGTTCTCAACCACGACTATTTCGTCCAAAGTATACATTTGGTGGAACCCTGCCGTAGGGCAGCAGGTATTCTGTACTGGTGGCAGTTTGCCTGCTGAGCCACAACAGATGACGTGCTTGTATCGACCGCGCCCAGGTACACCATCTCAGATTCGGGCACTAATGAGAATAACTAAGGGTGGTGTCCAGGCAACCATGTCCTCTTTTCGGACCTCATCGCATGTTTAATCTTGTTCAACACCGGCTTTGATTGCAAGCTGCTTGGAATATCGCAGTTCTTTTTCCCGGAACTCTAGCTGATGGCGAAATTTGGAAGTTGCATATGATGACGCTTCTCACTTGCGGTTGGACCGTCATAACTCTTTGAACTTTAGGTATGCTTTTAGAGCTTGCCTATGCCAATTTCCGTCTTTGCAGGTGACGACTTGTCAAAACGCAGGGCTGGAGGTAACCCATTAAATCCTTGGAAAAGTTACCGCAAGGTACCTAGCGGCAAGGTATGGTAGGTATGTAAGCAATCAAGGGCGCACTGCCCCACGGTTCCGACTATAGCATCCCTGCTTGTACCACTAAACTTCCTTGCCGGGGCCCGAGTTCTTCGAGAACCAGAATCGCGATGTTTATTGGCTATCTTCTTTCTTCTGTGCTTGGTGATTTGAAATGGCTGACCAAATTTGAGTTTGGCATCTGATATTATCAAGAAATAGAAAATTCATCGCGAATGAAACTGTACGACTAGCGCCCATAATAACCAAGGTTCAGGTATATTGAAATAGAAATCTCGGCAGCAAATGCACGCACTCCCCCGCTAGTGCCAGGCACTATGGCGCTTTACCACATCCGTTCTATCACGGGTGGCTGGTGAGCGCTGCAGCCAATCCCGTCCCTGCGTTGTGTCTTGGATGCTACACCAGCCTCTCTCTAAATTGTCCATACTCAGCAAAAACTCCAAGGATCCATCGTGTCTTGTTAGGCGACGGTCCCTTGTGATATCGATGGACAACCGCGCGTAGCTATCCAGCCATCTCAATAAAAAAGAAAAATACCCAATGAGTATCAAGTGGGACCACAATATAATCACCATGCGGCCGAACCGTTGAACTAGAGCACTTCTCTTGATCTTGCTTTCATCCCGCAGAGCCCGTGAAAGGTGTCCCGTATACATCCAAGTCTGTGAGGTTCATTTTCACTCTTGCAGTTGTGCCCATAGCTTTCTCTCTGTCGTCCCGGGCCGAGCCAAAACTCTCCTTCACAATGCGGCCTCAACGACCGATCCCGTTCCTTTACACCTTATCCGCCCTCTGCCACTCTAGTGCGGCCCTGCCTTTTCTGCCATGGCGGAGGAGTGAGCCAGCGCCTCTTGTGGAGGCGCGAGCTACGTATTCAGTCGTGCCAATTGACGGGAGCGGCAGCGAAAGCAAGACCACAGACACCACCGTTGTAGCGACAGTGCATACGACAGTGGTGGAAACCGCGGTCCCCATTACGGAGACAGATACGGTCGTGGTCACAACTACTCCAACCACAAAGATAGTTTCGACCGTTTCTGTCATCGATGTAGAGCCCACAACAGATGTGGTGACGACGACAGTGGTCCGCACGCCTACTTCCACATCCACAACTACAGCCATTTCAACTTCAACCTCGACCTCGAGCCTGCAGACGTCATCGCTAGCTACAGATACAGCAACAAGTAGCTCAGCAGTGACAAGCCAGGTAACTACTACGCTTTCTACGTCGACGAGTGGCTCGGTAGCAACTACATCTGCTACCACGTCCGCGTCAAACAGCAGCTCAGTCGTCGTTGTTACCACCATTACTTCGACATTGAGCGGCACCTCGCTGGTAATCTCGTCTACTACTTTGTCGAGCCTGAGCAGCGATTCGACACTAGTCACAGCAGCCACCAATGCCACTTCCACCTCTACTTCTTCTACAACACTAGTATCGACCGCGACTTCTGTGTCAAGTGGAACTTCTTCGTCGTCTTTCCCGTCGAGTACACCGGCGCAAAACATCTCGTCCCGGGCAGCGTGGACATATGGGACGGTACCGACACCTGTGCCCAGCTCAAGCTCCAAATCATATGATGATGGTTTTTGGCATACAACTTACCCGGCGTGGAACGGCACTAAATAACGCAAAGTGTAACTGAGAGGTAATGGGCAAGACAGGATGAAATTTAGCAATGTATGGAGATACGCTGCTGGACGGCGATGGCAGTATATTGCGGCAGAGATACCCCCAAAGAGTAATAATGTAATATCGAGATCACATATAATTGTGGAACTACTTGTTTCATCGGTATCATGCCCGAACGTTATTCACAAATAACTTGAACTCATCATGAATTCACAAAGAATTGAGATGGGTAAATTATCAATTGGATCATGAAATGGTATTAGAGCACTACACTATTATGGATGAAGTATTTTCCTTGGAACACAATTTTTTCAAATAATAACAGGAATAAGAAAAAAGACTCCAGGCTCAGCTCGTCCTTGTGGTCGAACGGAAGGAAAAGGAACCGACGCACAACTTTACTCATCCCTCGTGCTGACATCGGCGCCAGCCTGAAGAAGCTGCTGTACTATCGTGGTATGGCCTCTGCCTTCTGCAATCTCAAGCGGCGTGCGGTGTAAACGCCAATCCCAGCCGGAACTGTTCTCTGGCATATCCTCATTCCAGTGCTTCATGTTGACATCGGCGCCGGCCTGCAGAAGCTGCTGGACTACTCTATCATAGCCTCTTTCGCAAGCTCTCCCAAGAGGCGTTTCTCCCCATTGATTCCTGATATCGATATCGGCGCCGGCCTGCAGAAGCTGCTTGACAATTGTATCGTAGCCTCTTCCGCAAGCTCTCCCAAGAGGCGTTTCTTCCCATCGATTCCTGATATCGATATCGGCGCCGGCCTGCAGAAGCTGCTGGACTATTGTGTTATAGCCTCTTCCGCAAGCCATATAAAGAGGCGTTTCGCGCGAGAGATTCTCCGTATTAATATGAGCACTGGCCTTGAGAAGATGTTGTACTACCAGCTCATGACCATTTCTGCAAGCTAACGCAAGCGGTGTGTTGCCGTAGTGATCCTTAGTGTTGAGACAAGCTCTACGACCAAGAAGTCGCTGGGCTAAACTGCGATCAAGAAGTCGTTCCACGATAGCATCATGGCCATTCATGGCAGCCCAGGAAATGGCAGACCTTCCATAATCTTCATCCCTGAAGTTGATATACTTGAAAGCCTTTTTAGAAAGACGCTCAAGGACACTGCTTAGACCAAAGTAGGATGCAAGCAGGAGAGGTGTGAAATCGTATGGCGCATCGACCCTCGTGATTCTTGGGTATATTGAGCACCATGCGGAGCCAGGCGAATCCGGATGACAGTACAATATTACTTTCTCAACTGTCTGATAATCATCCTCCCATTTTGTTTTGCCGAAGTGGTTTGCCCAATGTCGCACTGCATATTCAGAAAGCGTACGAGTAGCGAGATAATCATCTAGATCCATGACTCCACCTAGAGGAAAGCCGTTGAGATCTGCGAAAGAAAGCCGTTGTACACAAATCTCGGCAAGAATGCGGTGTGACTTTTGGGGATGAAAGGAAAATTCCCACTGCAACGCTGTGGTGCTTTGAAGAGGAGACAATGACCGCGTTGAAGGTAGAACCAAAAACTCACGGGCTGTCTGATGCAGGAGGTAGATTCTAGAGTCGACGACAATTAGAAAAAGCCCGCAGAGCTGCCTGAGATCGTCGCGGAATTGTCCTTCTGGCACTGGATCCGCGTCAGTTATTGATTGATGGTGAGGTCTCATCGCCAATGCTAGAGACATTTCCTTTAGAGTGAGTGGCCTTGATGCTGTAACGACGATATGGAGGAGCTTTCTTGCCAGTCTGATGTCCCGGCTCTTTGACAACATCTTATCGTAAGCCTCAGAAACTGAGCGTGGGATGTTGCGAACTATAGATCGGATCCTGTTCGGCGTGAGAAGAATACTACTTTGGATCTCATCAAAAATCAAATGTGTCCATAAATAGGTGCGGTTGGGTACTCGAACAAGTTCTCCAACCAAAACGGCTTGTTTCTCCTGGTCAAGTCCAAGCGTTCGACCCATGACCGCTACTCTGCTTCTGATGACCATATCGATCTCGTGAGATATCTGGGTAGCCTCTTCTTCGTTCTCTCCAGCCAAATGAATCGTGGGTAGATCGTGGTTCAGGTGCAGGAAGCGCCTCGCAATATCAATGTACGGCCGACTAAGTAAAAGGAACTTCAATACTGGAGAGCGCGTCGTGGCGCGCGAAGAGAATTCGCTAATAGCATTGATCAATTGAATCTGCCCTGAAGTCTCACATTCATCGAGAGCGTCAAAAATGAAGATGAACTCCCTCTTATGGCCACTCGTGGCGGAGATGAGAATATCCCAGAGATCACTGAAGGATTGGAGAAGTGCAGACCCTTTCTCCTTAAATTTCTCGAGAACCTCGGTCGAAAATGCAATCGGGTGATGATGGAAAATTTGGTGTAGCAAAGAACACATCGCAGTTGTTGAAGATCGTTGGTCCTCATAGTCGTCTTTGAAGAAGAAAAAACATGTTGTTCTCAAAATAGTGCTTGCCAACACATCATCAATCAAGTATTTCGCCAGAACCGATTTTCCGCATCCTGGGTCAGCGGACACCCACAGCAACTGAGCTGTACTACTCATTTGCCATTTTTGGAAGAGTGAGTGATCCGTGAACCACTTGCATGTGCTTTCGACCCGTGGCGGGTTTCGATCTTTGCGTTCTTGATACGGACAGACGTAAAGTTTCTGGAGCCATTCTATTTAACATTAGCGCCTTGTAATTATAGTATGGAAAGTAGAAGAAATGAAATCACACCTTGTCGTTCTGGGTTGTCTCCGATTTCCTTTTTCAGGCGGATGAAAGCGTTGTTCCTCCCCTCGCCGTAGTTGAGAGGCATGAAAACACCAAAGATTCCCAACAGACAGTATGCCAAGTCTTCCTCGTGCGTAGTACGGCGAGACTCGGCCCACTTCATTCGTTCGTCGACATTGAATTGATCAAAAGGAACTGCTCTCCGAAGCGCAGGAATAGGTATCTTTGTGATGTCGTGAATTTCTTGCTCAAGCGATCGCTTGTCTCCGAGCCGAGCCCCTTCCTTCGAGAAGAAATCAACTCTTTCGGGAGCAAGAAGCTCTTGGAGTGTCCACCCACGAGTATACCATCTGCTTGTTCGAAATGCTGCTTCCCATTGTAATGTGCTTTGCTCCGCACCAGAGATTGAAGGTACCGAAACGTCTGCTAAATATACATAGCATCGTTTCGCGTCGCGGTACCATCGAAACATGCTATTTATCGCCGTCTGAAGCTCGATACTGTCGGATTTATCGATACAGCAGGTGTCGACCCAGAAATACTGCAGACCGTCTCGTCGCGCTTGTTCTGCACAGAATTTGATCTTATCAAAGCCGGACTTTTGCTGCCAATCAATTTGCGTTCCTGTTATATCGGTAAAGATAACCTCGTCAGGCCCCCATGTATGGGAGAGAATCGCGTAGGGAAGGCCATGGTCGGAAGCGAGATCTGGGGTCAGTGTAAACCTGCCCGTATCGTCACATTGTAGTAGACGCATCGTCCGTTCTTCAGCTTGTAGCTGCTAACGTGACGAGGGATATCAAATACGCGAGCATGCTCTCGTTTTCTATTGTTGCTGTATCTTGTTTCCATACGCCCGCAGTCTGCCTGATCACTCAGATCAGTAAGGCTGGGTGCGGGGTATGGACACATGGGAGCACAATGGCATAGACCAATCACATCTTTCATAGTGCTCGAAGCATGGTCACAATATAGGATCACTTAATTTAATGTTTGTAATTGAGTGTGACTGCCAGAGCTGACTGATCTGCTGGTATCTTGTCCAGTACTCGCAAGTTTTGGCTATGGTCACAATCACAAACAGCTTAGAATAAGCATGGGCCTGGTTAGGTATTGAAGTTTGAAGCTATCTGGGGGGCAATCGCGGCACCCATTACGCCTTCTAATGTTTTACCATGTGCACAGACAGCACTGACAATGTGCAGAGCCAAAAATGGACGTTCGGTTGATAGCTTGTGACCAAAAGAGCAGAAGCCGGTTTCGTTAATTGTTGTACCTCATTTTGCAGTCATGCCTACAAGTCCTGGACCTATTTGAACAAAGAATGCAGTTCCTAGATTCATTCTAGACACCTACTAGTAATTGTCGAAACAAAGACATCCTTTCTCCACCCCTAGTCACCAGCAGTGACAACATCGGTCCTCTGTTGCATTTACTCAACTTACAACGTTGAACGAGTATCAGTCAGTACACTCAGGGAATTGCCTGACCGGGATTGGAAATAAAATCGATGCCAGAGCATTTGCTCTTCCCAACAACGTCGAGACCTGCACCGACGACCTTTTACAACAATCAATTACTACCAGCCACCTACGAATACGAGGCGACCGTCACTCTTTACATGTCAACCCCAATAGCCACGACAAAACCCGTCATGGCATACCTAAACTCGATACAGCAAGACACGACCTCGCTGTTGGTTCGGAGGGCAGGCAGTACCGAATCCGCGACTCTGATCGCCATCATCTGCATTTTGGCTTTTGTATTACTGGGCACAGCAGTTGGCTTTGTGCTCCTTAGGAGGTTCTTTCAGTCGCGAAAGCAAAAGAGGCAGCAGCCCATTCGGACTTTTGTTGGAGACCAGACAGCGTGAAAAAGGTTCCTAAGGTGGTGGCTGGGGTAGATGGGAAAAGGGATGAAGATTTGTTTGTTTGTGGGTGCTGTCCGCGGGAGCGATGGAATGTTGGGCCTTCCCTGCAAAAGCCTGCCTGGAAAACATTCTCGGCATTATTATCTGCTGTTGCCGAGCAATTGGAGCCCGTCTCTCGGAGCTCTTCTCAATCAAGACGAAAGTTGTTTGCTCTGGCCAGGTGGAATGGCTATCTTATAACAACAGGGTCGAACTTGAACGTCTGGTAAACTTATGTGTCATATTTAGGCGCGACCCAGCGACGAGCGTTGCAGGAGTTCTTTCAGCAAGATTTTGAATTTTAGCATTGACTATAGAGGTAGCGAATATCCACTGACGCCTCCATTCATCTCTCTACAAATGTCTTCTAGGGTTTGTGGTCATTCTACCCTATACTTGAGCAGACGAATGTCGAGCCGCTTCCGTCATAATATGCTTGGTATTAGGGCTTGGGTGTACAGTCACCATAGCTGTAATCCGCGCCGTCTATCTAACGTGCGGAGCGCTATGGGCTGGCAAGGCATTAGAATGCGTTGGAGCAGGATGATGCAGCGTATCGTTGATATGTCCCAAGGTGATCTGAAAGTTCTCGCAAGCGCCGCCAAAGTCGCCGCAGTTGGCCACGATGCCATTGGTCCCACGCATCAGGCAGTTCGTCATGAGAACCCGACCCATGGAGTGGCTGGCAACCATGGCGTTGATGCTCACGTAGTTTTGGCCGCTGGCACAGATCGAGGCTCGGCAGTTACCCCAGTCCCATCGCTTGCACCCGATTTCTCCTACCACAATGTGCGAATCGGGTCTCAGAGCGATGACTTGACTGAGGACCACTTCGCAATCCGCGACGGTGGCGGCAGTAGGCTAGACAATGATAGCTCATATTAGTATGATGAGAAACATGGGGTGAGGGGAAGGTTGGGCAAATTTTGTCATCTTTATTGTGGCCTTGTTTGAACGTACAATAGTGCATTTAAACATCCAGCCACTCTCATCGTCCCTGAGCGCATTCTGGTGGGCAACGATGACAGGTTCGGGCTCGGGATGACGGACTGACAATTCCGTCTCGGTCAATATGTCGGGCGCGGCGTCTCTATTCGTTTTTGGTGAGGCGTCGATAACATATGTACCGAGATTGTTTAGCAAGTCCAAAACTCGGCACGAAGCCGTGGCGGCGAGGAGTATCAAAATCTTCATGTTCGTAGTAGACTTATACAAAATCAACGAAGTGGTTATACATAGAAGGAAGAAGATGACGATGGTTGCTCCGCCTCCTTGATATTTCATGTCTTCATATAATATGGTTTGAATCCTGCCAGTGATTCACGACGAGCCATTGAACATTCTTTCAGAGATTAAACTTGGCAGAATCACCATGATAGTTATTCACTTTTCAAATCGGTAATCTTGATGTCAGTTGTCAGTGCCTCGAGACTTGATATAAAAGTAATTGAGCTGCGATTAATATTAGAACACAGAAACGAAACAGATTTTGCATGGGTCTAATATGGATACTTGATTATTCTAATGTCTATAGATAGGGTGAATGAACAGGCAATGTGCATCGACAGGATAAACCCTTCGCAGTCTCTATTCCAGAAAAGACAGACAATTTCTATGCAGTCAAACGCTTTTGTTCGTCAGCGAAAAGCTGCACAAGCCTCCTCTTCAAAAAGTTCACCAGTGCATTGTGCCTGATGCGCAGCGCAGCTAGAGCCAATACAGCAGACGACTCCGTTTCTTTCGCAGTCCAAGTTGCCATTGACGTTGGATAGATGGTCATTTGGAAATGTATAGGCGGCGCCTTGACATGGCTTGAAAAAGTCCGCTGCATATGTCGCGGCATTATTGCCCCGGAGAGGATTGCTGCAAGAACCTTCGCCTAGATACCCGGGCTGCGAGTAGCAAGATATGGCCTTAGTATGCTACTTCAAATTAATCATATATATTAGAAGTACTCACTGGACATTCACTCATCTCTAGCAAGTCCCAACTGCATCCGGCAAGGACCGGACCACCACAAGAGCACGTCAACGGCAGGGTAAACCCGTCCCTGGATATAGTAAGTATCGTTCTTTAGTGCGAGCAGGATAATCTTACACAAAGCTGACGTCAAAGTCCAATTTGAGATTTTCGTAACCATAGCCATTACTCTGGAAGCCGAAACTGCCCTCGAGCAGTGTTTCATTCATTCCAGTCATTTCGTACTCGGCACCGGCGAAAGAGACCTTGCCATGCCAGCCAACAGGGACAACAAAATCCAGACTGTCGTCAGACTGGATTTCTCCCAAGTCGAGGTGGACTGATTGCTCTGGATTACTGCAGCTACCCCCAGCGCGCCCAAAGCTAGACGGCGGAAATATGTGATATTCGATGCCATCAGAGGTGATCTCAAGCGGAAATGGCGACCACCCGGCACCTCCAGGGCGACCATCGCAACCTCTCGTCATCATCACCTTTACTGCCGAACTGTGCTGATTCACAATGGTAAAGCTTGATGTTTCGGAAAACAGGTCAATGTTGGACGATGATCGCCGAATCCGTGATATTCTTGTAGGATGCTGTTCTCTTCGTGCTGCGGCAGGCTTTGGCTCATGATGTGACGAAGCATATGCGCCATAGCAGGCGATACCGAGCGCGGCCAAAATATAGTTGATTTTGATCATTGTGATGAGAAAATGGCTCTAGTTTGGAGTACATAGGTGGAATTAAGAGGGGTCGGTGAACAAGATTCTGGCAAGTATGGAGGGACATATGGACAGAAGAGGGAAGAGTGATTCAAGGGTTGGTCGCTGGTGGGTAAAAGACTTGTCTTAATTGTTGCTACACTGGGGGCAGGAAACAGCTATGGACACCATTGGATGTAGAGTACGGGTTATATACAAATTCCTTTTCTGAATTATGAATTCATTGCACTCAGTACATCCTGAGAAGGCTCAATGCATGCGAAAAGTCGCCCAAAAGTTAATTGACGCGTTTGAGCCATGCTCAAATCCCGATTGAGTTTCCAGGGATTCTCTTGGCGTCGATACATAATGAAACTAGACTCAATCCAACGGATGAAAACCTTATTGCCAAAGACGCACAACTGCAACACCGGGAACCCGAGTCAAGGAACATTGAGGGCACACAACGACCTACTTGGAAGTATTCAAACGGCTGGGAGCGAGGAGCGGCAAGACTATCTCGTGGGGATGAAATTTGCCAAACCAAGTGGCTTATAGTCATATGTTAGAGAATACTTTCATACAGCAGGTTTAGAACGATATTTAAGTGGATATCTGAAGATGCCTCAAGTCTACGACTCCCCAGATAATCAGCTGACTTTGTTGATGCAGGCTTAACGGGCCAATACCAGCAATACTTGAATCCTCTTCGGGTATCTTAGACCAAACATTGGTTGACGAGTTACAAGCCCCTGTATTTCCGACTGTGATCTTTATACCAAAAAAAAAAAAAAAAAAAAAACCCAATAGGCGTGGCGCTTACATGCCATGACTTCTTGTTATAATAATGGGTTCCTCAATCTGTGTAAATGGCCGAGTTATGGACCTTAACTGTCACGCACTGAACCCTGGCCCTGAACAACCCGAACGCACGCGTCTAATGCGCTAAACCCTAACCCGCCCGAGACAAGAGCTAGGTGACATCTGCAATGGGGTCACGGGTCGGCAGTCAGAACCAAAAAGACTTAAAACATGGGTGGTAGCTATCTTATCGTGGAATTTGAAGGCTGGGAGTCTTCTCGAAAAGTCTCTGATCAAGAAGTCAAAGGTCTCGCAAGGTGGTAAGGAGCCCTTTCCCCGTTTTCTCTCGATTCCATCATTGTATCCCCCACCCTTGGACTTTCCCCTGAATCGAAAAATTTTCTCTGTTTGCTCCAATGATGATATGTTTCTAGAGAACACACATATGACTGTAGTGTTTACAAATATGGCATCGTTAGGGAGCCGTTACTTAGGAATCGCTACAAAAAGGCAAAGAAGATCTGGCTATTAAGATGCTTTGAATGCCTCGGACTGTTGGAAGATCTGGCCAATTATGCGACTAACGGCTAGCGCCAAAGCGGCTCCTGCAGGGTCGTTATGACGTCTCGTTCCAGTTCTCAGCTAGCGGTCCACCTTTGGTCGGCAATTTCCTGATCGCACCACTGAGCCAACCCAGTGACAAACACTTTGAGACGTTTTACTCTGGCCTGTCGCATTCAGCTATGAGTCTGCTTATGTAGTTGCTATTTAACCGATCTCCCAATATGTCGGCGCCCGCCTCGCCCCTCGATACCGGTGCCACGTCCGGTCTGGATGCTGCCGCGGCCCCGTCACCTCAAATCCACGACCACCGCGATGCGCCAACAGCAGCAACGACAGAGACAGCAACGACGACGACAGCGACAACAACAAGCGCAACCACGACATCATCGCATGGGGAGGACGATGACGATACACACCGCTGTTTCATTTGCTTGGTAGACGAGCCCGAAGCAGAATTACCTTCGGACTGGGTAACGCCCTGCCAATGTAGCCTCGAGGGCCACCAGGCGTGCCTGCTTACGTGGATTGCCGACCTGGAAGCACAAGGCAAGACGGTTAAATGCCCGGTCTGCAAGTCAAAGATCGATGTGATAGACCGATGGGACCCTGCTGTTCAGTTGAGCGACACCTTGACCCGACACCTGACGAGCCTGTCTCCTATGGTCTTGCTGAGCTTCGGCGTTGGCGGAATCATTATGAGTAGCGCTTTATATGGAATGCAGGCACTGGAGACATTTGCAGGACCGCAAGCCGCTGTGCGCTACATATTTGTCGAACCCGAGACTGAAGGTTACCTGGACGTTGTGCTCAAGCGACTGAAGAATGCCCTGCCGTCGTTAGGGCCCAATGATACAGCTACTGCTCAGCAGATCCTGTCGAGAGAAAACATCCCTGTAGATGGAGGTGTGACAGTGGATTGGTTGCACTTTTTCAGCCTCACTCTTGTCGCCCCTGCTCTTGTACTCAACAGAATGCCTCTGGGTGAGACGATCATGATCCCATCGTCACTCATGGTAAGCAAACACCGTTAATTCATATTCAATCCTGGACTAAGCCAACGTTTTCTAGTATGCCATATTTCTTAGCGACCATAGCACAGATCTTCTCACCTGGCCGCCTTCAGGCCAAAAAGTCCTTGCTGCGTTCCCCGTTGCCAGGGCATTTTACTTCCATTTCCACCGCGCTGTCTCGAAAGCGCTGGATCGTAGACTGGCGGCGGCTACTGCCAATCCACTTGGTCAGCAGGGTGATGTTGCGCAGCTAAACCCGGAGCCTCAAGTAGAACACGAAGAAGAAGGTCGCGAACACTTTATCGATGTCAATCTCAACCTCAACCTGGGCGGTGGTGAGGAGGATGAGGGAGACCAAGGAGCGGCAGCCAACCAACCTCAGGGCAACGGCAACGCTGTGCCCGTGAGGCCTAATGCTGGAACTGGCGGTCTCTCGGGTCTGTTGAACTACCTGGCGGGAGCGCTGCTGTGGCCAACGGTGTCTTATGGTGCTGGAAGTCTCCTCCGTCTGGCATTGCCGGCTTCTTGGGTCACGAAACCAGCGTCGGGTCCTGCAACTGGCATACTCCAAGAGAGATGGGGTCGCAGTCTGGTCGGAGGATGTCTTTTTGTGGTTCTCAAGGATGCGTTCTTCCTCTATGTCAAGTGGCGCACAACACTGAATAGGCCATACAGACGGATTAGAAATGTTGATCGAAGGATACGCTGAAATCGACAATACCTATGTCAGGTAGCATTGCGACGGCGTTTGAAAGGATCACAAGGATGTATATTTGATATCGATAGCGGGAGCATGGACAAGCGTGTACTGTGTAAAGCTAGGACATTATTGCTGTAATCAACAGGCTTGAAAAGTCAGGTCTTTTTTCGTTTCTTTTTTTTTTCTCCCCCCTCTTCTCCCACAAGCCATGGAGAAGTGCTTTATTCTCAAACTTAGGTGCCGCATTGCATCCACAAGTGAAGTGCAATTGTTCGTATTGTGGCAGGATTAAGAAATGGCAATCCACGACTGATCCAATGGGAAACCAGAAACGCCGTCGTTGACCCGAGAACTCCATCAGAATGGGATGCTGGGTCTATCTAGCGCTGGTAACGGCCAACCTACTGACGGGGCCATGGCCCAATACGAAGTTGTCCGGCGGTTTAGAAGTCCTGACTCCCTCCTCCCATCGTCGCCCCGCTACACCGCCAATAATAGTGTAGTGATGCTCGGGAATCACGCCGCTCCACTCCGCTTCTGGGGGTTAATGTAGGAACCAGCAATTCCGACTTCTTCATCGATTTATGTGGAGGAAGAGTCTAGCTCACTCAGCTGCCGCTGTCTAGCGTCTGGCCGCACTAATGCTCCCTCCATACGGCAATGGCCATGCCTTGTTTCTCGCGTGTCGATTCTGACTGCTAATAAGTGCTTTTCCAAGTACGCTGCATTTTACTCTCCATCAGTATGCAGGCAATTGGTAGTTCCCAGCCCTCGAGCTGCACCTGTCTCTGTACGTCTCTTTTGTCATACTGTTTCTAGCTTGCCAGAATATGCAAACCGGAACCTACTTTCCTTATGATCCCTAACTCGTACTACAAGTGTCATATCATCCCATCAATGAAGTCGCCGTTCCGCCAGACATGAAGGTGCAGCGTCATGCAGTTCTCGTCTCACCGCCACGTGTCGTAGCAGAGGCATCCCCAACCTCAGCTTGCCCCGGCCTCTGATCGTTGACAACAGGGTCCCTTTGTCCCCTCCTCTCAGGCCTCTCCTTGGTATGAAGGCACAGCGAAAGGTCATACAATTTACCAGTCTCGCAGCGCACTTAGTTGCTCACAGCCAATGCCGCCTGGGAGATCGGCCTCGCGAAAACTTACCCCAAATATGTCCGGTTGGCAATACCGATGCAATCGAGTCAACGACGATGCCAATGCAAGACGCAAGTTGTGGAAATACACGAACACGACCAACCTTAAAACCTCCCCCGAGTGACATGTAAGCAGTATGTAGTTCATATAGACGAACGACATTCTGCCGATCTCATTGCCTAGACGGTGCACATGCGGGACGTGGATATGGTTAGCCCGGTCGCATACAAAGTTGCACCGCCGGACCCTTGAGGAACATGTCCACGTATTGGACGATTTGAAATAACGAACCAGCCCCCCAGCCTTGCCACCTGCAATGCAATCAGCAAGACATTCAATCGTGACACAGCATTGATAAGTAAGTAAACATATATGTTTAATCTAGAGAGGCTTGTGATACTGGTTTGTCGTAGCTGGCCGCCATGCAGTTCGCATACAAGTATGCGAAGCGAGCGACATATCGAATCTGTACCTCGCTGGCCTACATCCCGTTCCGACTGGTCGATCAAGTCGCCAGCCGCTGGATTTGCTTGTGGCTTGCGGCTTTCAACCCCCCTGTCCACAGGTTCCCCAAGTCACACCGACACGAGACATGGGAAACAAGTTTATGTTGTCGGACCAATTGTAACCATCTGCCATGCAGTACAGAGTAGATAGGGAGATTGGAGATGAATGTATGAACTAGATAGGCCCAAGATACATCTGCCTGACTCAATCTCAAGGCAATACAAGTATCACTTCTATCAATAAATTTTTTTTATCAAGCTACTTCGTTGACGACGCGCACCTAGGTCAGGCAATGAATACTTTCACTGACTGGCTTGTCCATTATGATGTCTCTAATCTATCAGCGCCCCTGGTTTCGGAGCGGTCCAGACCAAAAACGATCGTGTACCTGGCTGGGTAGTGTAGCGCCCCAACTAACCGTTACCGGTCCGCAGTTTCTGGCGAATGGGCGGGCGCAACAGTAAACGGTTCCTGCGATGCGGTCTGTACTACATAGCATACAAAATTATAAGGGAACGCTGCAGAATATTCAACAGTTCCCGAAAAAAAAAAATACCAAATTTTAGACACGCATACCTTTTTTTTTTTTAAAATGTGCTTACTAGCAGTCAGATTCAAGACACGGAGAGGTCCTTTTTCATCTTTTTTCGTGACGTTTCGCGGGAGGAAAACCAGTGCTCTGGAGGGTGAGATGGAATCATTCACAAGTCCGTCTGACTGACAATCTCACCGTCCTCTGATTCTGTGCCATGGGCGGACATTGTACTTCCGGAACGGTGAAGAGCCAAACCACACACTGGATTACTGACTGATGAGAACCTTCTTTTCTCTCTCGGAGAAGTACCTGAAAACAGTTGACCTTGCTTATGGTCATGCACCGGCCTTGAAGTTTGCTGTTGGCTGGCTGTGTGCCCTTGCAAATTGCTGTGCAAAAAAAAAGTCACTAAACTCTACATGTATGACAAGCCGCCAACCCGCGTGCCTGATCCCTGGCCACGAAACCGCTGCTTTGTACACCATGTAGCCATGACCGGCCTACCTAGCTTAGCTCGCTGGTGAAAGAAAACGATGTCGGAATAAAAAGAAAGAAGAAAAGCTCTTGACAGCGCCGCTTCCATGGACCATGACAGGACGGCATACTTTTTGGCCTGTTTACCTCGTGACAGTAGGAATGCCAATAACGGCTGGCATATTCGGCCATGCTGCTTTAAACTCAGGGTGTTGTATGTGTGCCTCTAATTTACCCTCCAATTCACATCGAGAGATACTTTCTATGTATGTCTTTTCACTGCCACGCGGAGTCACTGCCTAGATATACCAGCATGGAACTGGGCATTCCTATGATCTGGTGTTCATATTACAGCTCCGAGCGGGGATTAAAAAAGGTTAACTCACGGGCGAAAATGTACAATATGCTCAGATATACCATGCGAGTGTCAAATAGTATCATCCTTTGCCTCGTGAAAAGGTGACCTTTCTACTAGGTTAGGATCTTTACGTGGCTGGGCCATAACAATCCATGGCCACGAAGTTGTCTTTTTTTTTTTTCCCCTTCCCCTTCCCTCCCCCGGATCTTAGATAGAACAGCAGCAGGTTTGATTGATCATGTAGGCTCATCGAGATTTAAGTCACTTGAATAGACCTTGAGGAAGGGTGCATGGTAACCTTTTGTCTGGTCTCCCAGCAAACGTAGTCTCAGTCCCCAAGAAGGGTATCTCTTTTCAACATTGGCACTTCAAAAAATTAAAGAAAATACTACTTTTTTAAATAATAAGTACAATCTTTTTATTGTAAATAATCTACATTTAATTTTGTAGATTTCTTTTATTTTCTCTTTAGTTTAGAGATTAAATAAACCCAAGAACATGGCCGCCATCAATGGGTCCTGGTGAATGCACTCATGGTACCTTACTGAGCTGCGTGTTAGTACTGCATGTTAAAAGCGGCGCTGACGCTAGCCCTGGTTGGCCGAAAACCGCTGCCATGGAGTCTGGACAATGACACCGCAGTTGTGGCAGGGCGCTGAAGGACGGGGAAAAAAAATTTAAAATAAAAATAAAAGTGGCTACAGCAGAAATGTCCGTCTGTCGATCATGTGTCTTGGAAACCTTGTTCACAAAATACACCATTGGCCACTGCTGGTCTGAGGCAACCGTATAAATAAGCTGCAGTCCATATACTTTGTAGGAGCCGCACAAAAACAAGGCCCACCAAACCATACCATACCATACATGTGCCTCGATTGCTCCTTTGTTACTTCAACGAGACTTTTCACAGACACTGGACCTGCCTCAACTCCTGGGCCGGATCGAATTTTGCCCGATTCCCACAGCTCTGCGCCCAGGAACGAATAGATATCTTGCTTGATGGGTGGTCATTCTTGTTCAGCTGGACGGACCTCATCTTTCTGACACACCTACTTACACATCAATCTGACTGCCCCGGCACGGCTGGTCGGTTGGAGCCTGGAGCAGGTGGTTTTAAATCTTACCAACCTAGAAGCGAAAGCGCCAATCAAAACGAGATATTACCGACTATTCAGCTTCAGCCTCGCATAGTCATCGCCCACACCCAAGCCTTATTACAGACTCAGAGCTCGAGCTTCTTATTGGTTGCAGGAACAAGTATGTTTTGGACATGTGAGTGATGCCTGATCTTACTTGCTTCCCCCGTACATGAATTTGTGCACATAGCCTACGCCGCACCGTTGCAATTGCCCCGGGCAATAGGTAGGCGGGCTAGGACCCCAATCCTCCAGTCCCTTGCTTGTATACCTAAACACACCCCCAGGTTTCAGAGGGTGCAGGCAGGTCTCTGAAGGTCTTTGAAGCGGGCGGATAGAGCATGTGTTGGTCGCTTCTCAGTGAGCTTGCTACTGTTACTGTTACTAGTAGCCTGGTTTTTCTCTCTTTCTTGGCCCATCCCTTGTGGTCATAACATGAATCATATCAGTCATGACACAGGGAAGGCGCAGCCCCCTTCTGGTACCTCCTACAATAGATTGGCTAGGTTACGGCTTCCCTCAACGTTCATTCGGTGCAGCCTCTCGCCCATTGAATGATGCTGATGCTGATGCTGGACTGGATCTTTTGTTCTGTCTTACACTTGAGGCTCCTTTGCACCTGCCACCCTTCCATCTTGTCTGGCTGACTGCCTGCCCTCCCTGCCTGCACTTCTTACCTTACCCATGTGTAGAGCGGCTGGCTGCTTGATGTCATCCTTTCTTGCCCTTTGGCCTTGATTCTTCACTGAATCGCGTCTTTTCCCATGTCTTTCCTCTGTGTCCATCTTTTCAGTTTCCCACCGTCAATTGCCGTCCGTTTCTCAACCCATTGTCACCAGACAAGCGGCTCACGATCCACACTTTCAGTGGAATTTGGAACCCTGTAGCCGTCTTCTTTTTTTTTCACACTCCTCTTCTTTTCATCTCTGAGACACGTTCCATTCTGATTCCAGTCAAATTAACAGACGAAGTTGCGGATATAAGGTCATCTCACTCCCACGCCTCGTTCAGTATTGAACCAATTGGGTCTTCACCGCTCAGCCTTCAGCCTCACTAACCAAAAAGGACCATCCATGTCTCGCAACTTTCCGGCATAAGCATGTCACCATCACCCCCGGACTGGCTGCTGATCAGCCTACACTATGCATTTCCGACTGCCGTCTTCGTATACTTCTCCATTGCGACCAGCGTGGCAGTTTGCACCTTGCAGACCTCATCTACATCACCCAAAGTCAAGCATACTCGTCCAAAGGTTATTGTTTATCTTCTGCTCCTTTTTGTGCTCCTGTACCTTGGCCAGCTCCTTCTCAAGGTCATACAGACATTTCTGGGCTCAGCATGGCCAGCTCAGGACACTGTCGTCGGTATTTTGTCTTGTATCTTGGTTTTTGGTATCGAGCAAAGCGCTCTTGGTGACGGCACAGATGTGGTCTGGTATCCGTATATTGGATCATGGCTCATCGCCGCCGTCTCCGAGCCGGTCATTGCTGTGCTCTCCATCCTCGATCAACGCAAGCAATCTCAGACCTCGGGAACCCCCCTGCCCCACGTCACGCTGTCCTTTGAAATGATGATTGTTTCTGTCCGCTACATATCTCTCCTTGCTGTCATCTTCATCTACTTTATTGGTCGTTACAAACCAAAACAAGAAAGCAAGGACGAAGAGACGAGTCCGCTCCTACCAAAGCCCGGACCGGAAAATGGCACTTTGGATGCAGACGATAGTGGTTATGGAACTTCCGATAACTCGGAGAATAACACAGATGCAACAAACTCACCAACAGACCCTGAGTCACCTTGGGAACGTCGCCAACGCCTAGCCAAGGAGCAGATGGAGAAGCGTCTTCAGAGTGAGGGCAGTTGGATCGCATATGCCAAGGGTTTCCTCATCTTCCTTCCATATATCTGGCCGTTTCACAACCGTCGTCTACAAGTATACGCCGGCTTGGTTGGTGTCTGTCTCATCGCTGGCAATGCCCTCAACGTCCTCATTCCGCGCCAAATGGGAATAATCCTTGACGCTTTGAACGGCACTTCGGATCGCAATCCATGGATCGAGGTGATCGTTTTCGCTGCACTACGCCTTGCCGCATCAGAAGCTGGCATCAACCTAATTCGATCAATGTTGTGGTTGCCCGTTGAGTACTATGGTGAGGAGGCCATACAGGTAGCAGCCTACAACCATGTGATGAATCTTTCGGCAGATTTCCACGATTCTAAGAGTTCGTCGGATCTGATTGTCGCCATATCCCACGGAACAGCATTGACCCGCATGCTGGAGTCTATCTGTTTCGAGGCCATTCCCATGTTGATTGATCTTGTCGTGGCTTTCATCTACTTGTCTGTCAAGTTTGGACCTTATGAGGGTTTCATCACGATAATGACTGGAGTCGCCTTCATTCAGGCCGCCGCACATCTGATAGCTCGATTTAAGGAAAAGAGAAGGAAGATGGTGAAGACGTAAGTGATCAACAAATTTTCGCAGCTTGTTCGTTTTCATCAAGAGACAAATGCTAGCCTACTTCCAATGTATCAATAACTCATTTGTCCATATAATTTTACTGACTGATGCGCAGCTTTTTTGAGGAGCACTACATCAAACAAGCCGGTATTCAAGGATGGCACACTGTCAGTGCATTCAACCAGATTCCATACGAGGAGGATCGCTACAAGAAGGCCATTAGCTCGGAAATGTCAGCAATGAAGGGACTCTATGCAGGATATCTCATCGGCCACGCGTTCCAGTATCTCATTTTGCTTTGCGGTCTCATCGCTGGTGCCTTCCTTGCCGTTTACCAGGTGACCCATGGGCAGAGCACCGCTGGCGATTTCGTCATGCTGCTTACCTACTGGGGACAACTTACAGCGCCGCTACGATTCTTCTCAAATCTTGGCAGAAGCATCAGCCAGGATCTGGTCGGTGCTGAGAGGCTTTTGGGCGTCATGTTGGAAAAGCCAACTATTGTTGACAAACCAGACGCCGCCCCTCTCAAACTGGATGGGGCAAGGGTTGAGTTCCACGACGTTGGTTTTAGCTACGACAAGAAGAAGGACATCTTGAAGGGCGTTAATCTGACAGTGCCCCCGGGGAAGACGGCAGCTTTCGTAGGAGCTACAGGCGCAGGCAAGAGTACTATTCTGAGGCTCCTGGATCGCTTTTATGAAGTCAGCGACGGCTCAATCTTGATAGATGGCCAAGACATACGCGATGTTCAACTGGCAAGGTATTTCCCCCATTATGCCGCACCAGGCTTTGTTCAAGCTCATTCTAATCATGATTTAGTCTTCGCGAGAGTATAGGAATCGTGCCTCAAGCACCAATCCTCTTTGATGATACTATCATGAACAACATCAGATATGCTCGACTCAACGCATCGGATGACGAGGTATTCGAGGCGTGCAAGGCTGCTGCTATCCATGATCACCTCATGAGTTTCAGTGAGGGCTACCAGACTCGGGTTGGAGAGAGAGGAGTGTATGTGAATCCTTTTTTCTTTTTCTTTTTGTTTTTGAAAAACTCAAGACTGTGGGACTAACACGGAAGAAGCAAAATTTCCGGCGGTGAACTGCAGCGCATCGCCATTGCTAGGGCTATACTCAAGAGACCCGATCTCGTCTTGCTGGATGAAGCGACGAGTTCCGTTGACACTGAGACTGAGCAGAAGATCCAGGAAGGTCTGAAGGCCCTCTGTGAGGCCCGGACCACTTTTATCGTTGCGTAAGTTCCTGTTGTTGCTTTTCAGCCAAACTTGCTAAGATATTCCAGTCACCGATTGTCTACCGTCATGAATGCGGACATTATTTTCGTCGTATCAGGAGGCGGAATCGTCGAGCAAGGTACTCATGAAGAGCTGCTGGAGAAGCATGGAAAGTATTCGGAGCTTTGGTCAAAACAGATCTTTGTCAAGCCCAAGGAATCTCAGGATATCGAGGACACAAGCGACGACGATACTTCTGTAACAGAGCGTGGTGAGGATTCATCTGACGACCGTTTGACAAAGAAATCCTCGTCTCGCTCCGAAAAAAGCAATTCTGCGAACGAAACGGAAAAGGATGCAGTTAGTGTCAGCTCAGAAGAGGCCTCGACATCGTCCACGGACCGAAAGAAAGCCATGCAAAACACCAAGCTCGTCACGACGCCCGCGAAGACTCCAAATGGACACAAGAAAGAGGTAGATCAGTCGAAGAATCCCTGATTTTTTGACTGAACTAATCTCTTTCGCAGGGTTCTAGATTGAATCCTGGTGCTCCCGAATTCACGCCTCGTTCCACAGCTGTTGATGGAAACTGTGTTACAGGCAACACCGAGGAGTTGGGCACACCCACCAATGCATCCAAGGAGGATATCCAGCCTGGACGAAGCGATTGGGCCGACGATGTTGAAGCTCACACGTTGCCAACGGATATCACATCAGAGCATGGCTCCATATTGAATAATGAGAACAAAAAGCCAGGAAATGAAAGCCCTACTGCAGCCATGGCGGTAACTGCATATCGTCATTTCGAGCCGCAGTCCTCCAATCGATCAGCCTCAGACCCCGTCCCCGCAACTACGCCTGCTGGAAAGTCATATCCGTCCATCTCGACAAATTCGACCACCAGAGAAGCGGAAAGCGTTAGCAGCAATGTGCTCCAGAACAAGGCGAACGATGCCGGTCGCCCAACTCAAAGGGGCAGAGGTAGAGGTGGACGATACCGTGGCAGTCGCAACCACGGCACTTCTAAGCGTAACAAAACTAATCGCAGTACCTCGGGTCCCTCAAAAACTGACAAGTAGTCACGGTTCTCGTTAACTCTTACCCTAAGCATCAATACTTACGATTTCATATTCGGTCCCATAATCGTCATGCATATCCATCTTACTAAGATCCATGTACAAACATGCTTGCTGGTCGCGAGAGGTAGTACTTGTAAGGCTTGCTTTGGCTTTTTTGGAGGAAAGACTTCATACAAAGCATTATCTTATTTATTGGTTTGTGGTCTTTTCTCGAGGTGCATAGAGGAATCATATTGTTCTGTCGCTCCAACCATGTTCAAGCTATCCGATAATAATTGCGCCTGGTAGGGGAAAAAGAAAATGACGAGTGTACAGAGTTATATGAACCACGGGCGGCCAATTTAGCGCTTTATCGTATCGTATCGCAACCAAATATATCACATCTTTCTTACCGCTTTCATGTCGTCTGACTTGTCTGATTATGACGCAGCCAGGTCGAGGTCAGTCACCCAACCTTTAATACTTTTGGCTTCCTCCAAACTCAGTGTGATTTTGAAATGAATTTTCAGAGCTTCTAGGCGCTCCGCCTCTGTTCCATAATCGGCAAGAGTTTGTGTTTTGCCACCAAGATTCTCCTTGACAGTACCGTTCACCAACATGCGCTTCCCGTATACTTCCAATTCACCTTGCTTACTGCCCTCTTTTTGGCGCGCGAGGAACCTGACGACGAGCACAGTTCTCGTCTGATGGGAGTCTGGGCACGTACTCGTCCAGTAGTTGACAACGTTCCAGTCGGCAGCCATGAATTCAATCTCGGTAAAGCCATAGTATGAGTTCCACTCCCTGTTCTGACCATTGCGATATTGATAAACCCACATCTTTGCTTCTTCTGCGCGATGAGCTTGCGATGGGGCCCAGTCGCGAATGAGGCGCACCTCTTGGGTCCCAAGATTGCGGTGAACGAAACCATCAGTCAGCGGTAAAGGTGCAGTAGGCCCGTCCCCGCCAAAGGCAACATCGACGGCATAACGGTCACCATCAGGTAGCGTGACAATATTGACAATGTGACACCAGCCCGGATATTGCCCGCCGGGAACGCCGTCGATGCGGGGCCGCGTCCGGGCGCCAGCCGTGTAAGCCTCGAAGCCGAGGCCGCGGAGCAGGTGGTTGTACAGGATGGCCAGCTCCATGCAGTAACCCCCGCGTCCGCGCGCGTCAGTCACAATCTTCCGAAAGAGCGTTTGCGGGTCCAGGTCAACCCGGTGCTTGGGATTGTAGTGGATGGAGAGGTTCTCATATGGGCAGGTTGCCAACATGTGTGTGTGTAGTGATTGGAGGAGATCCAGCGAGGGTGCGGCACCATGGAGATGAGGCGGTAGTTGAATGTGGGAAAGGAGTTGAGAGATTTGGGATGATGACAGGCAGCCTGAAGGCGCCGGTGGTGTAATGAGCGTAGACATTTTTTTTTTTGTTTCAGTTGAACAGAGTGAATAACGTTGATGAGGATTTATTGTACGCTGCCGGAGCTGTGTTTATCTCTACTTACATGGTGGGCTATGACGAGACCTTGGTGCTGAGATGAACGAATATATACATGTTGCTGGCCATGCGCAACTGTGACTGAGGAGTCGTTATGTGATTCAGTCATCACCGTGAACTGGCGGTACAAACTTCCCGATCCCTGGAAAACGGCTAACTGACTCATCACAGCGGCCGATACCAGCCCGACTATCAACAATTCCTGAGCGCGTCGTGAGGTAGAGGTGACTGCTGCTAACGTCAAGTATATGTGTCAAGTTGCACGTTTCTTAGTGCTTGGGTAGTTTATGTGGAAGATGGAAACATGAACAAGTCATAGTGTAGAGTACCTGTACACTGTGTATCAATGTAATCACTATACTCCATTGCCTGATGTATGTATTCGGTTGCGTGGGGATTGTTGCTTGCGTTTTCCGGTATATGATGTGGGACCGGGATGCCCGAACAATTAAGTGATAGGTTTTGTGTACTCCTATGCGAACCTACACATGTAATGGTAGCTTTTTCTTGTACATTTCAATATGATGTCTTGATTCAAAGCAATCCAAGTTTGAAATTTCAATCAAATAAAGAAAACGTGACGCTCGACATGTACTAATAAGTGATTCAACCAAAGTCGATTTTGTTTACCCCGCCACTTCTCTAATGTGACTTTCTGCCCCTCGGACCCTTGAGGCAAGTTTTCACCGCCCGTGGGAGTGCAGGGACTAGTTTAGGTACTAGTTGTGGCGGCGGGGTTAGCAAGCACAATCCATGTCTCTGGTCCTGGTCCCTCCCATTCATTCATGGTACGTTCCAGAAGTGCTGCCGTGTAGCGAACTTCGAACTTGACAAGTTGGGTTGTTACCATATATATTAACGTGCTTCCTAAGTTTTCGCCCTCAGCACCATCTCGCTTTTTTTTCTTGCTGTAGAATCCATTCCTTTTAGAAAACTGCGCCAGATACCAAAAATGGTAAGTACACTTACTGCCAGATATTAACCACTGAACCACCAGGAACCGAATTCGCTGATCGCATTCTCAGGCTACCACATCCAAGCAACGTCTCGCACTTGCGATTTGCGACTTCCTCACCACCTCGGTGGAAGATGGCACCCTGACCGCCGACGACAAGGACTCGATCGATGTCGCTATCAACTGTATCGCCGAGTCCTTCAAGGTTGATCCTAATGACCGCGCCGCTGTCACCGAGGCTGTCGGCACCCAAAACCTCCTCAAGATCTACGGCGTCTACGAGAAGCTCCAGAGCGCCTCCAAGCCCTCTGCCTCCCCCAGCATTCCCACTGCTGCCGATACCAGCTCGTCAAGCACCACCACGGCTCCTTCCGAAGACGACAATAAGAAGGCCGAGAGCCTGAAGGGTGATGGCAACCGGGCCATGGCTGCCAAGGACTACCCCAAGGCCATTGACCTCTACAGCCAGGCCCTTGCCCTTCACCCCGGCAATGCCATTTTCCTGTCAAACCGTGCTGCTGCTCACTCGGCAGCCCGCGACCACGAGTCCGCCCGCGCCGACGCCGAGGCGGCCGTTGCCGTCGACCCCAAGTACACCAAGGCTTGGTCCCGACTCGGCCTTGCTCGCTTCGCCCTCGGCGACGCCAAGGGCAGCATGGAGGCTTACCAGCAGGGTATCGAGCACGAGGGCAACGGTGGCTCTGATGCCATGAAGAAGGGCTTCGAAACCGCCAAGAAGCGCGTCGAGGAACTCGAGGGTGAGGGCGCCAGCAGCCCCCGTGGCGGAGCCGGCGGAGCACCAGACTTTAGCAGCTTGGCTAGCATGCTGGGTGGTGGTGGAGGTGCCGGAGGTGCTGGCGGCGGCATGCCTGACTTGGCCGGTATCATGAACAACCCCATGTTTGCTCAGATGGCACAAAACCTCATGTCCAACCCTGAGATGATGAACAACATTCTGCAGAACCCCAGACTCCGTCAGATGGCTGAGCAGTTTGGTGGTGGTGGTGGTGGCGCCGGCGGCGGCGGTGGCATGCCTGATATGGCCAGCTTGATGAACGACCCTAGCATTGCCGAGATGGCCCGCAACTTTATGGGAGGCAACGGAGGAGGGGCTGGCAACGGAGCCGGCAGGTAATCTTTTGAATTGGTTCAATTTGACTTGTAATAAGAGATTGCATGGAGCTTGGACTTGGGCATGATCACTGAATAGACTCATGGGTAATGCGATGGTAATGAAGAACATGAGAAAATTTTCGACTTTGCTACGAATAATTATTTTATTTTGTGAAGCTTGTCGTGCTTGTGGTAGCTTGACAAACGTGTCGATATACGTCGGGAGCTGACATAGCTAAGCAAAATTTTATTTTTTATCCCAAGGAAGGTTGACGGCGATATGAAGGAAATTTATATCGACCAGGGCTTGCTGGCTACGAGCGACAATACCGACGACCACTAAATGCATCGAAAGACGACATGGGCTTGACATTATACCTTTGACTGCGCAATCGAGACTGCCAGTTCCGGTACAACTTTCCCATCACGTACCACCTCACCAGTCTCGGAGGTTGACTGTGCATCCGTGGCCGAGCCAACCTCTTCTTGTGCACTTTCCCTGCTCAGCCTACGCCAATGTTAGCCCAAGGACCACATCCAACTTTGTTGGCCGCATCGACTCACCTTTTCTTGTACAAAATGACGGCCGTGATAAAACCTGCCCAGAGCAGAAAATAAAAGACCAACGTCACTGGCCACCCAACACGCCATCGGGGTGCCCCGTTGGCTCCAGCAGTCGGGAACAGCAGCAAGGGCACCCAGATGTTGAAGGAGTATCCAAACGTCATCATGGATCCCTGGTTTCAGCATGTTAGCAGCGCGAACAGGGCGCTAGTTTGCAGAATTTGAATATATTCAAAGTCTTACCAATATAAGCGCTCTTTCCTCTGCATCATTTTTGACAATGGTGTTGACTGTCGAATACAAAATCGGGCTGAGACAGCCAGAGAAGCCAAACAGATACCAGGCCGCGAACCTATGTTGATATTGTGTCAGCAATAAGTCAACAGTGAAGAAGAAAAGATCCAGTGAGCGGGTGTCTTACTTGAGCCCCGTCGGAATGGACCATATGGTCATGCAGATGGTAGAAAAGATAACTGCCCCCGAAGCAATGCTGTAGATGACCCAAGAGGGGTAGATTGACGCCAGAGTAGTCCCAAGCCACGACGCCAGAATCGTAATGGCATTAATTACGGTGGGAAGTTGGTTGATCTTGACCACGCTGTAACCTTCTGCCTTGAGCCACAAGTTCATGTATTGACTGGGGTAACTCGAGATGATCATGCAGCTTCACAATGCAGGCTTAGCTTCTTGTTTCCCCGTTTGAAAAGCCTCAGCTTTGGAAACACTTACATGTAACAAAAGACAAAGAGCCAAATATGCCATCGAGAAAGACTTCGCTTGAATACTTGCAAGTCGAGCTTGCCTGCTCGGGTTACCTTGGCCCTCTCGAGTCGCTTCTTGGCGAGGCTGATCTCGCCATCCGAAAAGAAAAAGGCCTTGGGTGAGTCTGGGATGCCGGGAAACAATAAAAAGCCCGACAGCGCTACGGGAATGGTAATGATTCCATCAATGATGAAGAGCCATCTAGCATTGAAAGTTGTCAGTCTTCCAATGTATTTCTTACTCAGATTGGTATTTGGGGAAAGACTCACCGCCAGCCCGGCATGCCGCCGACTCCCGAGAGATTTGTATACGCAGCCGCCTGGAGATACCCGCTGATCATGGATCCCAGTGGGTTGCAGACGAACCACGCGCCGGCTCTCTTGAACAGCTCCGGACCGCTATACCAAGAGCCTGTTGAGTAGATTTAGCAAATACTTTCCGAGCAAATAGCAACACGAAGTGATACAGTGGATCATCAAACTCACCTAGGATAAAGTGCGTGCCAGCAAATACCGGTGCCTCGAGAGCACCAATGAAGAAACGGGCAACGTAGAGCTGCGTCACATTTGTAGCCCTGCTCTGGGCAAAGGTGATGACTCCCCAGACAACCTCTAGACAAGGGAGTAACCAGCGGGCTCTGGGCAAGAAGAAAATCATGGTCAGCATATCAATTGTCAATTTCCAATGATTGACAATCCTGAAAATTCTACTCACAATTTTGGCCGGGAGATCAAAAGCAGAAATGGGACCTGGAAGATGACGTATGCCGTGTAGTAACAGACGTTGAAATAGTTGAGCTCATTGCCGTATAGCTGAAATTCTTCCTTCAGGCCGCTGGT
Source organism: Pestalotiopsis fici W106-1 (assembly GCF_000516985.1). Lineage (NCBI taxonomy): Eukaryota > Fungi > Ascomycota > Sordariomycetes > Amphisphaeriales > Sporocadaceae > Pestalotiopsis > Pestalotiopsis fici. The sequence goes on along the minus strand of NW_006917091.1, from coordinate 3,727,103 downwards.
ATAGGCATTGCTGATGTTCGTTTGGTCTTTATGGCTAATCATTAGCCGATGGTTCTTGATGTCTTTAAGCACGACTCGGAGAATAATTACCCAGATATTTGCAAAAGACTAGTCATGATGTTAGTAAACAGTTTGTTGGATCGTACGACTACCATGCTCAACACTTACAGCATAAACAGGAGAAAACGAGAATCGACAGATCGAGCTTGAAGAGAAGTCTGTCTTGTTAGAACTCTTGTTCAACACTCAACAGTCTCGCAAAACTCACTTTCTCTCTTCCACGGGATACTCGGAAGGGTACCAATTGAAAATCTCCTTGATTGCTTTGAACGGCGAAGCAATTCGCGGCTGGCTCTTTGGTTCTGCCATGGCGCAGGTAGACGGTGTCACAATAGGTCTCGAGACTCGTCCTAGCCAACTACGAAAAAGAGATTGTAGAAACAGAACCAAGAGGATTTTCTCCCTCCTATGAACTCGAGCGGCAAGACATGTTATCTTTCAGCCCCGGGGGCGCTCCCCCCCTCCTCCTCCTCCTCAAGCCGACCCCGGGGGCATATAGGAAACGGCGGGTTGATCCCGATCCATGCTTGCCCGCCACCACTTTGAGCGCCTTGCAAACCCACAATCTGCCAAAAACAAGTCTAGTCGGATGCTCAAACAGCCAACGGGACTCCGGGGATAAGGCGATTGCTCGATTATTCAGGTAGGTTTCGTGATGGTGACTGGTCCTCCCGGGTTTCTGGCCGGTCGATGAGGTGCCTTTGTCCCCGCATTGCGTGCTTATTTCAACGTGCCTGGAAACCCCCGTCCCACTCCAGGAAAACCCCCATTGGAAAAGCAGGGAGAGAGGAGATTGAATAAGGCAAGGGCTCTTTGATTTATCGGATCATTTCTTTCGATTCTATCGAGTCGTAGCCCGAGGCTCACTTATGATGGGGCCCGTTATGTGTCTGTGTTATAGGCGTGGGGGTTGGTGATGCGCAACTTGTCTGTGCCCTCTTCTGACGTGACATTGATTTCAAATCCGATAGACGCAATCGCTTAATATGACGTGCTTGGAATGCATACCATCTGTTCGACTATAATCGTTGGGTATCAAACCATCTAACCCCGCGTCTCTATTTCCGGACTTGAGTGAGATGCTTGAACATGTATATATAGGTGGTGTGAGAACGTAACTTGTCACTTCTAGCAGAGATGACTGCTATCATATAACAGATACGACACTACTTCCTTTTGAAAAAAAAAAAGAGTTATCCTCTAGTATTCAAGAAATTAATCTTTATTATAAAAGAATAAAAGCTCATAAGCGCCATTCTCAAAATGCCGGGCAGAATCATTGACACTTATGAACAAGTCCCAGTGACCAAAGAGAACTGTACTTGGCCCGACTTACTTTCCCATCAGCAAATCTCATCATACTAATTGCTGTGCAGTGGACTGGGCAGAGCTGATCACACTCGATCTGTCACTCTACGATCAGCCAGGAGGCAAGGAGGAGCTGGTCAAGCAGCTTGAACATGCTGTTCGCCACGTCGGGTTCTTCTACGTGAAGAACTTCAACATCAGCCAAGAGGAGGTCGATCGGCAGTTTGCGCTTGGTCGAGAGTTTTATGCTCTTCCATTGGAAGAGAAGCTCAAGTATCACAGCCAGAGTGATCTTGAAAGCGGGGAGTACAATGGCTATAGACCTGCGGGACATCGCAAGTACGTTGAATTTATAATTTGCAACCCATCAGGGAATATGTAGCTGGGTGGGAAGATACTAACATCATTTTGGCAAATGCAGAATCGCCAATGGAGTCAAGGACAACATTCAAGTCTACAATATTCCGAAATTCGATGGGTTCCACAAGCGACAGCAGCCACCAGTTCTGGGTGACAATGTCCGTGAGATTGAAGCTTTTAGCAGGGTATGTTTTCTTGCCTACTTGAGAGGTCTTTTATCTGTATCTAACATTCGGGGTCCGTCTAGAAATGCCATGATGAAGTTGTGGTGAAACTACTACGCCTGTTTGCTCTCCTCCTCGAACTGCCCGACGAGGACCAGCTCGTGCGCGATCACCAGTACGATGTCAAGGGCGAGGACCATTTGCGATACATGCATTACGCGGCGCGCAACCTCGAGGACAACCAAAAGGTGGCCGACCTGTACGTCCCCGGACACACGGACCTGGGCACCCTGACGTTGCTCTTCCGCCAGCCCGTCGCGGCCCTGCAGATTCTCAACTCGGATGGCAACTGGAAGTGGGTAAAGCCCCAGGATGGCACCATCACCATCAACACGTGCGACGCCCTGACGGCGCTCACGGGCGGTTACATCAAGTCGAGCGTCCACCGTGTACACGCGCCTCCGGCTGATCAGGCACATGTTGACCGTTTGGGAGTTCTTTATTTTGCCCGGTATGTCTCTTCTACCCTGCTTTCACATTTTCCTTGAAAAGACACAAAAGGTCTAACTTGAGACAACTTCTTTTACAATGTAGACCCAACAACCACGTCGTGCTAGACCCCATTGCCAACAGCCCTGTCCTTGACCGTCTGGGACTCAAGACCAATGCGCTCACCGAGCTGGGCCAGCACCTGACGACTGAGCAGTGGGTCAAGGTGCGTCAGACGCAGCAGCAGCGCCCAACCAAGGCGGCTACCATCTCTACCGAGGGCAAGTATACCTATGACCAGAAAGACTTGGAGATTTTGCCGGGCTTGCACGCAAAGATACACAACTGATGGTGCTCACGTGGTCAAGGCCGCTCGATTACTGGCTATTCAAGCGTTGCAATGTAAATCCTGGTCGTAATGGAACGAATGTCTCAACCTCGTACTGATAATGCTATTTGTATTATCTCAATTGTGTCTTGCTCATTGTACAACTGAACACAGCCATAACCCCCTATGAGTTAATATCATGGGTGTTCATTCAACTGGACGCATACGCGTAAACAATATGGAAAGGAAGGTCTTGTACCTGGGAATCATACCGTCTGTTTCGAGATGCGGAATGACCCTTCTCTTGGCACTGAGCAAGTGTCAATCGCTCCAAGCGAATGACGCATGTCATACCTCAAAGGCTAGCCTAGACGTACCAAGGATAAATGGGCAATCCGAGAAACGTCAGTGTTCACAAATGAATCGCATTGTTGACTTTTGGTTGGGTGGCATGACACACAGCCCAGGCGATATGAGCCTCATAGGAATCTGCAGTCAGGGCTCAGGATATAGTGGCGGCCCATGCAAGGTCAGAAATAGCACATCCATGATCCAATAAAGTCATGGCAGTACCGGCAGACTCTGGATCATTCAGGCACATCGGCTTCTTCGCTTGTGCGGAGGAACAAAGGTTAGTAATAACCGTGACCCGCAGACGGGTAGCGTGTCCCCCCAGTGCGGATCTTTTGAATTTAGCATAAATACGAGATCCCCCTCTATAACGCGCCGGAATATGACCCTGAGACCTCATCATGCCGAATTGGGATGACGGGCATGGACACCGACTACCGTGGAAGCATGATTGATGATCCCCAAATCCCCACAGTTTTACCAGGTTTTCTGCTACAAGCTTAATGTACCCCATACTTGCCTGTGCCGGTGGCTAGCCGTCGTGTTACATCGCGTTCAAACCAAAAAGATCGTACCAAGAGCAGTGTCACCTTCACACGAGGTAACACATATACAAGCCCATGGCTAACCTCTAAAGGGGCTCCATTGGGCGCCACTGGACCTCATCTCGGAAGCTTCATGTGTATCCCCATTGAGAACAGCCCCCTTTCGTCCGGTCACGGCCATGTATAAGTAATTCTGCGTGTCCGGGGGGATATGAGCTGGTAGGTGACTTGGCAATCACTGGACATTCTCCGGACTCATACACGCTCTTTGAACTTTCAACAATAACAAGTCTCTAGTGTCAAGATGAAGACCTCTGCCATCCTCCCCATCCTCGCGGCCGGGCTCGCCACCGCCAACCCGATCGACCTGGAAGAGCGCCAGAGCTGTCCGGGCGTCTACGTCTTTGGGGCGCGCGAGACCACGGCGGCCGCGGGCTACGGAACCTCCAAGGGCCTGGTGGACCAGGTCCTGGCGGCGTACTCGGGCTCGCAGTCCGAGGCCATTGTGTACCCGGCGTGCGGCGGGCAGTCGAGCTGCGGCGGCGTGAGCTACGACTCGTCGGCGACGCAGGGCACGGCCGCCGTCGTCTCGGCCGTCACCAGCCTCAACTCGCGCTGCCCCAGCACCAAGATCGTCCTCATTGGCTACTCCCAGGGCGGCCAGATCATGGACAACGCCCTCTGCGGCGGCGCCGGCTCCACCCTTTCCGGCAATGCCCTCGCCGCCGTCAAGGCCGCCATCTTCATGGGCGACCCGCACTATGTCTACGGTCTGTCGTACGATGTCGGAACCTGCAGAGCTGGTGGTGTAAGTTGATATAAAAACCCACCTTTTCCAAAATTCCAAAAGACCACATGAGCTGACACAAGACAATTAATATAGTTTGCTGCACGCCCGAGCGGCTACACTTGCTCACCGGGCAGCCCGTCCATCATTCAGTCCTACTGTGACTCTCAAGACCCGTACTGCTGCAACGGAAGCGACGCCAACCACCACCAGCAGTACGTGACCATTTACGGCTCGCAGGCTCTCTCCTTCATCAAGAGCAAGCTTGGTTAAAGGAAAGCCCCAACGTGCGGATGGGACCTTTTGTGTTCTTGACTGGATGAGGCAACTGTGGGGGTTCGGTGTCGGTCAATAGGCCACCCTGTTTCGTGACACAATACAAAACCATTCCCCAGTCTATTTTACTTGAGCTCATCCTGTTTTTGATTTTGAAAATGTCTGGAATCAAGCCCATTGCTTCAAATCAACGGAATTCAATACTTGTTTTCATTTTATTCAGAATCAAGAGTGTATATCCACGCTTGTATATGTGGAATAGTGTTTTTTTAGTTTTCTTCTTCTAAGTTTGCGTAACCCGGCGCTTGATATGCAGATGCCCGCAGTTCAGTCTTATCGGAACAGAGGGTGGGGATATCCAATGACAAAATAAAAGGCTTTCAGTTTGAAAGCTATATTCTCTTATGTCTATAACTTGCTTATAATACTATCCAACAGCAGCAATGTATGTACCAGGTAAATATAAACAACTATATACAATGGGAATACGCCGAATGCCCACCAGACAAAAGAAAGCCTTTGCAGATTGTAGGCTAGTCAGGGTCCATCCTTGCCTAGACGAACAGCATAAAAAGAGTAATGAATCGAAATCGCTTTTTTTCTTAATATCCAAAGATTTTCCCAGCAAAACCTCACCGGTTCTCCAAGACATCAAAAATACCCTCCAACACCATTGGTGACGCAGATTGAGGCTGTGGCGGCGGCGTTTCTGCCATGAATCCTCCTGCCCCTCCCCTGGTAAAGGGCGTCACTGGCGCGCTGCTGGAGATTGGCATTGGCCCAACAGAAGAAGCCATTGACGGCGTGGCCCGGGGTTCGAGCATGCCCAACCCAATCTCCTCAAAGCCTGAGGCGTTGCGCTCGGCGTCGAGGGCCATGTCCAGCCTCGACGAAGGACGACGCAGCAAGTGGTGACCTCCGGGAAAGGTGGGCGACGTGGAAAAGGGCATGGTGGCCGACGAGGTCGACGCCGACAGGAGCAAGGGCGACGGTGAGTGGCCTCGCGATATTGCCGACGACGGCGAGGGCAGGTACATGGGCGACGGGGCGTCGAGCGGGTCCGCCGACGAGAGGAACTCGCTCTCGAGCAGGCGGAGCAGGTCCGTGACGGTGACGCCGGGCGGCAGGTCAAAGTCGGGTCGTGGGATGCGCTTGTAGGCCGACGTCTTGCGGCCAATGGTCGGCGCCAGGGAACTGATGGAGCTGCCGGAGCTGTCCCTTTTCGTGTCCCGCGGCGCGTCCAGTTGCGTCGTCTCCCGGGGAGTGTCCCGTTTGGGCAGCTGGATCGACCCAGCCACGGGCCCGCGAGACTCGAATCCAGAGAATACAGGTGAAGTTGGGGAGCGGCTCAGAGATAGGCGTGCCTCTGCCGGGCTCTGGAAGGACTGACGCTTTGGCGTTTCTGGCGTAAAGTCGCGAGACGTTCTGCTGTTTGACTCTGGTGCGACAACACGGTTTTCCGGGACTTGTCTCTGTCGCAGGGACGGCGCCCTCTGGAATGCCGTTTGGATGCGCAGCTTGCCCTGCTGCGACTTGGACAGCCGCCTCTGCAGCCCTGGCTCGGGCGGCGGCGATCCTGGCGGCAACATGCTCGCCCTTATGTCTTGCAACGACTCGGTTGGACTTTGCGACTCAAAGGCGGCCTTGGCCTGTGACACCTTTACATTTTGGTGACCAGTGTGGTTCATCTCCTGGATCAGATAGTGAAGTTGGTTCTCATCCAGGTCGGCCAGCACTTCGTATAGAGAACCCAGTGATTCCTGTCTGGGCCTGCCCCGGATTGGTGGGCTGGCGGCGAGCACCCCGTTGCTGTTATGTGAGTCCATGATGGTTGTGGAAGAGCCACGACGCTAGAGCCACGGCACACGACGTCTTTTTGCAATGTTGAGAAGAAGATAGATCTTTGGAGGCGGAAAATACAGCCGAACAAAGCGCCGCCCAATGTGTAAGATGTCGTCGCTGATGAGAGAGAAAGTAGTAGTAGTGAACAGTAGAATAGTAAAGCGGTCAAAAGCCAAATGTTGTCTCTAGATTCCAATGGGCGGCACAGAGCATGTCTCGGAGTAACCTGCTACCCCCTTTCGAGCCTCACCGGGAGCTCCGTCCAAGCAAGCAAGGAATCTGCTATGTGGATTCCCAGAAAAATCTACGACCTTTTCCTCTCTCTCTGTCTCTACTGTGTGTGGAGTCGCAAAACCAGAGACAGATGTCTCATGGGTCAAATGGTAATTAGTTAATCTTTTGGCGTGTATAAATATATGTATGAAATGATGTAGGCAAAATAGATAGATTCAAAAGATAGTTTGATAGATAACGACTGTTTATTGCGGCGCGTTCTTTTTTCTTTCTCCCTTGGCCGTTTGTCCCGTCATTCCCCGTCTGGTTCGAGGTTTATAACGTCTGCCCCTTTTTCTCTCGAAAAAGGGCAAACCGCAATTTGCCCAGATAATTAGATGGAAAGCCACACTTTAAATCTCACCTGGCCCCAGAATTCGTGGCTAGCTGCTTGCTACCTTAAGGCTTAAGCTCGGGTGACCCCAGCCCTGTCAACTGTGGTGCAGGGACTCTAGAGGCGACACTAGAGGGCTGCTAGGGCCTTTTACAGGAGGACCCTGAACAACAACGCGCCGGAGACGCGGCACCCAAGGCACCCCCCCAGGTTTTGGTTTTACTGTATTCTGTAGTGTTTTGTAGATCTTCCGAATAACCTCTCTCACGCCAGCCTGCAAAACAGTACTTTCTTTACATTCTGACATGACCTATTCAAGGTCTCGCAGATCTCTCTCGATATTCCCAAAAACTGCATAAACTTGTGGCAAGCCACAGCTCATGCTCTTTTTAAATAGAAACGGCCATTTTTGTGCATTGACAAGCCTCCTCCCGCTTTGTCTCCACGGCCCTAAGAGACTGAATCCAAGCGCCCCGTTTTTTGGACGATTTTCTCAGTTGCCGGCACGAGTCTAGATTCATCTTCTTCAACGCCATTGACTGACATCTGTATCGTGTACCAGTGCATGTCCACACTAGCCTCGGCTTCCTTGATCGTCCCGGACGACGGAAGATATTCCCGATACCCGGACACGCTGCTTGTCAGTTCGGGCAGAGGCAGAAGTGGATCGAGAATGCTTCCGAAGGGAAGACATGGATGGGTTTTGTAAGAGTCCATAAATTGTCATGCCTTGTTCGGACTTTGCGGAAGGTGCCAAGACATGGTAGCCGCCTAGAATCTCGTGTTCATTACGTGATGACCTCGTTTTCATTGAGTCTAACAGCGACTGCCGTGGGCCAAAACCATGGGTGGTCATCAACCTTGAGGAGAATCATGCAAAGTACTATTTACGAATGAAGGATGATTTCCATTGACGATGATGGCAGTTGATGTTAAGGCTGAAAGTGCCGAGACTTTTTTTTCCCCCTCCGCAACCCTTTGAGCCTTATCCTTCTATGATGGATGTCATGGACCTCTAGATGGCCAGTATAACAATCCGTTGTCGATCCACTGCGTCCAGATCTTTTGGCCATGAAGAACGTTTTGAACTTTAAATCCTTGGAAATACTACCTGTTTGCCATCTTGCAACGTCTAGCATAAAAATTTTCTCTTGGCCGTATTTGTCAACGTTGGCAAGACACTGTGCACTTCATGAATTGGTAGTTATGAGTACTTTTCTTCTCCCATGAAAGTAATCTAGATTCCATAGACTAGAGAATGAGTCGCACCCCAGTTGTGTCAAATCACTATACGAGACCATATACAAGCATCAAACTCAAAAACTGGATCAGGAAAACAAGTTGATGCGTGGAGTCACGGGGCTCAAAGAATGAATGATGGATAATAAATAAGATTCCACCAATATTCATGGGTAAGTTCTAGATCCCCGGATTCTATGGTACCATGGTCTTGATATCTTGCTCCCTGTTGAAGAATAACTCTGTCACATCGATCAAGTCGATCTTTGGCAAATTTTATGTTATTCGGATTTATGCTATGCCAATATCTGACCGCTGTTGTGGCTGGCTGATAACGCTCAAACCAAATGATGGGCTTGACTTTATGATATCAGAATGAAGATCATTCCTTCTCATGAGGCGACATCAAATCCTTTGTAATTACAAACCCCAACGGTGATTTCAGGCCGTGAATGCGGCAAGTACTCCAAGTCGTTTGCGTTGCGGTGCCGAAATGAGGTCAGAGATGTGTATATTTAAGAGAAAACAAATGTTTCTTGACAAGGAAAACATGAAAATTCAAGATATTGCTAGGTACTATAGTCGAATAACGACAAGCTCATTGGGTGTGAAAACCGCCCATTTTCCTAGTCTGTCCAGGACCAGATTACTGGTGATCCACTTTCAAAAGGCGGCATCATTTGCACTAACCTTACATTACTCTCGACAACACGTACCGTACCTTTGTCCGTGTCGACTACCAACAAATTCCAAAGTTCGATGAGGGTAATCATACACAGTACAACAAAAGCCCTCATCTTGGAAAAGCTCAACACCAAACTTACAGAACATTTGGAATGCAAATGCTCGCTGCCTTTTGTAGATCATCAGAAAAAAGCCTGCCTGGAAATCCCTAATGTGCAAATACGAGGGCAAGAGGTGCAATGAATACGTAGGAAGGATTTTCATTGACATGTCTCGTATTGCTGCAAACCTCGAGTTGACCTGTTTCGCCATTTGGCATGATATGATGTTGGTCAAATTAGGAATATAGTTAGTCAAGTACCGCTCCCACAAAGGATGGCCGATGCGCAAACATGTCACATTGCCATCATGGGTCTGTAAAAGTTGACAATGATAAACCCAACAAGGTCCGGGGGATGCAGTGATAAAGTCGAAACGCAATGCTCATGATCATGGAGAGATGACCGTACATATTACCAATCGTTGATGACGCGGTCAAGGCAAGGTATATATGTATACACACCAGAGACATAGCAGAGATGCAATCCGACTTTCGCATTCAGATAACAGTCACGCGACCAAAACTCTGCAGCTGTGACAAAGCTCACATACTGGTGCCGGGGGGGACCCCCAATTACAGATTTTGACAATTCTGAAATTGGCAAAATTGGCACTGAGCCCGCGTGCAAGGGAACTCCAGTGGCCTCCACTCCAGATAGCTGGTCACCAATAGCAGTACAGGGCCTCCACCGATGTCTCAGGGGCTATCTGCAATCGCTGGGAACCTCGTCATCTTCTAGTGCTAATAGCGTAACTTAGCGCGGCAATCACAATCAAGACGTGCCTGTGCACCGGCATTACCCATCTTTAGTACAGGTACCCTACCTTAAATCTACGGAGGGTAGATACCTGAGATATGACCAAAGGAACTTCTGGAGAGAAGAACCAGTCCAACAACCAACCCAAAGACCCGGGACTATGGTGAGTGATTGACGATCATGCTCCGTTGTTCTTGCCCTATGTTCTGGCCCATGATGGGAGGAGGAAGGGGGAGTAGATCTGCATGACCTCTTTCGCGCCAAGCTGTCCGTCTTTAGGATGCCTCGTCTTCTTTCTTTCCATCCGTAAGCAAGTCTTGCGCCAGATCATCCCCGAGTTGAGTTTTAGCAGCCAGCCAGCCAGCCAAACGGCAAGAGAGAGTGAGTGTGTGTGCGTGTGCGTGTGAGAGAGAAGACACCAAAAAGATCACCATGTTTGCCCTCCGAAACCTCCTCGTGGTTGGCCTCGCCTCCATCTCTTTCCTGGGTGTCCAAGCAGCACCTACGACTTCCTCAAAATGCGTGGAAACAAACTTGATCCAGAACCCCAGTTTCGAAGCTGCACGGTTCTCACCCTGGATTAATTTCCACGGTGCCACGGCCGGCTCGTCTGGCGATGTCAAGGCTCAGGAATCGAAGCGATACTTGTAAGTAAAAGCAGTCATCAAAAAAATCCTTGCCTGTTGCCACAAAAAAAAAGGAGTGCAACCCCGAAAACTGACATGGTGGACCAACTCATATAGCATTGCGAACCTGGTGCCCGTCGATAACTTCATCTCGGTGCGGCAGCCCGTGACGGACCTGACCATTGGACAGTCGTACTCGCTCAAGTTCTGGTACGGCCTCGGCACTCACCAGCAATTGCACCAAGATGTGTGCAGCCTCTCGGTCACGCTCAACGGAGAGGTGGTAGGCGACGCCATTGACCTGGTGCCTGCCACAGCCGGCCACTTTCAAATGGCCGAGAGGATCTTCACCGCCGACACCACGATCAAGACGGTTAGATTCGAGTTCAACTGCGGCGGCAGCATTGGCGAGGTGGACGCTCTCCTGGACAATGTCTCCTTGGCAGCTCGCTGCTCCTGAGGGGAGAAACATATAAACAGGTCGCGCCGATCTAGGAAATAGCTCGTGTGACCAAATCCACCTCCACGAATACGGACTACCTGGCATGGCGTCAAGGTAGTAGGAAATGCATCACAAGGTCGCACCACAATCAAGAGACCTTGTGGTTGTCGAGCATCGAGGAGAATAATGCTGCCAGCATTGGGCTTTGTGGCAGAGAATCTATCAAAACAAAACGACAGTCCGAACCAACACGGACTGCCGACCGACACGTCAAAAGACTTCTTGCACCGAAAACATTTCATTAGTATTGAGATTTACAAGTACATGGCGAGGCGTTAAATTTTGGGTTGGGTTTCACATCATCTTACGAGAGATACCTTTGCTTGAAAACAAAATTCATATCCATGGGGGGGAGTACATTTTTCGATCTTGGGGGTTAGGTTAGAAGAACTGGGAAGTGATACAGAATGAAGGAGGCGTTGTAGGATCATTTGTAACAATAATGCATAAAGGTTGCTTTTTTGGAATAAAATGTGGTACAATGATCATTCATTGGTTGAAATGTTTGAACTATACTCTGTGCAAAGTACCTACTGCCTACTATGGGCACACTATAAATAGGCTATAGCTGCATGCATTCGCTACCAACATACCACAAATCGTCGGCCAGACACAGCCATGGCGTCTATAGTCCCAACGGGCAATGTAAAGTCCGGCACGGGCTTTGGTATGTTCATAAAGCGCCAGCTAGTAAGTGGTTAATTCAGTGGCGGTATTTCTCCAACTCTGAACTGGTGTAATGCCACACAAGCATCTTGGCAAGAGGAGATCCTATTTCTAGGTACTCCGTACACATTATTCCCGCGACAACCCCATACTTAAGATTTTGAACGGTTCGTCACATGTTGTGATCGAATCATTACTCTCCAATATATGACTCGCAATTTATACACCTCTGCCCTCCGCCAACAACAGGTCTGGCCACTCGGACTTTGGATGATCGACAGGTGGAATGCCAAGCAGAAGATTCGACTCCTGCAACAACGAGAGTGATGGCAATAAACACGTTTTACATACGGCAGTGTAACCTGGATAATGCAGTCCGGAGAGGGGCTATGGAAAGCCAACCAAGATGCGGGGAAGATGATGATGGTATAAGTCTTGGGTATACTCCCATATTAAGGTTTGGGAGGGGGTTCTTCTCGAATCACTGATTCTTGCTGTTCTTTCCGCAGTTGTGGATTTGGTTTTTATCCGTGATCATGAGAGCCGCCGTTGCATACCAAACAGTCCGGTCAGCATATCTGCGCTCCGCCAGACCAAACGTGACAGCCGTTCGCCTGGTCCCGGCCAGCAATCTTGGTCTCAGAGCTTCGTCGTCATTTTCTAGTCTGCAGCGAGAGTCGAGCGAGGGCAAGAATGTCATCATTACGGGCTCGAGCCGGGGTATAGGCAAGAGCATTGCCCTGCGGCTGGCCGCCGACGGCTACAATGTCTGCATCAACGACGTGGCCGCCAACGCCAAAGGTGGCGAAGAAGTCGCCCAGGAGATACGATCGCGGTTAGGGAGAAGGGCGTGTTTCGCGGTTGCCGATGTCACGAAGCGGGCAGAGGTCGTGGATATGATACAGACTTGTGTCAAGGAGCTGGGGCCTCTCCACACCATGTAAGTCATCAAGTCCCCATTTCCTTATGCAACTCCCAGAATAGCTCCTGGAAATCAAAGATAATGTAACATTTTAATAATAATGCATAGGATTGCAAATGCCGGGATCGCCCAAGTCAAGGCCCTGTTAGATCTCACAGAGGAAGACTTTGAGCGCATGTTTGCAGTCAATGTCTTTGGAGTGCAAAACTGCTATGCCGAGGCGGCCAAGCAAATGATCCGGCAAGGGAACTGCACACCCGAGCAGCCGGGCAAGATCATTGGGGCCGCGTCCATTGTAGCCTTCAAGCCGTTTGCCCTGCTCTCCCACTATAGCGCAAGCAAGTGGGCGGTCCGCGGGCTGACGCAGGCATATGCGTCGGAGCTGTCGGAGCACCACATTACCGTTAATGCGTACGCGCCCGGGATTGTCGGGACCGCCATGTGGGAGGTGATTGACGCGGAGCTGGCCAAGAAGTATGATGTGCCCAAAGGCTCTGTGATCAACAAGTTCGTGACCGAACTCACCGCATTGGGCCGTGTTAGTGTACCGGAAGATGTGGCCAAACATGTGAGTTTTCTGGCAAGCAGTGATAGTAACTTTGTTACAGGACAGACGCAGGTTGTTGATGGAGGAATCATCTTCACATGAGGAGAGGCGACTGACCGTACTGTGCTGTACTTGGAGTTAGTTGATAGTACCATTGCCGCGATTATGCTGTCTGGCTTTGCTGTGCAATTTCGTGTCCCAGTGTCTACAGGCCGGAGTCTTTTTCTTTTTTCTTTTTACATTGGTTGGATGTATGTAAAGTGTTGAGAAATTCATACATGTCTGCACGGTGGCGTGTAAATGTTGCTTCCATGAAGGAAATGAATGCAATAAATCGACCACTGTAGATTGAATGCGTCACGTACGCCATGCTGGTCAAGAAAGATGGTCCGAAATCAAAGATGAAATTAAGAGGAGAGGTGGGAATCGTGATGCTTTTTCTATCCGAGAAATCCTAAAACGCCAATCTATGCAATACGCCATGCCACCCTTTCACTTCAAGACGGCAGGCTGTCTTCGTGGTGTACACTATTGTTGATAATACAGTCGGGGTCTCTCTTTGTAGTCCTCTTGTGCTCGCTCGAGAGGCACGAACTTGTTTGTGTCGCCCGTAATTTATGCGCTCAGAGCTGGAAACCAAATCCAGCCATGCAGCTCTTGTACTGATCGATGGTAGACTTGCAGTCGGCGGCAGGGTCGGCAGCCTTGGAGAACAGCATACATTCGTCGCGCTTCGACTTTTCATCCTTGCACACGCAGCAGGGCTATTGGGTCATTGTACGTCAGCTTCGGAGTTGCGCAAGCAGTAAAGCACGGGTAGAGTGAAGGGCCAGTCCGTACCTTGGGCTTGGAGGTCTCGAGGTTTGCGACGGGCTTGGGATCAGATTTGGAGCCCAGGGAAGCTACTCTGGGTCAGCTCGGGAAGTAATTCTGGTGGTACATGTAGGTGCCTTACGCATTGATACAGCTTGTGATGCCATTGCGACGTTGATTGTATGTTCCGTCTGCGAGAATTGTATGTTGTCGCAACGTAAGGAATCGGGGACTCGGCTCGAACCGTGAATTATTAATTTGTAATTGAAAGGCCGCCTGCCGCTTCCCTCGTCCCGTCGCGCGCCGATGATGGCGCCACCGATAAGCCAGCTTATCTAAACGCCGAAATACGTCAGCGATTCAATGTTGCTGGCAGGTCCAATTCTACCCTGTGTCTTGAGATGGGAATATCATGAATTATCTCTTAATTTATATTTCTTTCTTTTGGATACCCTAGTAATCGTGTATATAAATAAATTCTACTTTTATACCAAACATCGGAATGCATCTATACCAGAGTACATCGCACAGCAGACGACGCATGCTTTCCATAGCATTGCACTACATTGCTGGGCTAGGCTTCATTACAGCACATCGTCCGTATATTACGGCATAAGCTGTTTAATAATAAATATTCGCCAGGCTCGAGAGGCTCCCGAGATCTTGTTTTCCCAATAGATCTCCAGTCTTATGGCTTCCGACCCCAAATTATTATCCTGGACATCAAATATTAGCAGTATTCCTACTCAGGCCCATGGGCTTAACACTTACATCCGACAATAACTATTGTTCTTTTCGTCACTCAGCTCAGATCTGACCTCGGCTATAAACGCGTCGATTTCCTGAGGAGACAATCCTGCTGCCCTCATCATCTTCCAATACGGGCCTCGAAGACCATCCAATACATTTCTGTGCATGTATTGCCCCACCGTCTTCATACGTTGGTCGTCCATCCACTTGCCAACCGGTACCTGAATGTTTTCCTCGTGCACATCCACAACTGTCCGTCCAATTAGTGCAAGTCCATGTTATCACTAGTGTTCCTAGAAATACTCACACCCAATTTCCTGCATCATTTGCTTGTACTGCCGCGCGATCAATATATTCCTTCCCTTCATCAAAGCTCCTCGTATCGCCATTTGATACCATCTGATCAGCGCCATGCCTTTGTAATGCGGGTTTGCTTGTTTAAATTCGGGGTCGTAATCTTGGTATTCGATCCAGCCGCCGGGATTGAGATTTCTAACTAATGAATATTAGGCTTCTGATTCGTTGTCATATGTGTCATGGTACTTACAGGCATGGTCCATGACGGCTTTGGGATTGTAAAAGCATACATTGACAAATCGTAAATGGACATAGTCGAACATGGGATAGCCGGCCCATTCTTCTTCGGCATCGTCTACTTCGAAGCTACAATTGGGTGCCCCGTGTTCGGCCGGTTGTATGGCGGAGAGATCCATACCGTAGACTTGGGAGTCTGGATTTTCCTTGGCTGCGAAATGTTAGTTCACATGCGCAGAGAGAAAGAGGCGGGCGCGTTGGTTGGCGAGCTGTTACCGAATTCGATCGCCCAGATTCCCGTGCCTGTGCCGACGTCCATCACGTTGCTTGGGGCTTTCACGGGAGCCAGGGCCAATTTGTCGCCCGTCATGATGCGGAACATGGCATGTTGGAAGTCGAGACGGTCTTGTTCTTCCTATGTTGAAATCACATTTGTTTAGCAAGTGTTTCCAAAGAAAGCGAGAATGTCAAGAATTTCGAAACGGAGTGTGAAGGGGGAGGAGGAGGAGGAGGAGGAAGAAGAAGAAGGAGAAGAAAGACAGTTCTATCTGACTGAACTCACGGCATCGTTTGGAAACCAGTAGGATCCTTCGTTGTACCGATGATAGTATCTTTCGTTCTCGGCCAAGTAGATGGACCCGGTTTCGTGTATTGATGAACCATCTGGGTTTCGGTCAAAAGCACCGTCGACTTCTCGGAGCCAGCTGGCCTCTGAAGAGTGAAATGGGGACTGTACGGACGAGATCGGTACCGAGCTTGAAGCTGCGAACGCCAGCGAATTCGCTCCAGGACTAGGCTGCACATTCCACGGCCCCATATTTCGACCCGGCAGGGATATAGCATTATTTATAGGGTTTTGAGAGTATATGTTGTACGCCGGTGGAGCTTGAGTAGTATACCACGACTGTATGCCTCGAGATTCTGTCGAGTAGCGTGGGACATGACCGATTGGAGGATTCGCTTCATTCCAAGCGCCTTGCGACATGAAATTCATCCAGGGTGTTGCAGACGTATTCTCTACTGCACCTCTATAGGTCTGCTGTGATCGTCGTACCGCTGAGATCAACTCGGATGGGAACACATAAGCGGGTACGGACATTGGGTTTGCCGGGTAGGGAAGCAGATCCGGCCCGACGACGAAGCTATTCGGCTCGGGAGACGAGTCCGCGTAGGACCATGCCGCCGACGAATGGTTATCGCTATCATCTGTAATTTCCGGGTAGTTGGTCTCCATATTTGAGTGTAGACGACGAAAGAGAGAAACTCGTTGCCGCGGTTTGGCGGTTCCGACCGACTGGGTCTCTCGATTTAACACGCAAGAAGATGATGGTTCCTTGTGTAGACGAATAAATACAGTTTGCTACAGAATAAAAAGACTATCTTCTGCCAACGGTCCAACGTGCATAATGGGGTCCATGACTGGCCAGTCACGAAGCAGAGTTAGGCGCCCTACTATCCGCATACCCAAACCGTCGGGACAGTATGCAATGCAAACAGGCTTCATTTACCCACTTTCGCCGACGAAATGAGAGAAGCGACAGTTCATTGCATGACCTTGCGCCATATTTGTCCATACGCGTCTGTCGAAAAGTACCTCATCGGGCCACTGAGACTCCGACGGATTGATTTTCTATTTGCGGGCCGAATCAACTTTGGTGTTTGTCGTCCGACAGCCATTTCTAGATAGCTGCCTGCATCGTTATTTTGGAAACAACGTTCTGGTTAGCGCTCGTCCTTTCAAGGCATTTTTTCTGGACCGCATGAAAAGAAATATTTTGATGAGTAGCATTTCGAGAGCAGACATTTAATGAACAGCTACCCAGCCACATGCAATCCATCATCCCAGGCCTAAACATGCCCGGGACGATGCTAGCAGCAAGTCTTAATCCGTTGCTCTCTGCTGATGAAAATAACACTACACAGAAAATCTTGTTCGGTAACAGTTCAATTTCTTTGCCAAAGTAAGAATGGAATTCCACGGCATAAGAGAAATAGGAGCTCAAGTATGCGGGGTGATTATGTTGAGGTGCAGTGACCACGATTCAATGTTCTATTTGTATTTGTTTACTCCATTGGAATAACCAAAGTGCTTAGTGTCTGCGTGACTGCCTGATGCCATTTGGCCCCTTTCCATTTGGCAGGCAACGAAAATAATTTTCATCTTGGCAATTCTTTCGACACCACCAATTTACCTCACTTCTTCTTGTGCGCCCAGATCCCAAATTGCGTTGATTCGTTCCACGCAACAACATGGGTAGTGAAAAGGAGAAGACAGCCACGGCAGTGGCAGCGCTTCAGTCCAAGGACCATAAAGCCCTACTCGATACTATCGACAAGCTCCGTTCGAAGGGTATCAGCCAATATGTAGACCTGCCACAGATTGTGGTTTGCGGAGACCAGTCGAGCGGCAAGAGCTCGGTCCTGCAGGCTGTTTCGAACATGTCCTTCCCAATGAAGGACAACTTGGTAAGCAATATTCCATGATCACGCGACTAACTTTTACGCTCTGTGCCACGCACAAATATTTGAATCCGTTCAAGAGACCTTCAAAGCAGGTTACTAACTTCAGATTTTGCAGTGCACCAGATTCGCTACCGAACTCATTCTCAGGCACGTTACTGGAGTAATTGAGACTTGCAAGATCACCATTCAACCAGGCAGCGACCGTACAGACGAGGAAAAATCCCGTCTCAGGGAATTTCAGAAAACTGACTCCACCAAGGAGATCGACATTGGACGTTTGATCGAGAGCGCTAAGGAGATCATGAGACTTGATGACCATTCCAAGCGTTTCAGTTCAGATGTCCTACGCATCGAAATCAGCGGGCCAACACAGCCGAACTTGACGATTGTGGACTTGCCCGGCCTCTTCAGGGCAGGAAACAAGGACCAGACGGCAGACGATGCAGAGATTGTCAACAGAATCGTTCAGTCCTACATGACCAACTCTCTTAGCATCATCCTCGCAGTGGTTTCGGCCAAGAGCGACTTTGCCCTCCAAGAAGTCACACAACTGGCACGGAAGATTAATGTTCACGGAGTCAGAACTATTGGACTTATCACAAAACCAGACACACTCGACGTTGGTTCTGATAGTGAGCGAGCCTATCACGAACTCGCCCAGAACCGTGACGTGCATTTTCGTCTCGGTTGGCACGTTTTGCGCAATCGAGACTACAAGTCTCGTGATTCTACGAATGGAGAACGAGACCAGGCTGAGGATTTATTCTTCTCCCAGGGTGTATGGGCCGCCGTGGCGAGAAAGAATAAAGGCGTCACTGCTTTGCGGTCTCGGCTAAGTGAGGTCTTGACCAGTCACATTCTGGAAGAGCTGCCAGCATTACTCCATAGTGTCGAGACCGAGCTCAAAGAATGCTCTTTTGACCTGGAAAAACTGGGCACCTCAAGAAATACCATCTCAGAGCAGCGTAATTACCTCCTACAATCCAGCTACCACTTCGCCACGATAATCAAAGACTCGATCACTGGTACCTACAACAACGAATTCTTTGGTAGTGCTTTTGAGCCCGAAGGCGGCATGAAAAGGTTTCGGGCAGTGCTTCAGAGTACCCTCGCTGAATTTGCAGAAGCCATGCGCGTAGATGGCCATGCAAAGCAAGTTGTTGATAGACATCGTGAAGGAGGTTCTCGAGAGATCCTGAGAGCTGATTACCTCAAGCAGGTACAGAGTCTTATGAGAGCCTCGAGGGGTTGCGAGCTTCCTGGTACCTTCAACCCAGCCATCATCGGAGCTCTCTTCCAACAGCAGTCCAAACCTTGGCAAGGTATTCTCAGCCGCTATTCGGAGAAAATCCTCGACGCCGCCAGCTGCACTATTGACGCAGTCCTGAGTCATGTTGTCGATTTCGATACCAGATCCAAGTTGTGGCAGGAACTCATAGCTCCAGAGTTGGATCAACTGAAAGATACTCTGAATAAGAAAATGTCAGAAATTCTTGCCTCACACACCTCAGGACATCCAATCACCTATAACCACTACCTCATCGAGAATGTGCAGAGGGCACAAAATCAGCGGGTTCGTGAGAAGATGAGAGCGCGTCTACAGCGTTATAGCGATGCCAACGGGATCCTGCAGCAGGGATTGACAGTTGATTCGCTAATCAACATCCTTGTTGAACGAGACACTGAAGCCGATATGGAAATATTTGCAAGTTCTAGAGCTACTGATATCATGTTGGCATATTACAAGGTGTGTCCCCCTCCCTCTCCCGTTCGAGGTTTCCATAAGTTTGACCCCGGGAACTGATATTGTTTAGGTCGCGTTGAAAAGGGTCATAGATGATTTTGGTGACCTTGTTATCGAAGCCTGTCTGGTTTCCAGGCTTCCCGACTTGTTCAGCCCTGGCCGGGTCAGCACTCTAAATGATTCTCAGATTGAGTGCATTGCAGGAGAGAGCGTAGAGATCACGGAAGATCGGGCAGCGTTTTCAGCGAAGAAGAATGCACTTGAAGAGTGCCTCAGCGAGATAAGGCGTTTGGTCAAGCTTCATCAGCACCATCAGCGTCAGCTCCAGCGTCAAAGTCTTTGGGAGAAAGGTAAGTCACCGTCGGCTGTTAGAGCGACATACCAGGAGTGCTGATAAGCCATATCCATCATCGCAGACACAGGACGTAACACCAAAGCCTCTAGAAAATCGATGGGATCGTTGAAATCGAAAAGCGAAACAGTGTCGTCCAAATTAGCGGGTCGGGATCCTCTTCAATCACCTTCAGTCAAGAGTAGTCCTGCTGTCAATCCGACAACTTCAACGGCGAGCTTGTTTCCTGGCAATAAGCAATCATCCTTAACCACCTCCATTGATGCTGTTTCCAGTTTGACGACTACCTTATTTGGTGATCGTACTTCTAGTACCCAAAATAAGCCTGCCTTCGGCGCGTCCACGACGGGAACTACAGGCGGTGGTCTTTTCGGCGGCGGCGGCACGACTACATCGTTTGGCTCGGGCAATGCATTCAACGCACCTGCAAACACAGCCCTGGGAGCCCCGGTTGGTGATGCTCCTGGAACCGCAACCACCGCGTTCTCGCCCACACTGGAAAAAGAGTCTATCGCTGGTCTTGCCCAGAATTCGTATCAGAGCATTCTCTTCCAGGAGCCCTACAAGAAGTGGTCCGCCGAGGAGCTGCGTCTAGCCGATTACGCACAAAACCGTCGTTTTGGCAGTGGTTTTGGCCCTACTGGTCAACAGATTACCTTTTTCGGTGCTGGTAGTTTTGGCACTAATCCACCACCTTCAGCTTCAGCTGCCAACACACACCCTGCTAACAGCCAGTCATGTTCGACTCCAAATGGTTCTGGTGGCTGGACAGGGCGAGGCCAAGGTCGAAATCCTTGATTCCATGAAAAGTCGGTTACATCATGAAGAACGAGCCAATGTATGGCTTCCTGTATGTTACTAAAGTCAGAGGTGGTGTTTTGGCCATTGGTCATGACCGATCGAGGCCCCTTATAGGGTCGCACTGTATGTTATGATATGCAATGGTCTATAGCTTCCACTCGCCAAACACAAACTTGCCATGATGGGATTTTTTACGTTCTCAGCTGGTCTTGGCTGTGGCAATAGGGCATGCCTGTAACTGTATGAAAATGCTGTTGTAGAGTTAATAATCAATGTGAAATTAAGGCAGCGTTTCACACATAATCTCTTCCTTAATAACATATGATTGATTGATGGTTATAGACGATTTTCTAAACCCTTTAGCAATTCATCTCATCCTGGGAACAGAAGATGATTCACCATAAAGAACCAAAGCCTTTGCGAGTTATTGCGATTTTGTGCGTTCGTGCTGGTCAGGCCTTGTGAAAATACCATTCACCCGAGGGCAAAAAATCCAGAAGATAAATCAAGCTCAAAAGTGGGAAAGATAAGATATCAGTTCCATTCATCACTCTCTCTCACTCTAGTGTCAAGCATAAATTGCCACCACCGACCCTATTGGTCATAGTTGAAGACACGTTCCGGAGACGCAGTTGGGTTGACCATTCAACTCCGCGCTGGCCTTAGAAATAGAGTCATGTGGAAGGGCACGGAAAAGCAAGCCAGGTGGAAAAGAAGGCGACTTGAGAGATGTACATCCATGTTGAGAATAACATCTTTACCAGGGTCGTTACAAGTGAAATCACCCGAGTTTCTCGCTTATCAAATTGCAGACTCTAGAATACATTGAAATCTGATATTCTTGAACTATAAATGTCATTACTAATTAGACATGAAAATCCGACCTTGCATTCGCAATTTTAGTGCAAACAAGCGAGGAATTAGACCTTGACTTTCTGGCTTGTATTGTCCAACAGTCTATTTGATTGTGCCTGGTTTTGAGTCAATATGGAAATGAGAATAATCATGGGTTAGGCTTCTTGTGGTAGTCCAGTATAATGCTGCTACTATACGCGGTAACCTGGCAGTGATATCGATAACCCCTTGCTTACCCCGCCAACCCCTCCAAGGGAAAGCTGCTGTTGACAAACAGGCAGTGGAACCTCTCGGCCCAGGCACCAGCATTTTGTCCATTGTTAGGTATTCTCGAAGTCAACCACGAGTCGCAAATTCAAACCTCTGAACCACCCAATCGCTGCCCAAGGTCTTTGCTACCACTCGAGAAACAACGCTCATAAACTGATACCTAAAACCCGCACACGAAAATGCCGGCCCCATCACCACTCAAGATCGCGACCCAGGCTGTCTCGCGCCTGGTTACGGAAGAAAAGTACTACCAAAAGGAGCTCTCCTCGCAGAATGCTCGCATTGAGAAGCTCGACGCCGACATCAAGAATGGCAGCGACACGGACAGCAATGCCGAATTTATGCTGAAGCAAGAGGTGAGCTTAAATCTCTCCTGCCTGGGACACCTTGAGTTACGGGAAGGCCTTCACTTTTCTGGGCATGACACAGTCCAGCTACCTCGAAATCTCTTGCTGCTAGATACAGATGACTAATTCATGGGACTTTTCACCGCACAGCAAAAAGCAATGGAGGAGACAAAGGCCGTCTTTGGACCCCTGAAGCAACGCATATTCGAGGCCACCCAGCGGCTCGAGGAGCAAATCGCCACGGCCGAGGGCGCCCAAGATGCAAACCAGGACGAGTTGACCAAGGCAAAGGAGGTGCTCGCCAGTGCGCCCAAGGAGGAGGCTTGAGGTGGACTTACATTGGAAGACGGTCGCTTGGAGCAGTGGAAAAGAGAGGAAACAGACGTGTATGATAACGAAAGAGACGACACCCGAAAATGATACCACCTTGAGCATCGGTCACGAGAAATAAACCTTCACAATAGGGCTAGATTCCATAAGAACAAAATCGCAAGAGAGAAAGATGTCTTATCAAGATTGCTAGTCTTTCATTGAATGTCTAACCGCTGATTTGGGTATAATGTTGCAAGCCATAACTCCTTTTTCTCATTATCAGCCAGACCTCTGTGGCCCTCATGTAGTGTCCATCTTGTCGTCATTGCCAGCCGGAGCATCCACAGTGATCCGTGGTGTTGGCGCATCGCGAGTGTCCTCGGTGTTGCCCTCTGCCATCGGTGTATCACCAGCCTGTGCCGAATCGCCCATCTCGATATCCTCACCATCTTCCGGCTCGTCCTTGGCAGCCTGGCTGTCCGCAGCTGGTGTGCCTGCCACACTGTCGGCCCTCGGTGTCGGTGCCTGGCTTGCTCCCATGGAGAAAGTGCCCGACGGCTCTGGCTTGGGCTTCAGGCTGTCACCGGCAGCATTTGAACCGTCCTCGGGTGCCGGTGTTCGACCACTACTGCTGCCAGGACGCAATGGCGTGGCACCTCCCTCGCTGCGTGGTGCCGGAGTGGCATTACCGCTCTGGCTTCCCTTGGCAGGCGTATCGGCAGCCGCACCATCGTCCTCGCCGGCATCCTCATCCATGCCCTCCCTTCTCTCGACCTCTTCCTGCTCGTCGCGGATCATCTTGCGCAGGTTGACGCCCTCGTCGACCAGCTTGTCAAACTGCTCCTTGCGCTCGCGCCAAGTTCCACCATACGTCTCGCTCTCGCGCTGGAGCTCCTCGCACTCCTCGGTCAGCTTGTCGATGTTGGCGCGCTGCTCCTCGCGGGGCCGCAGCATGCGGTTCCCCGTGATCTTGTCGGCGAGCTCGTCGAACTTCTTGCGCTGCGCCAGCGTCGCCCGCGCCTCGTCGAGCTGCGCCCGCAGCGCCGCGTTGGACTGCCGCACCGACTCCATCGTGTCGAGGATCCGGCCCCGGTCGTGGGCGTAGCGCTCCCGCTCCGCCGCGTTCTGCGTCGCTAGGAATTGCAACCGGTCAATCACCACGTCAAAGGCCTGGAAGTCAAACAGGACGTCCTCTCGCAGCTCCCGGAGATCGGCCGCCAGCTTTTCGGGTTTCGGCGGTGCCGCATCTTCGGCCTTTTCTTCTGCGGCATTGTCGGGTGGAGGTGTCGGCAGCTTGAAGATGTTTGGATTTGTGAGGGAGCCGGGGGCGAGCAGGCGTTTGGTCAGGCGCAGGAACGGGCGCGTCTCGAGAGGAAGAAGGCGTTGGTGATGGAGCTCGTTCTCCTCTGCATCGTCGAGCAAGGCATACTGGTTTGACGCCATGGTTTAAGAACCTCTATAGAGTCGGAATATTGATAGAGGTTGCGATTGGCGTGGTCGTCTTGTCGCGTGTGTGTTTTCAAGAATCAGAAAAGATTCCTGCTGGCCCGTAGGTAAGTACAACGTTGCGGCTAGAAGCTGCATAAAGACAAGCTAGTACAAAAATGGGACCTCGATTGGATTATACTATTATGTATCACCCATCCATGTTCAGGATACAGGACTATTGCTCTAGATCTTCAAGATCATGTGGTTTGCATCATCTGCAGTATGCAAGATTACTTATTGCTTGACAATCATCTTGTGGTATCTATCGTACATTAAAAAAGAGCACTGTGTGCCCCAGCCTAAAACCCAAGCAAGCAATCACTTCGTAAAGACAACACAATGCATTCCTAGGCATTTGTTACTTGTTTTTGACCACGTTTTTATCTTCTATAGAGATAAAATTTGCGGCTCAGCCCTTGACGAGATTCCTGGCCTTTCTTCTCTCGTCCTCGCTCAGCACCCATTCGATGCCGTCATCGCCTTCCGCCATCAACTCTTCCCACTCATCATCTTCTATATTAACAACCATCAAAATCTGGCTGACCCTGTTGAACAGGTCCCGCACGCTGTAATTACCCTTGGCTACAATGCTGATAATACCTGTGAAGTCTCTCTCCATTCTAATGGCACCATAGGCGTTTGCCTTTCCGGCATATCGCCATACTCTCCTTTCCAAAATGGTAGCAAGCTCCTTTGCCATCCTGTTCATAAGCGTGGCGAATGGTCTCGGTGCCATGATGCGTTCAATAGGCTTGACAAGTGCCAGCCATCGGCGCTCAAATTGCCGTTGCACATGGTCAAGCATGTCCTCCTCGTCTTCGTCATTTTGTCGCGCTATCTCGGCCAGCTCGTCTTCTGTGAGACTATAATCTGCGTCACGGAAGGTCTCCTGGGTGACCAACTTTAGACGCTTGTCCATGACGTTTGAGAAAAGGTGTGCCACTCCTTCATTGAGGAGTTCGGATGCTTTGAGTGAGATACTCGAGTTGAGCCCCTTCAACGAAGAGACGATTGCATCGGCATCGTGTTCAAATGGGAAAGAGGCAGCCAATGGATTAGAGCCAGCTGTGCTTCCAGAGTCCGTCGATATGCCAAGACGCGATGTGATAATTCGATCAAGATACTCGATCGCTACATCGAGACTGTTGATGAGCACTATGAATGCAACGATCTTGTCCTCTGGGGGCGGGGCTCCTTGTATGGCTGCTTGGGGGTAGCAATCGTGTTGCATCCTTCTCTGAATAACGCCAATGAAATCGGCGCTGAGCACTCTGCTCACTGTCGGGATGACTGAAGTAACGACATCCCGCTGTGAGGTGGCAATACATCTTTCGATGACAGCACTCACTATGTACATGACATCGTCGACGGCTGATATAATGTAGGGTGGGTTGCCATCAATGGGCTTGCTTTGACTGAGCGAAAGACCTGATGGCGATTCGTCGAGCTGGAATGCCTTTTCGACCGATCTCCTGAAAAAGAAGGTCGACATGACTGAATATGGTGTGCTCAGCTTGGCGGAGACCTTCTTGCCCAAGTTTGAGTTGGTCAAAAGATCGGGAAGTGATAGTTCGGTATCTTCAGCCATGGCGGGATTCTGTAACATGTTAGTTTTCTGATATTCGGGTCTCCACCAGCCAAATCAACTTACTCGGCATTTTCCTGCAAGGAATCTTGAGTATAATGCCCATCTGCCCAGCATGACAGCAATTTCCCGGAGCAGCTCGTCGACCTCTTTCATGTCGACGCCTTCGTCCTCGCTTGTTCTGTTATTTCCACCACCCAATGCTGGTGAGTTCATCCTGGGTGTGCCAGCCAGGCCTTTAGACGACGGCACGAAAGTCTGAACCAAAAAGGAGAACGGGTAACTCTTGACATCAGTGAGTCTCCTGTCCACGCCCCTCTCATCGCTCCAGGAATCGAGTATAATGCCACCCTGCACATCTGCCTCCATCTGTAATCTTTCAATCACTTTCACCATTTGTCCTGCACCGTAATGTCTTTCGACCAAGCCGCCATGACCCTCGACGATCTGTGCAATATGTTCGAATAATTTGGTGAGTGCATTGGCGTAGAAAAATCCGTCTTTCCGGCCCTGACCTCCGGGAACCTCTTTGAGCGTCTGCCGGGCCGTGCCAGCAACTCCTTGGCAGACATATCGCCCATAGACGTCCAATCCCGTATCGCCTCTTCCAATCAATGGAAATAGTTTGAAGAAGCGGGTGACCTTGGTCCCATCCCCCTCCTTGGCCGCCTTTTCGAATTCTCTCAAGAACAATCCACAAAGACTCTCCTTGGCATTCTCGAGCGTTACCCACGGCGCATCAGGAACCTCGACACTGGGTACGATGCTGGCAGCAAAGCCGCCACGGATGATAGCCTCTGGCACCTTGGATGCTCGTGCAATGTAGCCTGCCGCAGCCTCCCAGTCCTGAGGTGCTCCCATGGAGCCCACAACACCATGGACGCATGCCTTGAGTTCTGCAACCTGTTCGACGACTTGCAACGTCTGCTGTACTCGGTCCTTCTCTAGATCGAGCTCCTTGACTCTATTCGAGAGTCTTCCTGCGGTATCGGCGGCGCTCGACAGCATGCCATTTGATATCGAGCGGGTAGCTATCACTTGGGATCCGAGATTGGCTCGCAGTATGTCGAGTCTACTGAGCTCGCGGGAAAGATCCGCTTGGAAAGATAGCAAGTTCTTCAATCGAGAAGTGATGGCGGCTTCGCGGGTATGCAGTGCGGCCAGAGAGGCGCGCACATCTTCGAGTGAGCTGGCATCGTGGACCGACGGGCCACTACCGCTGTTGCTATTGCTGTTCACCTTGGCGAGGCCATCGGACCTGTGGGCTGCAGAGTCGCCATTGGGGAGGTTGGTGGCGGACATTGGGGCCGTGAACTGAGTCGGCGCATGTCGAAACGGGGTTGGGATCTTATGACAGTCGCAGGCGCCGGCTGTTGCCCTTTCACAGCTTCTGGCCTTTGGGAATCTCGGGTGTCTCGATTGTGATGAGGTGTCCCCCGCCAACACGCATGCGCAATAGTAGGTAATAATACTACGTACATAGTGCTACCGTAGCGGTAGTGTTTAGTGGGCTGATCCCTGGAAACGACGGAAGGGACCCCCCTCGAGCCCCTACTGCACTGTACCTTGCTTCGAAACACGCCTCTGAAGCTTGACCTCCCGCGAGGGTGTAAGACTAACGCTTGTTTGGGCGTGTGATTATTCCGAGTCACCTATTATCGCATCCATCCTAGGAAAGTTTTCTTCACAGATGAGTCAAATGCTATCGTTGCCCAGCAGCTTTTTCATGTAATTCCATGAAAGAAAGATATTTGATCAAATCACCAAAGATCGCAAGTCTTTCAGCATAAGAAAGATATTTTCAGTTTCGGACAAACAAGCAGAGAATAACGTGAAAATTCGACTCACATAGTGAGTCATCTATCAAATTGGCTCTCAGGCGCAACCTCTCCTCTCTACATACTGTCAGAGCTCTGCTCCAGTATAAACTATACAGCACAATGTCACAAGATCTACCAGCTGTGACAACCCGAGTACTCAAAGTCAGTGGGGAAAATTTGGGAAAATTCGCAGACGGCGAGCATGTGGGCAGCTGGGAGCTTGCCTCGGAAGACAATGGCAGCCTCAAAGTCCTGAAAGAAGCAGCGGAATACTTGAGAAGCAAAGACACACCCGTTGGCTTCCCAACAGAAACAGTGTACGGACTGGGCGCAGATGCCACCAGGAGCGCCTCCGTAAAGGGAATTTACTCAGCCAAGCGACGGCCTCAGGATAATCCTCTAATTGTGCACGTCTCGGACCTTGATATGCTGCGGCGGTTGCTCGCACCAGAAATGAACGGCTCAGCGAATACCCAGCAAACAGATGTGATCCCCGAAATATACAAGCCGCTCATTTCGAGGTTCTGGCCTGGCCCTCTTACGATTTTGTTGCCAAACTCGGAGCCGTCTAAACTCGCGCCCGAAGTCACGGCAGGTCTCAAGACTTTTGGCGCTCGTATGCCTTCTTCACCTCTGGCCTTGTCTCTTATCAAGCTAGCAAACCGCCCGCTGGCCGCCCCGTCTGCAAATGCTTCGACGCGCCCCTCAGCCACAACAGCTTCGGACGTCTTGGAGGATATGGATGGCCGCATTGAACTGATACTAGATGGCGGTTCTTGCCAAGTCGGAGTTGAGTCCACGGTCGTGGATGGGCTGTGCTCCCCGCCAGTAGTACTACGACCGGGTGGAGTGACATTGGACGAGATTCGAAGTTGTCAAGGTTGGGAGGATGTGCAAATAGCATACAAAGACCACGCCGAAACGAACGGCAAGGGCGAAGCGCCAAGGGCTCCCGGCATGAAGTACAAGCACTATAGTCCTAAAGCCAGGGTAATATTATACGAGGCATTTGTGGCAGACGGAGCCAAAGGAATTTCCCAGGAGGATTTGGCAAAGATCGAGGCATTGGCGACATCTGCACACCAAGCTGGGCAAGCATCGACCAATATAGGGGTAATAAGGACGGAGAAATGGACATCGGGTGCTGGACTGCGTTGTGGCAGTTTGCAGGCAAAAGGCAAGTCACAGGACGGAGTGGTCGAACTTGACGTGCAAGAAAGCGAGCTGTTGAATAAGGAGGGTGCTGTGGTTGGAAAATTGTTCGATCTGAGCATAGGTCAGGACGCCAAGAGTGTTGCTCAAGGGCTATTTCAAGCTCTGAGAGAGCTGGACAGAAGAAAGCCCGACCTGATATTTGTCGAGGGTATCCCGGATAAGAATGATATCGCAGCAGCAGTCATGAACAGACTACGGAAGGCTGCAGCGGAAATCAGGTCATAGATGTCGTTGAAAGACTAGCATAGACTTAGATGGCTACCTGGTGCCTTCATCATGGTATTCCCCAAGGAAAAGAGAACCAAAACAAACGAAAATTTTTGCCAACGCCGTGCCGCAGCTCTAATGTTCCACCCCCTATCTCGTGATTAACAACACCAGACTTGGCTTACAAGCCCTGGCGCAGCCAGTCTGTCAGCTTGGCCTTTCCTAGTTGTGCCAGGTTGTTGACGCCCTGTTCGCTCAAGTCGATTCGGCTGAGGTTGACATCTTGCGTCGGTGCTTTCGATACTCTCTGGCTGATCACAACTGGGTCTGTCTCGAGGATGATTCCACTATTGTCGCTTGTCAGTAAGTTGTTCTACAACATGCGAACGTACAAAGGTGCAGCTTACGAGTCGACAATCTCGTCAATTGCCAAAGACACCAAGTCGTAGTTCTCGATTATGGTCCGCTTGTCAACAGACTGCTTGAAAAGCAGGTGCTGGTCGGAGGTTAGTTCCTTGTTCTCCTGTTGCAATACTGGCGCGTAAGGGGGCTGGCTGTACGCACCAGGGAATCCCGAAGGGCAAGGATGACATTGTAAAGCAGAACTTCGTTCTCGTTGACCGATCCGACAACGTACATCATGACGTCCGACTCCATCTTGTACAGCACTATTCTGTTGTCATACAAGATAACTGTGGCCGAGAGTTAGCAGCGTGCGCCGAACGTCGGCCTGGGGGAATAGGTCTCTCTCGTATGGGGACAAACGCACTGTCGCCGGTCTGCTTTGCGGTCTTTTCTAATAAACCCTTCTCAAAGGTCTTCTGTGACTTGACATCTGCGTATGGGCTCTTCTCCGACGCTGCAAGAGACTATAGTCAGCCTTTGAGCCCGCCGCAGGAAGCGACAGACGACATACCGCCTGGAGTTTGGTGGGGTGCCGAGTAGTAGTTGGCAAAGATGCGCGAGCCATCGTCGGCCGAGAGGATCAGGATCGCATTGACCGAGAAAAGGGACATTCCGGGAGCCATGATGGGCAATTTGGATTTCGAGCGCAAGTTCGTGGGTGCGCAAAGATGACTTCGTGGCTCAAGGACAGGCGTCGGTTCGTAAGTGAATGGTGGTGTTCTCTATCCTTAAAGCAGTGTGCTGTCAATTGGCGGCCCTGGCTGGCAATCCAAAGTACGTACCTGGGCCACCCAATCGGGGCTAGCGCCTATTCAACCCACTGGAAGCTCGCTGCTCCACAGCACCAAAGTATGGACAATAATGAAAATTATGTCGATTCTTGTGCAATAGACATAAATGACCCAGACGTGTAGTCTTTCTCGCATCTGTTTCCCTACCTTTTTCGGTTTCTATGGTTGATATAGTTTGTACATCTTTAATGGTCATCAATAGATACTTCGACCTATTTCATCCACAAGATTACCTGCCCATACGTGAGAGGGTTTCTGTCTCCCGAGTTTGAACGATATATTGCTGCCGTGTGTGTAGAGTGCTGCCGTTTTGTATGTCCATTGTCGCGGTGGGTATTTGTCCAAGGAGGGACAAAGTATATGAAGTAATGCTATAAACTCCGCTCAACACTAAGTATTTGGACTTCTAGGTTTTTTACCCCATAGGTAGGTAAGTTATGAGACATAACTGAAGTTTTAGGAATCGTTCCAAGCTCGTTACTTCCCAGTCATCTCGATCAAGTTTTGCATGGTCTGTTTTTGACTGACCCATTCAGCGCCAGCATCTAGACACTCCGGGACACAACCAGGCCAAAAGTGTTCATTGAAGGAGCGTACAAGTAGCAAGGACATCAAATGAAATGAAATACTATATAAACAGGCACCATGCTAAGGGATTGTGGTGCATGGTGACGATCTTAGGAGTGTTGCTTTTGTCAATGCCCTTGAGTTGAAGGTTCTTTGTGACCTACGTGGCAACGCATGGAAATGAAAGTTTCCTCGACTTTCATCTGGTATTTTGCAGTTGAATCAAAACGGTGAACCATCATACTCATCGACAAGACCAAAGCAAAATGCTTGTTCTCCAGCTTATAAGCCCATGTGAGAGGTGGGGCTCAGTAGATGATACATAAATCTTGCATAACGCGCTAAATATTCCCAGTCATGATTGGATAGTTTCCACTTTACGCGAAGAGTCGCGTCGAAAGGGGAGACGCGACTGCGTCGTGTTTTCTGACTAGACGCCCACTTTCTTTTGCAGCACCCACATGCACCTTCACCCTCATCACTTATCGTCAAGTAACTCCAAGACAAAACAGAAAAAGTTCAATTCTTTCCTCATCTGAGGCTTTGTTTTGTACTTGACATTTGGACATGTCTTCTCCATCTCAACGTCGCTCCCAGTCTGGGACTCCCAGACGGAGCACCCGATCCTCGCAAGCAGCGCAGAGCAGCCCCGCAAACGGCAATGCAGCAAATGGCAACACCCCTCGCAACACTCGTTCTTCACAATTGGCCTCGAGCCCTCTCTTCTACCAATCTTCGTCTCCTGCAAATGGCAACGGCGATGTATCCTCCCCTCTGCGCCAGAATACTGAAAGCCAGAGCCAAAATACCCGCGCCAATGGAAGCGCCGCCCCAAGCTCGCCTTTGCGGCACATGACACATTCACAAACCACTCGGGAAGAGAGTCAGAACGATGGCGATCGAACTCCGAGAGCCAGCGGAAACGGCCTGATTGGCGGTAAGTCATAGTAGTTCCTCCCAACACGATCGCCCGGGACTCGTTACTGATTGAGGAAACTCTCAGACTCTTCACCGATTAGATACGAAGCCAGTTCAAGCCCTGGTCGATCTCTGCACCCCCAATCAGACCTACGAAGTGAAAGCAGCGCTCTCTTTGTCGGTTCCTCTGCGACTCCTAGGGCTCGGCGCAACCGCAGAGGTGATATCAACTCGGAAATCTTCAGCGGAGGTGCGCGTAGTGGTAGTCGCGTCATCTTGGATGATTCCGGTCGAGTCGTGCGGGAAATACACTCAGATGCTCAGACCTTCTCGAATGTCGACCCCAACACCGATGAGGCGAACATGTTGGGTGGACAAGACAATGCCACTATCTGGGGTACCACCGTTTCGATCGACGACACATATGCTGCCTTCAAGGACTTCCTGAAGAACTTTCAAAAGAAGTACCGAATGTGGGCCGACGGAACGTCGCAGGCCGAGACAGATGCCGATCCGGATGCAAAGTCCAAGCCTTACATGGAGGCGCTGAACAACATGTTGGTTCTTGGCACAAGAATTCTATACGTCAACATTGAAGATTTCAAGCTCTATCCACCTACGAGGAAGATGTGGCACCAAATCCAGCATTACCCTCAGGAAATTGTACCACTTATGGATCAGTCAGTTCATGACGTTATGATTGAGCTTGCCCAGGCCGAAATGTCGCGGCAAAGAAGTCAGAGCAACGGAGCACCAGCTTCTCAGCCGAGCGGTGCGCCCAGCTCTGATATGCACTTTCCTAGCTCGGAGAGAAGCGAGGAGCCAACTTCAACGCCAAAGGCTCAGCAGGGCCCAAGCCTGGAGGAGAAGGTGATGGACCAGACATACATGACACGTCCATATGGCTTGGATGAGGTCACCAATCTGAGAGACCTTAACCCTTCTGATATGGACAAGCTCATCTGCGTCAAGGGTCTAGTCATCCGAACCACGCCCGTTATCCCAGATATGCGGCAGGCATATTTCAGATGTAATGTCTGTAACCACTCTCTCCTTGTTGGTCTGGATCGTGGCAAGATCAGAGAGCCGACTGCATGCCCTCGCCCCCTTTGCGATTCCAAGAACTCCATGCAAATAATCCACAACCGTTGTGAGTTTGAGGACAAGCAAGTCATCAAACTGCAAGAGACTCCTGATGCTGTACCTGCTGGTCAGACCCCTCATTCAGTATCCGTCTGTGTATACAATGAGCTGGTGGACTTCTGTAAAGCTGGTGACCGTATTCAACTTACTGGTATCTACCGTGTCAGTTCGGTCCGAGTCAATCCTCGTATGAGAACGGTCAAGAGTGTCTTCAAGACATTTGTAGATGTCGTTCACGTTGCAAAGGTTGATAGCAAGCGGTTGGGCGCCGATGTTTCCACACTGGACGATGAGGTCAACGACGAAGAGAACCAAATTGAAGAGGCACGAAAAATCACACCCGAGGAAGAGGAGAAGATCAAGGAGACAGCAGCTCGACGAGACATCTACGAACTCCTTTCACGGTCGCTTGCTCCTTCAATCTTTGAGATGGAAGACGTAAAGAAGGGAATTCTACTCCAAATGTTTGGAGGTACAAACAAGACATTCCAAAAGGGCGGCAGTCCAAAGTATCGCGGTGATATAAACGTGCTACTCTGCGGTGACCCGTCGACATCAAAGTCGCAGCTGCTTAAATATGTTCACAAGATCGCTCCACGTGGCGTCTATACAAGTGGAAAGGGTTCTTCAGCGACTGGTCTCACGGCTTATGTTTCTCGGGACCCTGAGACACGACAGCTGGTCCTCGAATCTGGTGCTCTGGTTCTATCCGATGGCGGTGTATGCTGTATCGACGAGTTCGACAAGATGTCTGATGCTACCCGGTCAGTCCTGCACGAGGTCATGGAACAGCAAACAGTCTCAGTGGCAAAGGCCGGTATCATTACGACACTCAATGCCAGAACCAGTATTCTCGCTTCGGCCAACCCAATTGGCTCTCGCTACAACCCAGATCTCCCAGTCCCCCAGAACATTGATCTGCCACCAACGCTGCTATCTCGTTTCGATCTTGTTTATCTAATCCTTGATCGCCAAGACGACAACACCGACAAAAAGCTAGCAAGACATTTGCTCTCCATGTATCTTGAGGACAAGCCTGAAAGCGCTGCCACCACTGAGGAGATTCTGGTAAGTACCCGTTGCCCATCGCTCGTGAATCAGCTACTAACTATTTGCAGGATGTCGAGTTCCTGACAGCGTACATCTCGTATGCCCGCGAGGCCTGCCACCCCACCATCTCCCAGGAGGCGGCTCAAGCTTTGGTCGACAACTACGTCAAGATGCGCAAGATGGGACAAGATGTTAGAGCTGCCGAGAAGCGCATCACAGCTACGACCCGTCAGCTGGAGTCGATGATCCGTCTTGCCGAAGCACACGCAAAGATGCGTCTCTCACAGACAGTCACAAGAGGCGACGTGGAAGAAGCCAACCGACTGATTCAATCCGCCTTGAAGACATCAGCAACAGATTCCCAAGGACGAATCGACATGAGCCTGCTAAACGAGGG
Source organism: Pestalotiopsis fici W106-1 (assembly GCF_000516985.1). NCBI lineage: Eukaryota > Fungi > Ascomycota > Sordariomycetes > Amphisphaeriales > Sporocadaceae > Pestalotiopsis > Pestalotiopsis fici. The sequence continues at coordinate 3,693,116 of NW_006917091.1, read as the reverse complement.
TGTGAGCTCTGCAGACCGCAAGCGCAAGGAGGAGCTGAAGACAGCGGTGATCAGCCTGCTTGACGAAATGACCAGCGGTGGACAGAATGCACGTTGGAGCGAGATTAGCAGACGCCTTGCCGAAGGCGCTAGTGTTGCTGTTGAGCCTGCCGATTTTGCTGAGGTTATGCGTGCCCTGGAGATGGAGGGACTCATCATGGTCAGCGGCGAAGGTGCCAGGAGAAGCGTCAGGAGAGTGACTGGTCTTGCTTAATTGCAGTGCGAAGGGACTCACAAAATGCCGTACATCTAGGCATGCAAATGGTATAATGAACATGTGGGAAGGTACATGGTGACGAATCAAGGTTTCGTGTGCTTTTGAGGCGTTGTAGGGTAGAACTTGACATGATCAATTGGTTCACTTGTGCTAGATTTACGCATGTTTTGAGATGAATAATATTTGAATATACCCCCAAGACTGACTATCTGTCTAGAGAGGCACTTGTTCCGTTGCGTGTTATCCGATACAACCTCATATAAATTGATGGTGTTATATGTTATGTGGGGACGTCTTGTCTCCTCGAAAAGAGGACCCTCTGTAGATAAAGTCAAGTTGTGCTAATGCGTGCACCAGGCACTGAGGACAGAACTCGAGCTTTGCCAAAGATGCGTCCAAAACAAGGTCTATCGCTGCTTTGCAAGCACTATCCTTCCACTGCCTTCTTGGAGGAACTCTATAAACAGGAAAGTCGGGTCCTCAGTCCATTTTTTCCCGGGACGCTGTATATGCAATTGGTCGTTATGACGCCAATCCCGCTCCACTGCTCGTTTCATGCATAGGCGGCAGGGCCGATCACTGAACAGTTGGGGGTGGTTCGCCTCGGGGGCCTTTAAAAGGGATCAACTGAAATACCGAGTCAATTGGACCGACTTTTGGTGTTCTTCATTGCTCAGGTGGCAATTCCAAGGACAGATCAGCTTCTTCGTATCATATTTTTGCTCGTCGTGCCTCCATAGATCAATTGCACTGGTTGCACTTTCTTGAACGCATCAAATCACAAGCAAAGCTGCTACCCACCTGCGCACTATACTGTCTTGCACGCTCTAGATAGAAGACGATCACTGCTTGACAATGTCAGCCAAGACTCAGTACCCTCGCCCTGATTTTACCCGTCCCAATCTCAACTGGAAGTCGTTGAACGGCAAGTCTTGGTCACTGCTGTTTGACGATCAGGACATTGGTCTCAGTGAGGGATGGCACATTAACGGGCCTCCGGAGAGGGTCACGCTCACGGGCGCTGCTAGCGGCGGGTCCACTGCGGCCGAGGACGCACAGCGGCTGGAGGCATTTCCGGAGCTCAAGGAGAAGTACTGGGCGAACACGGGTGCGACGGAAAATGTCAAGAAGCCCATCAATGTCCCCTTTGCTTTCCAGTGTCCCGCATCGGGATGGGGCGACAACGCCGCCCACGAAGTGCTCTGGTACGAGACTTTGTTATCAGACCCACGGAGCCCGACCGAAGCCGCTGGCGGCAGTCATAGGGTCCTGGTCCGCTTCGGCGCCGTGGACTATGACGCCCGCGTCTGGGTCAACGGCCACGATGTTGGCGGTCACCTCGGCGGCTATGGGCCGTTTGATGTAGACGTCACGGATGCTCTGCGCAGCGGCGAGTCCAACAAGCTGGTGCTGCGCGTCAGAGATAGCCCTAGTGACCTGGAGCAGCTTCGAGGCAAGCAGTATTGGGCCCCGACGCCAGAAAGCATCTTCTACACGCCCACCTCTGGCATTTGGCAGAATGTATGGATCGAAGCCGTGCCGAGGACAAGACTTGGCGCAGGCAGCGAGGGCACCGTGTTGAGGAGCGACGATATTGAAAGCGGTGTCCTCAAGGCAAGCATTGCTGTGCTGGGCCGCCGAGCTGCTGGCAAGTACACCATTGAGCTCGAAGGCAGCATCGGCGGCGTGAGCGTTGGAAGCGTCAAAGGAGAACTGCCCAAAGACAAGGACTACATCAAGCTCAACCTCGGGCTGAAACTCTCGGCAGACAAGCTCAAGGCTGTGTCGGCAGATGTGACTGGTGCTGCTCCTCTCGATAATGCCCGCGCTTGGAAGGACGGCCTCGCTCTATGGTCTCCTGATTATCCCTCGCTCTACGACTTGAAGCTCCGACTTTATGACTCTGCTGGAAAGATCCTAGATGAGGTGGAAACCTATACTGGCATGCGTAACATCAACTGGAAGACTGGAGACGGTACCCTAAGACTTAATGGATACCCTCTATTCCAGATTTTGAACTTGGACCAAGGCTACTGGCCTGAGACTGGACTGACACCTCCATCGGGAGAAAGCCTGAAGCTGGATGTCGAGCTGGCCAAGAAAATGGGCTTCAACGGTTGCCGCAAGCACCAAAAGGTGGAGGACCCCATCTTCCTATACTGGGCAGACAAGCTGGGCTACTTGGTTTGGGGCGAAATCGCCAACGCCTACGAGTTCAGCGCCGAATACATCAAGCGCTTCGACCAGGAGTGGACTGAGGCGGTGCGACGAGACATTAACCACCCCAGCATTATCACCTGGACGCCGGTCAATGAGAGCTGGGCGTATCCGAACCTGCGGGACGATGTGGACCAGCGCAACCACATCAAGTCGTTGTACTGGCTAACCAAGTCGCTCGACCCTACGCGACCCATCAATGACAACTGTGGTTGGGAGCACGTGCAGACGGATCTGTCCACATACCACGACTACCATGATGCACCGGATCTGGCCAAGCGGTGTCTCACGGCCGAGACGAGGTTCAACGAGGAGCTACATGGAGGAAGACACATGTTTGTACAGCCCATTACTGGCGATGGTGGAACGGCGCATCAAGAGGGCGCTCCCATCATCTGCAGTGAGTTTGGAGGTGTCAATATCGCTCCACGATCCGACTCTGAGAAGGGCGAGCGTGACTGGGGCTATACCACGGCGAGCGACCCGGCCGACTTGCTCAAGAGGATCGAGGCCTTGTGTACGGCGGTTGTCCAAGGAGGTTTCACATCCGGTTTTGTTTGGACTCAATTGTGAGTAACAATACTAGAATTTCTCATCTCGGTACTGGATCATTTACTGACATATAACTCAGAACCGATATCGAGCAAGAAGTCAATGGACTGTATGCCTTTGACCGGACAGAAAAGATTAGCCCGGCAGAGGTCAAGAAGGTATTCAACAAGGCTGCGCAGGTTTACTATGATGCTGTAGCCAAAGCGTAATTTTTGACACCTGCTCGTAATTCAGGTATGGTAGATGGAAAAAAGGACGGAGAAAGTCTCGAAATGTTGTGAAGGCCGAGCTGCTGGGTGGACGGTGCACGTACAGCTGGATTGACATGTAAAGAATCCGCCCACATGGCTTCCAATAGGCAAATGAAACAACCCGATAAGATTATCAGAAGCTCTCAATGAAATACTATTGACGGCTAAATATGAATACTTTCCTTGTATTAACGGTAGTTTATTTCTTTACAAATGGGAAGGGAAAGGGGATAATTCAAAAAGTACAGCCATACAACATGTTATATTGATCGACAGCAATCAATCTATACAGTAGGATCTCACGCCATCGCCTCACTCGGCCAATTCCAATTTCAACCCAATCAATGCTGTTATCTCCTCGCATAGCAGCACATGATGCCCGTCCTTCCGAGAAACCAAAGAAATCCCAGGAATCTTACAATCGACAAAAACGCGGTTGCATACAGAAGAAATCGAAAATAGGCCGGCGTTCGGGTCTTCGAGGCTTCCTGCAAGAAAGAGTTAGTAACAAGGGACACCATCAGAAAAGTCAAATTGGGTTTGCTACTCACAGAGACACCAAGAAACGCAAAGTCGTCCGAGGTTACAACCCAGACTAACAGCATATTGGACAACATCCAAGAGACAACCAACCTGGTTCTGAATGCCTTGTAGGTGTCGTCGACCTCCTTTTCCTCTCGCTTCTCCTCAGTGACTACCGGCGCCAGGGCCCGCAGAACAGTGTCTTGGAACTTCTCGTCAATGTCTACTTGCTGCAGCTCGTCCTCCTCGACAACCTCGGCCCCTGACTCGGTGTCCTTGATGCCGTGGGCCGATGGCATCTTGTCCGTGTCGTTGGACCCCTTTGTGCCCCACGACACGTCGTGCCAGTTGTTGAACGCGTACACCATGAGAATATTGATATACGTCGAGGCTAGGATGATGTATTGCGGGAAAGAGTGAAACATGTGCCAAGGGTCCAGGTAAAGAAACGACGCGACATAGTTTAGACCATAAATGGTGAGAAGGGCCAGGAGAATTACTCCGGCTACCCCAGTCCCCCCAAACATGCTCTGAAAGAATGCCGCGCCCGATGAGACATCGATCTGGTCGCCCAAAGGTGTGCTTAGGGCTCGAGCGACGAGATAAAAGGATAGAATGATAATGTAGAGTTGAATAAAGCCAAATACGACGAATGAAACGAGGTAGGTCATTTGTGACCCCTTTGGACGGTTTCCGAGTGCCACGACAAACTGTATCAGTATGAATGAGAAGTATATATACTGGATGACGTGGTTGAATATCGGGGTTGCAGTATCGCCGAATGGCCAGCCATGATAATGCGATGCTGCTACGGGTGTGCCGACAAGGTCCATGATCACAGTAGTGGTGAGCCAATAGGACGAGAGAGAGAACCAACTGAATACAACATTGGCGATGTTATATATCAGCTGGACATGGAACATTGCCATTCGGAGTAGACTGTGGCCTGATTTATACATGCGACTGAAGTGAATCAGGGAGTATAAAGAGGCAGCAAACGACCCATTAAGCCAGCGACGACGCTGGCTAAGAAATTCGGCAGGACCTTCTGGCACGTCGGTCTCGCCTTTGGCAGCTTTCACGTAGGACAAGTGCCAGTTTTGCTTCTCTTTCACCACCAGCTCAAAGCAAAGGATACGATCCTCTGCCAGAAACATGTTCTTTTTGAAGATATTCATATTATGAATGCTCTTCTTGCCCGTGGTGAGTGTATGGTCGCCATGGAAATATTGCTCCAGGGGACGTCCCATGATAGCTCGAAAGCGATAAGCCGAGAACGCGCCAGGGAGAACAGTGACGTAGCCGAATGAGCTCTCGAGAGGTTTATCCAGAATATTCGAAATTTTATATTCGAAATTCTGTATTGCCACCAATGGATTTAGCAGCTTGGAATTCTTCTTGCCCAGCATGGCGTGGATTTCACCACAAGCGCCGCCGAGGTTTTTATCGTTGAAAAAGGCCTCCCATAACGACAATAGACAACCAGGTCCAGGTTTTGTGCCGGCATCGATCAAGATGACGACTTCGGGGTTGAGAATACGTCCAAAAGCATTGAATAGCCAGCGATGTGAGTTGATCTTTTTGCTATTCTTCTGTTTCAGGCACAAGAGCAGCTGAGCCGGGGGCAAATTGCTAGCATCATCCGGATCCGAGTTGGGACGACAGAGCTGCTGATCTGGCGTGACCGACAATTGCGTCGTGAACTCAAAGATGTGGGCAGTCGTGTCTTTACCGTTCACGTCATGCTTCCGCACGTCGTCTTGATAAACCCCGACTGTTGCGAGGAGGTCTAGGACGCCAGGATCTGCCTTGTCGACGCCGTCGAATACGAGGCATACTACAATCTTTTCCCATGCGGCCGAACCGCGCGTCCAAAACGTGGATTTTTTGAGGTTCACAATGTCGCGTATATTTTGCATTACGCCATGCAAAGTTCTGGCAAACAGCACCTTGTCTTCGTTGTAATATGTGATTGCAATGAGAAGCTCGGTATGCCGGTTGTATATATGCTGGCGCAGAGTATATCCGTTCAACAAGGTGAAGTCGTTGGGGTCACAAGTTGCTACTCGATAAAAGTGTCAGTCATTGCTCGTTTCGGCAGTTTCAGGGACCACAATCAAGAGTAAATTGACATGCGTTATGAAACAGACAAAACTTTGCCCAAGTCATGACCCCAAATACATGCCAATGGGAGAAGAAATAGCAGTGGTTACCAACCTGCAGTGTACCGTATTTTGGAAAACTCTTCAGAACCACTTTCCAAGTCGCGATACCGGGGCTGCAATGCATTCTTGATTGCACTGGGCACGGGATAATTTGCGCTCAAAACCGATCCCTGGATACCCTGCACCAGTTTGATCTTCCGCGTGCCGCGGCGTCCAAGACCTCCTTGGTTTCGGTCAGCTGGCGACACTTTCCGTGTGTCCAAGGGGTCATCGTGATGATCGTATGGCATCGGGTCGTTGTCGGGAAGATTTTGGTGCCCATCAAGGAAGCTCTCGGCGCCCGTGAGGCTAATGGGGGAATGTTGCCGCTGGAGGTCAAAAGGGTCGGTCTCGTCATAAGGCGATCCCGGATGAGGATCGGAGAGCAGGTCTTGGTGAACATCATGAGCATCATCCGAGGAATGTACGTGGTTTATGTGGTCGGTATCGGTCCAGCTCGTCGCAGGCTCGGAAACAGCCTATTCAAAAATGTTAGCAAGATCAACTTTGTCTGTTTATTTCGAGGCTGAGCGTACATTGGTTTGATGCTGGTGCAAGGGATGCAAGGCGTAGCTTTCGGGTGGATCATCTTCTCTTCTTTCTGGATTCATATCCGTTGAGGCTCTCAAATAAGAATCGGCCAGAACAGGAACGATGAAAGGTTGGTTCTGGTAGCGAAACGGGTGAGCTGCCGAATTCGATAGACGCGATCGAACAGCACTTCTTTTGGATAATCCTGTCTCGGCGTTGAGAAGAAGAGAAATGGACAAAAGGAAAGAGGTTTTCAGCTGTTCGAGACGTCAAAGGTTTCTTGCAATGGGCTGCTCATGTCTGGCTTTAAAGGTTTTCCCATAGGAGGCGGCCGTCTTGCAATACATAGTACCTATTTGAGCACGTACTCCTAGTCTGAGCCTCCTCTCTTTCAGTAGTAAGTAGGTGGTAGTACTATATAGCCCCCACCTCGTGTTTGTGTATATGGACTGAGTGGGACTGCCAAGATATTGGGCCCGAGCCAGGGAATTGCATAGCCTTTTGTCCTGACAAACCACGAGAGCCATGTAATTAAGCCTTGGCAGCCGACACGTAAAGAAAGGCGAGCTATTATTTATTATACTTGGAGAAAGACTAGCCTACTCAGGTAAATGGAGCTTCAATGAGCAGAAAAAGTACTCCCCAAATGCCTTATAGTATATACTGTAAATGGGCTCTAGGCAAAATGAATATATTTATGGTTTGTCCCCACTGCCGGCTTGTGATAGAGGCTGGTTACAAATATCGCGACTTAAAGTACATTGGCAAAACTAGAATGGGTGCGCAGCGCGCGGTCTTGTTTCTCCAAGTACGCTCCATGTCTTTGAGTCAGTGGAAGGTCGATGCCGTTCAAGCTTGCTTGTATTTGCAAATTGATCCATCTCAACGGATTGCAGATACTGTGGTCCTCATCCTGCCCCAGCTTTCCCAAATCATGGATCGTGAGGGTCGACAAGTGCGTATAAATCACCGCGATGCTTTCGTGGACATCACATGCTTCTGGTAATGGCCAGAGCTTTGCCTTGCAGAGACACCATGTGAGGGATCCGAGGATTATCGATTCGCATCTATGTGGTCCCATCCAAACCGCGTGTCGGCACCATCGTGGCTTCTCATCCTCGACCAATAGGTGATCAAGTAATTCTCCGAGTGGTTGTAGCAACGAGCTCAATATATCTTCTCGAAAACCAAGTATATGTTCTTTCTAATGCGTTAAAACTATGTTTCATCGCACGGGTTCCAGTGATAATATGGACTTCTTATTGACGTACCTAATATGTCAGGAGGCGTTTGCGTGCTTCTGTTGGAAATCGCGTCGTGAAACTCTGTAGCATCAAACTCCAACAAGATGTAGCGTGACGTCTTCTGGAAAAGCTTTGAGGCGCCGAGCTCCCACGCAACCCACAAAATCTTCAGAATGGGCGTGTTGACATCTTCGACCAAGTTGGTCATGTAGGTAATCCAGGCCTCTGCCCACGGTCGGAGGACTCTGGTTGCATCGTAGTAGTGAGTCACGACAGTCAGGTTATATATTTGGTCAAGAGAAAGGTCTCGCATTGCCTCGTCATATTCGCCATGGACTATCGAGAGGAAGCGGCCCATGGTATTTGGTTCATCCTCCGGCAGTCGCACGATCCATTCGCTGCCAGTCGCCGATGCGTTTGCTTTTGCTTCTGCAAAATTGCCGTATAGCATTCGCTCGAATACTGGAGATATACGAGCTAATGTCTTGGGGCAAACGTTGAAATCCTGTGTTGCATCGTCTGGTCCAACCCGAAGAGTGAGATCGCCCCATGGGTCAAGTTTGATGATATTCGAACTCATATCGCCAGAGTAAGAGAAATTTCAAAAGATTATTGGGAAGAATGACAGATTGACGGCATGTCCGTTCCCCTTCGTAGGTGAGATACCGCTGCCTTTCTTTCTTTATATCTATTTGCTTAAGCCTATTTGAATTTTCTTGGTTCTTTCCTGTATACATGCTATCCCATTCCATCATGGAAATAGGTCTCCAAATCCAAAAACTAAGGCAACGCCAAGCAGCACTGCTCTGTGGCTTGTGTCGCATACTAGAGGTCGTGTTGGTACCATGAGCCGCCCTAAGACACAGCAGCGAGAATTCACAAATAATGTGGAGCATTACTCCAAAGGTAGGAACAACTGCCAGTACCTTGACACTACGCAAAACATGCACCTTTTATTTTTCTATATCTCTGGAATTCGTTGATCAATTCACGCGCCAAGGCTCTTGACGCCGGGCCTCCGAAGTACGCTCACGACAGGAGATCCGTGTTCATCTGTATTAATTAGCCGCATACAATGTTCCCAAGACTCCAAGGTGACCATACTTGCGACGTACGCAGTTCAAGGCCAGCGTTAACAACAACATCCCAGTTTCTTGTATCGCCATCTAACGCAGGAACCCAAGCTCGATTGTGGAAAACTCGTGTTTCAACGGCCAAGAACCCGCGTGTTACTAGGGTGAAGGGTTAATAAAAAACAGACCGCGTTATCACCGTTGATGTACAGTTGAATGTTGAAACACAGGTTGTCGGTCATTGTAAAGTGCCAAGTAGAGCCCGTCCAAGGTCAGTAAGGATATACTACGGCATAGCCAAGTGGATATAAGGCGACAAGCCGCTTCTTAAGGACCTTTCTTGCGTTACTACTTTTGGATATTTACGACGGCGCCAATCAAAGCGGAGGAATCTGGCTACGGTGGAGCTCAAGCTGGCCTTCAATTCATAAGCACACGTCGGGATCTCCCATCTGTTCGGACTCCGGAATTGGCCCAGTCTAGGTTGCTCTAAGAAATCTACGATAGAGCCAATCATCAAGCGTCACTAAAGATCCACCAATTCTATAGGTGCCGAGCATCTAAATTGGACGTGAGTAAGAATATTGTAAAGAGGAAAATGCACAGCCTGGTTCATGCAGAACCTCGATTTGAACAGAGACCACACAAGAAGCTTTGTCTTTTCCATTTGTCACTCGGGTTCGCCGGCACTTTCGTATCCTGTTCTAGTGTCGACTTGATCGGTCTCATAGCACGGAGTCGTACATGTATCTAGAAAGCATTGAAGAGATCCATAAGTGTACTTGCCGTGTTTGGGCCAAGGGGTACGCAAGGCCTCTAGATCGATGCTTGGCGGCCGAAAACCTTGAGTGAGAACAAGGAGGAGCATCCATATAATTCTTCTTCAACTATACAGTACAGCACATTATGCCAAGACTAACAAATGTCAAATACGAGGACGGAGCTGAGACGCTCGAACAAATGAAGCCCCTAGACATCATTCTGAATACCCCTAGACGACCCTCAGGATCACGTATATAAATGATTTTGACTTTCTTGACTCAATGTTTTTCCCATGATAGTGGAATTCCATGGTCCATTTTGCCTACTTCACTCGGTCCAAATATACCACCTTTTTTTTTTTCCTAACATAAACCCCATTTGCAGCATCTCAACGCAAACAATGTCCACCGTAACGAGCACATCTGCACATGCATCCGCCACGGGAGCATGCTCGAATCTATACGACACCCCCGTCGACGATGCCGTCTGCGCCATGCCCAACAGCGGCAACTACACGGCCCTCATGTTTTCGTGCTGCAAAGAGGCCGACGTTGTCAGCTACTACGACGGCTGCGGTCTATACTGCCTGGCGTCGGGCCAGGACGTCCAGAGCCTCTCCGACTGCCTCTACGACGAAGGCGCGGCGTGGGAGGACGTCTTTTGCCGCGGCAACGAGACGGCCACGGCGACGGGTGCGGCCACGGCTGGCGTGCTGCCGGCGAGCGCTTCGGCTAGCATCCTGAGTTCCGGCCAGGCCACGTCGACCGCCACGCCCGAGGATGGGACTTCAACAAACGGTACAGACTCTAAAAAAAGTGCCGCGGCTGTCGTACAGCCTAGAGGTCGCTCGAGTGCCACTGCTTTGGTGGCGTCGTTGCTCATGTCTACTGTGTTTGCGAGCATGCTCTATTAGTTTCCAACGACGCCGATTTGGTCACGGCAGGCGGCTGATGGAAGGTTGTTGGAGACATCGAAATAACGACATGTGTTTCCTCCATTTATAGAAAGATGAGGTTCAAGTTGACTCAACATACTTTTGGTCTATGATTTGTGAATCCTTATATATTCTAACGTTTGTTTAAATATGTAATTATCCGAGAAGCGAAACTTCTCATAAATAAGATCACAGTATCATGTTAAATGGAATGAGTATGTTCAATATTCATCAGTCAATTTATCGTATATCAGAGCTGATGCTGTAAATATCTCCTATGACTCGGTATTTTTGGCTAATAGAGAGATGGAGTTGGTCGGCGAGAGATATCGGGTATCTAATGCTAAGAGATCACTGGCCATTTGCAAGATGCCCCTGCTTCCTGTAATATTCGCTCCATGCTCTGCGCGTGCCAAGATGGAGGCCTCAAAGATCTCGGCAATCTCATTGCTGTCCCAGAATCCTTCTCTTCGATCGAGCAGCTTGAGGGCGGCAATAATTCGCCGCAGTAATCCCAAGTCCTCTGTCAGACACCCGGCCAGTGTTATATAGGGTATAACATCGGCGCCAAAAGTGAAGAGGCGCCGGGAGGACGGACCCCTTAACTTGATGATTGACTCAACTTCGGGCAGAAATTCATCCAAGACGCCAAGTATGGGGGCACTCTGGCCGCTGAACCTCCATGGCTCTTCGTCTAGTATGGCAATCCACGTTTTCTGTAGAAGGCGTATCTTGGATATTTTAGATAGATCCTGTGACGACCTTGGATGTGCATGGCGTTCGACCAAGTACCGATCGAAACGAATGCTCCATTGCCAAAACTGCTTGTATAAATGTTGATAAGCGGTCTTGTCATTCTCACTGAACCGCGTCAAAAAGCACTCAGGCTGCTGCGTGGGTGTCGCATTAGTATATGACGGCCTGCTTCTGATGTTGCTGTAAGTCTGTTGATAGAAAATATCATGAGAAATCTCAAACGAGTGGAGTTCATCTCTAGCAGCATCTAATGTCGTGATGGGCGCAAGCGACTCCAGCTCGGCTCGGCTCAGGTCTGGGTTGGCTTGTGAGACGGTCGTCAGCGAAGTCACTTCATTGTCGGTAAGTATATGCGTCTCCAGACTGAGGCGGCAGAACAAGACAAAGACATGGCCTAGGGTTTGCCTGTATTGGCGTTGGGATGAAATTGCTTTATACAGAGCCACTGGCACACGGCCTCTGCGGGTGGTCAAACAATAACGCTCCGAGCCGGAGACCAACATGGATACAAGCAAATCCACTCCAGATTGTAAGTGCTTAAGTGCCTCGGCGTATCGTCCGCGAAGATTCTCGAGGCAAATGAACAAGATACAACAAGCCAAACCAGCTTCGGTGTTTTCTGGCGTTGCCTTGGACAAGAGAGGCTGCAAATGCCGGATAGCCAGGTTATAGTATAGTATGGCAGACCGCTCGTGCTTGGTAGCTGCTAATGAGCTGCATCCATCCGTTTTTCGTGTAATGAAGTCAACGTGCGCAGCTGCGAGTGCTACCAAGGCAAAGCGTATTGCCTCGATATGTGACAAGGAGCGAGGAAGGAAGTCAACCCAAAACCTTGTGTTTGTGGTCGAGTCGCTCAAATCTAGGATCGTGTACCGAAAAGCGTGGTCTAGGTATACATCTTGATCATTTATGTCCAGTGGCTGCATCGGTCGAACGACCTGTATTGTGTTGTACTCAGGATGGCCCTCCCGAATCGCTGGGGGTGCCTGGGCCAAACGGTCATAACCATCGCATTTGACTCCGTCCTGTGTGCAACGGCGGCAGATGGGCTTTGCTTCGTCGCACTTGAGATGGCGTATCCTGGTTTGGTAGCATGTCAAGATCTCGCACGTACAATCTCGGCCAAGTCACACTCACTTGCTGTTTGCTTGCCATGTCAGTGAAATTGGAGTTTCGCGCCGTGCGTACAAACTAACCAAGTTTTGCATCCGGTTCGTACTCTTGGAGCCCGGGCTCGCTTTCGCTTGCTGCGCGAGCCTTGGGTCACATTATGACCATCTTCGGTCATGTTTCCACGGCACTGGATTGGGAGGGCTCGGAGTGATCTATCGACTCTAAGTTGTGTGCCCTGACAACATTGTTGCGCTGGAAGAATTTAATTTAATGCTTCAATGGTTGGAACTTGGCATAGCCACCACGGTCTGTCATGGCATTTGCGCCGACTTCTTCTAGAGACGACACTAATCTCGACTGCATAAGTGGGTCCTATGAACACTATGGAGGATGTACATAATCCATAATTATGTACATAGTATGAAATAAGATTGCCTACATACCTGTTGGAATTTCAATTGAACTTGAAGAAGGTAATTGAAGGCCAGGACAAACAGTACATCACAACTCTTCTCAAGGGCACAGTGTCAAGGGAAACATGATGAAAATAAGCCTCAAATGCCCAGGACACCTTTTTCCGGTCAAACGCCTCTATATGGTATATCAAACGTACAACAGCCCAGAGACAAAGTCAGAGGAGAAATCTAAAAGTCTCCCCCAACCAAGATGAAAAACATGCTACCGCTACTCATGCACATGTACCTTAGCCGGAGTAGGTGTAGACCATGTTCTCGACTTGTGTCTGCAGCTTCTGGACCTTCTTCTTCATCGTACGCACCGACTCGAGGAAGAGCTCATCACTGTCCCACTGTCCCGTACTCTCAATGGAGTAGATAAAGTGATCCCTCTTTCTGCCCAGCTTGACCTTGCCCTCAAACTCCTCGTGCCGCAAGACCTCTCTGCTCACCGTGTCGTACATGGCGTTATCAACGACGGCCATGGTCTCGCCCTCGTGACCGGCGTACTGCGGGTCCTCCTTGGCCGTCTTCTTGGTCACCTTTTCCAGCTTGATGGTGCCGGGCATGAAGCACTCTTGGAACTTCTTGGCGTCGTCGCCCAGGATGGGCTGGAGGATCTTGATGACGGGCATGAGTCGGTAGCTGGCCGTGGCCACGGGTGAGAACTTGGAGTGGTCGGAGCCAACGCCCTTGTGCATGTGCATCTCCAGGTCAATCACCTGGCCGGGCCGCAGCTTGGCGATCAAAATGTCGGGGTTCGTGGGGCGGATCACGTCGTCGCCCGAAAAGTATTTTTCTTGCTTGCCAACGGGCTCAAAGACAATGTCCTTGGCGTAGATGTGCGCATTGTGGTACAACTTTCGCGAGTCCGTCTCGCCGGGTGCGGCGTCTGGGTTGTGTTCGCACTTGACCTGCAGTCTCAGTTGTATCGTGTTGTGATCGTAGGTTGTCGAGTAGGTGTCCTCTCCCTCTGCCGGCTTGTGCCACCACGTCATGAAGTTCCTGATGCCCTCCTTGCCACCGGTAAACGGGATCAGACCCAGGCGGTGCGCGAGAACCTCATCCTGGATGACACCAGTATTGTTGTTGACAAACACAGTCTCGATCGCAAGCGTGGGAATTTCGGATATGAGGATACGCCGGAAAGCATTGGCAATGGAGGCGTCTACTCCAATCAAGGAGAATTGTGCCTCAAACTGATCATTTTGGTGGAATTCTATCCTGAGGTTCTCGGCAAACCAGTCCTTGTCCCAACTTTCGTCTGCGTCTGGGTAGTTATCGGGGAAGTCGGTCGAGACAGTGTTGGTGACCGTCTCCTTATTGATACCGACCGTCTGGATTAACAGGTCAGCCTGGCAATAATACGCTTCGAGTTCCCTACAAAGTTCTTACCTTGCGCTCCTCTGACTCTGGTTTCCGTGCCATTGTGACTGATTGTGATGTGCTTGGTGGGGTTGGACTGTGAATGCGTTCGCAAGTCAGTCTGCAGTTCGCGATAAAAAGTTCCTTATCTCCCAAAAATTTGGAGTGCGATAACACTCCCCGCATTCAATGCGCACACACCCCTAGCTAGTGAGTGACACATGCAAAGAGTTTCTACAAGGCCAAGAGCACGAATACAAAATCCGTGGAATTATATACAAGTTGGTTTGGGGTATTTTGTCAATTTTGGTTGCTGGGTAATTACACAATTATTCTGCGATGTACATCCAAGGCTTGCTTGGCCTCTTCTACCCTTGTAAAAAATACATTTTATAGTCTACAGTGGCGGCGACATCCGTCCGCCAAATCAGATTGAATGGTTCTCTTACATCTAGAATAGCTTCATTCCTTTGCCAGCTGCCTGGCCCATGAAAAAGTCCTTCAGCGGCTTCATAGAGTTGACTGCACTGAGACCCAATGATCTCAGCGGCACCAATGGGCCATGCTCTACAGAGTAAAGCTTGTGCAGTTTGTCGCATACACCCAACAACACATGGTTTGCAGCGTAGCGCTCCTGGTTGTAGACTTCCAGAGACATGCGTGTACCCAGGTCCGCGCCATGCAGCACCGAGTACTCAATCGCGTTGACCAGGCTCTCGACATCACCCTGGCCCTGGTTCAGACCTTGACCTGCCAAGGGATGGATGGTGTGAGCTGCATCACCCACGAGCGCTACTCTTTCGCCAATGTAAGTGTCGGCATGGCGCATCTTTAGAGGAAAAGAGGCTACTGTGCCTTCCTGAACGCCAACGACAGTCTGCGGAATGACTTGAGTATTGACAGGTGTATGTTGTAACCTCCACATGAGCTCATCCTCGTGCCCCTCGTTTATCGTGTGCATGAACTCCAAATCTACAGTGCTCAAGCGGAACGCGGCGTTGACCAAAGCGATGAACTCTTTCGGGGGCAAGCTTTTTAACAAGGCAGCGTTGGATGGTGTCGTGGACCAAACCAGCGTCGAGTATCTTCCGGGAAGCGGGAGCATAGCGACGGGGCCGGTTGGCAGAAACCTCTGGTAGGCAATCTTGGTGGCATCTCCGCCCCAGCCCTCGCCTTGAAGCTCCAGCGTAGCCACGACACCGTGTCTTTGGTAATCCCAGCCACGACTCTCGATCTGTGCAAATGTTCTGACTGGGCTGTTTGCGCCATCTGCGCCCACGAGAAGTCTGGCCGCAAGCTGCTTACCTCCGGACAAGTGGACGATTGGCCACTGACTGAGGTCCAGCTCCTCTGTATCTTGGCCGAGCGTGATGTTTTCCACCTTGGCGCCATCAAAGACTTCCGCTCCGCCGATAGAGTCCAGTGTTTTCAAGAGACCAGAGGTCAAGTTGAGGTTCTCGGTCATGTACGCAATCGTGCCGGCCTGCGTGGCTGGATCGTTCCAGTCAAACTCTATCCGCGCATCCGTTACGCCGTCCCACACCTGCATCTCGTGGTATGGTTGCACGCGATCACGCTGAAGATGGTCCCAAGTTCCTATTTGGTCGAGGAAGCGAGCGGACTTCGGAGTCAGGGAGCTGCAACGATTCGAGAACCGGTCGGGAGGGAGCTTCCATGATCGCGTTTTCGAGAGATCTTGCGCCTCAATGAGGGCTACTCGCAGCCCAGCAGTGACGGGGTTGCTACCTAGGGAGAAAGTCAGAAGATACGATGCAGCAAAGAGTTCATAGTCAAAGGCATACGTAGAGCCGTTAGAAGACTCAGTCCCGCTGGTCCGCCGCCGACGCATACAACATCGTAAATGTCCGGCTGTGACTGGCTTGAGTATAATCGTCGCGGCGCAGGCCATTGAGGCCCCAGCCGGCGATAACAGGCCCTGCAAAGCCTTTGAGGCGATTTTGGAAGCCTGCGACCCTGCGAGAGAACGACTTCCATGTTTCTTGAACAGGTAGAAAGATCAAGGTTGATCAGTCCAGTATCGCACGATCATTTAGAGAATCATGACGAAGTTGCGCTAGCAGCTGACGCTAGCATCTTGCCGGCTGCCGCTTATGAACGCAGGTACAGTCAGTGTACGTGCAATTAGGTATCGTACAAATCGAACTTCGATGTTTATTTCATCTTTCCACAAAAGTATATCGCATGAAGTGGATTTTTAAAAGAAAATTCGTGATAATCATTTCCGAGCTATGTTACATCCAGCCCATTAATTGTTGCTCGTGCCAAAACGCATTTCCATCGAAAAAACGCCTCTTGGGCATAAAACGTCATTAAGCAAAAAGACTGCTCTTTCCACTGATATACATATCAAAACATGCGGCCCGACACGGAAGCATGTTTACTAACAACAAAAATCACAGTCGCACGCCTTGGCGATAAGCTCCTCTCTAAGCAGCGACACTAGCGCTCGGGGTCGCTTTCGTTGTTGGTTGAGCTTCGCCTGCTGAAACGGTCGAATCGCTCAATGGTGCCGTCGAAGGTTCGGTGGTATAGTCAGCGGCGGCAGCATCAGGGGCGTCGTGGAAAGGCTCGTCGTTGGGGTGAGGCTCCCAGTTACGGAGGTCATCTTCAGCATCGTTGAGAATTTGTCGCGCTTCACTGCCGCTCTGATACTCGCGCTGCGCATCACCAGGCGTCATGGGAGTATCATCCAGCAGGGAAAGCAGTCGCCGACCGTGCTTGGCGAGAATTATTTGTCTCTCGGCGCGTTCGATGACGGCAGCGAATTCGATATCATATGCTTGCTTAATCTTCTGTCGAGTCTAAAAGCACAAAGCATTGTCAGTCAGTGCTGTTCGCCAGCGTAGGCTCAGGGGAAAAAAGAGAGGAAGTGGACATACTATGTTGGACAGCTGAGCTTCTGCAACCAGATTCTCTGCCTCAGCCCTAACGAGTTCCTGCTCCAGCACGACAAGCCGGGTGCTCTGCGGCTCCTTCATCTTGAGCTTCTGGATTTCGTCTGCGATCTTGGCTTTGTTGTCGCGGCTCGGCTGGACGCTCTTCTCCGTGTTACGGATAGCCTTTAGTACGCCGCGCGACTCCTCCAAGTTCTGAGCATAGTTGTCCTCCTGAACACCTAGCTCAGACAGAATGACGCCGACCTTGTCGCTGATGTCTGAAACGGCCTCGTCTTGTGTCTGCTCGCCCCATTCGGATAGCTGGTTCGCAATGGTGTTTCGCTCTTTCGCTGCCGCGTCGTGCGCCGTGATGAGGTTGTTGGATGATTTGATCACCTTGTACAACTTGCGCGACAGCTCAGGCTGCATGTTTCCCCTGAGGGAGCCGAACGAGAAAGGCCGGCGACTGGATCCGCCATCATTTTTCGACCCTTTGGAGCGGATAGAAAGTGCACGATTCCTAAATAGCCACGATGCCGGTAAGTATGGGTACGATACTTTAGAGGTCTTTGTATTTTGTGGTGCATGTCCCAAATAACGACGCGATCCTGCAGAGGTATCCGTGGCATTTGACTCAGACGACGTTGACTGCTGCGACTGCTTGAGGACATCGATAGTTTCGATGGCATGGGCCCCTGGAGATGTTGCGAATCTGATCGAGCGTTGCTCCGCGTCCAAGTCGAAAGACGATTGAACCGGCGCATCCGCATCAAGCAGGAGGGAGCTGAATCGGCTTCTGACACAAGCCTTGGGATTTGCCATGATTGGGAAGTGGGAAAACACTGCAAATTTGTAGAATATCGCGGTACTTACATCTTGACAAAGCTTCAGGTTCTTGGGCGCTCGCTCGCTCGAATGTTGATTTCTAGTTGTCCAAGGTAAGCTGGTTTGTCCCTTCTTGATATAACCACCTGCATCTGTAGCAGGACAGCGCGACGGCGGCTCACACCAGCGCGAACTCTCGAGCCAGACATGGCATGCGGACAATGTAAACCGTTGAACTTACAATAATAGTGCAAAGTGAATTACAGTATTAGCCTCTTCAAACGCTTTAATATACGTCGGATTGACAGGCCAAGGCTTCTTCGTAATAGATGTGAGTATACTCAAACAGGGGTCTTTTTCCACGATGTAATGCTGGGAATTATAAATCCTTTGTTTTATTTATCTCTTAAACTCGCGAATTTAATGAACACAAAGACTATTGCGATTCACTACATCATTACTTCCACTTCTCCTAATTAGTTTGCATTTTTCCAAGGCCAACCGGCAAAGACTGTGTGCTAGACACGCAATCTACGACGGCCGTCATTGCTGAAAGACGGGTATGGTAATGACATCATATTTTTGAAACTATTGATTCTCTGGCGTTATCATCGTTGCGGTCGTTCAGATCTGATTCCCCCATTCGATCTCCCCCGCCTTCCCCTAATCTGCGCCGCCAGCCCAAAAAAAAAAAAAAAAAAAGACCCCGCCAATCTACTCTACCAGTAGTAGGTAGGGTATGACGCAGCTCGAGCGACACCTCGAGATGCTCCGGATTGTGTGAAAATGCCAAATCGCCAACCCGAGGACTTTGTACTATATCTCATGATACAACACATTCCGTAACCTCTCGCTCGTAAACATGGGTGGCCTTTTCCTCCTCTGCAAAAGAAGACCTTATGTGAATCATTTCGTCGTCATACATAAAGCCATTATAACATAAAAAAATAAAAATAAACGAGATCAATTTGCCGTTGGAGAGGCAAGGGAAAAGAAAGAAATCAAGAAAGAGAAAAGAGCTCAAAACACCGCTGATCCTATCCCCAAATTCAAATCTTCTTGTGTAGGTGGCTTGTGAGTTGCGGCAGAGGTGGTTGGCCTGGTCAGGGCTTGCTTTCTTTCTTTTGCAGATCTTTATGGAGATTCTTGAGTATTTGCGCCCGATTTGGCTGTTTAGTAATATCTCGCTCGGCTTGTCCTCTCTTGATAGACGACGGGCCCGCTCCGCCTGTAGCTGCTCGTGCTGACGCGCGGCGAAGGATAGCTGGCGCGCGGGTGGTGGTGATGATGATGGTGATGGCCGTGCACCTGGCGGACGGGCGTATACTCCTCGCGGTAGTAGTACTGCCTCTTGGGTTGAGAACCGAAACACATGGTGGATTTTTTTTGTGTCGTTGACCAAGGAGATGGGAAACGTAAGTTCGGGTACAAATTGTTATGAAAGGCTCGTATATACCACGAAAGCCCTTGTTCAGTGTTGCTTGGGGAATGTCCAGCGAGCGCCTTTCAGTTTATATATCGGCAACCGGTGGTGACTCGGGAGGGTAATGGGATAGTGGGGTTCGGAGTAATAGACTTTGGATCGGGACCTGACGATCTGCTGGGGGGGCTTGAGCTATTCTGGGCTTTTGACAAGCAAGATAGTTCAACGGATCGATCTTTATTTGAAATTAAAGATCAGATTGATTTTATAAATGGAAAGTTCAAAGCGAAGCATGGAGGCGGGCATTCTTCGTATATTTATCCACCTAGATACGCCCATGTTGTAGACTTCTGACCTTGGCCCTCCTTTGCCTGGACCATGACAACCTGGGGTATCCCTCGCTCCAGACCGAGAGGATCGGGTTATTCCCACCAAACACAGCCCAGAAGGAGGAGGGTTGGAACAAAAGTGACCAGACACACCACCAGGTTTTTCTCGAACAAGGCTCGGCACGGAGTCGCTGGGTCGGCTAGGTATGCACCTCCTATATGTGGTGTGCCCAGAAAGCCCTCGCCAACTGTAGAATAACTACTCTGTACATTACTCAGGACTCACGTTCGCCTATCTTTTAGTGTATGCAATGCCAGGATTGGAACGATTCCCCCTTGCCAAAGACCTAGGCGTTTAGAGCGTTGCACAACCTGGTTTCCCTACAGTACACTGTACACTAGAATCCAACCACATCTTGGCGGGCCGCATTGCCTTGGTTGCAATCGGATCGATGATGAGGCCAGGCAAGCATACCTAGGTAAGCTACCAACAGAGCCTCATTAGGTCGCAGTCAGTTTGTAGCTCACCTCATGACACTGGATGTGGAGAGCGCTACTGTATCCAAGGTGAGACTTGAGAGAGACACTCGATGGGCAAAAAAAGGAGTTGCCACAGTCCTCGTGTCCGTGAAAAGAGACTCTTCTGCAGTCTGTCTACTCTTGTCAGTCAAATCGACTTATCGTCAACACGAGATACTTCAGTTCTTCAAGCGTGGGAATCATTATGATCATGACTTTCAATTATAGTCCAGGGAATAAGAATGATGAAACGCTGCAGCCGAGCCACGCACCGTTTATGCACTTTGGTTGAATTTTGAGGTGTTCCTTGCAACCTTTGTCGTTGTATCCCACCATATGCCCAGTATGGGATTGCCCGTCTTTTGAGCCTATGATGGCGCAGCGACGTCAGCGTGCAGATCCGCCCGATAGGCAAGCGATCGGTTTGTGTGGGCTGCTGTTAGTAGTGGAGTTTCCGCCTTTCGACAACTTGCTCCCGCTCTGTCACGCACCAAAAAAGGACCCCTGGACCCTGACAGCCGGGCGTTGGGCGTCGCTAAACATTGCGGTGCTGAGGCGCAGAGATCACACGAGTCTCACCATGATTGAATATTTGCAGCCTTGCATGATATCTGTTCAGTATGATTGATCTTTTTCTGATGCTGTTTGAAATTTTGGCTGCCCAGTCAGTCCATTTCTACTCTAGCGTATGGGCTCTTCTTAATGTAGTTTGGCAGAAAGCAGTTGTTCTCGTATCACCCAATGCCATGTACTCTGTTGAAAGAAACGCCGAGTCTCGTGAACCCAGTCAAGCACTATACAAACATGGGAATCAAAGTATCATCATGTCATTTGTCTCTCTATTTTCCCCCTCTCAGCTACCCTAATGCTGGTGGGTACTTGCGAATTGTTTCGCAAAGGTCATTTGATTTACATACAATTACAACCATTCTCCTTTTATTTGGTCGAGAACTTGACCTCAACCTTGGAGAGCAGCCAAGTTCCAACAAAGACAGAAATCACGCTTCCAAAGATGACAAAAGGCTTGCGGAGGCTGGCAATGAACGAGTAGTCGTACGAGATATAGAGCTCCCGGTCCCGGAACTCATCCGGGATATTGCGGGCCTTGAGTGTAAGAACTGTGCGGCCGATGGTGTCGAGGTATGTGTTTTGGCGGTCGACGGTCGACTCGATGATGGAGGATTCGGGGATGGAGGTAAAGTACTTGACGTTCCTGTTTTTGAATATTAGTCATGTCCCATTTTCTTCTGGTTGCAGACAAAACTCACTCAGCACCTTCAGGCAGCAGTACTCGCAGAAGAATCTGCTCGTACTCAACGCCCTCGGCCTGCTTAGGACCCTCGAGGAATGGAACCTTGAGCAGGTAGCCATCGCCAGACTTCTTCTTCAGGAAGTTCTTGGAATCCAAATTCCAGCCAATCGTAAAGGGGTATTTCCAGCCACCAAAAATGGGGTAGCGAGGCTTGATCTCAAGCGACGCCTCACGTCTGTTAGACCGGAAGCGAGAGGTCGAAACGTTGCCAATAACATCCGTAAAGTATGCATCCTTGCTGCCGCCCGGTAGGCTGAACTTCATCTCCCTGAGAGCGTATGATTGAGGGTTAAAGTACTGGGACTGCGCCCATTTGACGCGGTTGAAGAGAGTAGACAGGTTGGCACCCCTGTTGAATAGAGTGTAGCGCTCCTCGAAAGCAACGTTGCCACCCCAGTGGCTGACCTCAACGTCACGTTCTAGCAACGAGACGTGAGTGACTGGCTTGGTGAACTCGAAGCGAACCAGGACAGGAGAGACAGCGCCAGCCGGGACTTCGGGGAATGGTCCATAGATGAGCTTCGATCCCTGCTTCTCAGGGAACTCCTTGATGTCACCACTGCCTGCAATCTTGGTGTAGTCAGGAATGTCGCCCGAGGAGAATTTGACCTCTGTCTTCTGCTTCAATGTTGGGTAGGCAGAGTGAGCATATGCGGAGAAGGGGTAGACGAGGTATTGCTTGTCAGATTGCTCAATTGCCGCTGGAAGAGGGGTGTACGCCTTGAGGAAGTAGAATGAGATGCCCAGGGTCTGCTGAGCCTTAGGTTCGATCGCCTTGGGAAGTTGGATTCGGTAGAACTGAGTATCGCTGCGAATATGTAAGCTACGCAGTTACAATGCGCCAGAGCGTTTGGTTTACCTGAGAGGGTCAAACTCGACGGCATCGATGCCGAATCCAGTGAGGGTCGAGTCCTTGCGATCCTTCACCTCAATTCCGCCGATTCTTTCCATCTGGTCGCTGGTGAAGGGCAGGAAGTACTCGGTCTGGGGATCTTCGGAGACATTCTCAATAACGACATTGATCGACTCCTTGGCAAAGTTCTTTTCCAAAGAGATGACGTGAACGAGATTAGCGTTCTTAAACACCTGCGATGGCTTGAAGGTTGATGGCAGGGTGACCTTGGATACTGATGGGCCGGCGACGTTGGTGATGGCGGTTGTGGAGGAAAGGAGCGAGAGAAGGCCAACGGCGAGAGCTGCGACCGACTTCATGATGAAAACCTTCGCAAGGAGCGCTCAACCATGGAGCGACCCCAGATAATTGCGATTGGTGTGAACGAAGGGGAGGGGGGAAAAGTGAATTGCAGAAATCAATGCTTCAACAATTCGTGATGAGATGGGTTCATCAACATGTCTTGGCAAACTGGCTTTAGAGACAGCTACGCGTACTATTACAGCACAGCTGGCCAGACCCCAAAGAGCTTACGTTGCTTCTTGCTGGACGAAACGTGGGATTTAGTTTGTTCCGGCAAGCTCACTCCCTGCGCTAACCGTCTTTCAGCAAGGTGAACAGTTATCGATAACGGCAAGTGACCCCCACAGATACAAGGTACCTACACATGTGCGTCGGGGCTGCCCAGCATGTGTCCCGCCCGACTCCCGTGTTCCAATGGCGCGGGGCAATGTGCATGCACCTTCCAATGTTCTGGAGAATCCCGTTGTCGTAAGGCATGCTCGGTAATGTAGCTTTTTTGATGATCGAATGCCAGAGAATTCCACGGCCTTTATGCAACATCAGTGACATGAGCTTGAATATAATAGCTAAATTGCCTCGACTAGACTAGATTAGGCCCTGACCTCTACACAACAAAAGCACAACTTGAGACGCACAAGAGCTCATCTGGGTATTGCCTCACCTGGAATTACATATATATCTTGAGTTCGTGGTCACTTACTCATCCAAGCTGCAACGATGTACCATCCATATGCGTACAAGTAAGCATATGCAGGTAGCTCCGCGTCCAACTGACCAGGCAGCAAGTGCCATGGCATCAGAAAACCTTGAGACAAACGTGAGAACAAAACACCCGATATATCTCTCACCACACCGCCTGACTAACAACCTGATGGGAGTTGATGAGAAGACCCACCTACCGGGGTCCATAGGTAGGGCCTGAAGCAGCTTGCCAGCTCCCCCCTTAGGAATCAGCGAGCTTTCCGGCGCTTTGCTGGGCTGATTGACAAGACCAATTGGTATCCGTAAAGCAAAAGCTGGGCTCAACATTGGTTCCTTGGGCTGCTTCTGGCCGAGTCTGGTCCGTGTGGTTCCCACTCGGACGCCGGGAGCTAGAATGCCTTGGACTGACACAAGTCGTTGAACCAACCTTATTCCGTAATAATAGAAGATTGACAGACCTGAGCTCGTACCCCTCATCAAAAACCCAGCACACTCAAAACTTCATCCCACCTTGAGAAATAAAAAAACCACAACCAAACCCGATAGGCTGAGTAAGAGGAACGATCCTTCATACATATTCACCTCGGGATTCATTGCTTGCATCTCAATCTTGATCTCTCTTGTCTGACTGGGCATACGTACTTGCAAATCTTGCCAATTGCTTTAAAGGTCCGATCATATAACCGGTCCGATCCTCCCAGGTGGGTATCAACCACAAGTCTTGCGTCATCCAGGCAAGCCAGCCAGTTTAAAACAACACAATTGCTGACCCGTGAGGATTTCTCCCATATCCAAACAGACATTTTATTTTTAACTACAACTTTCGAGACTCTTCAAAATGGTTGGCCTAGGTCCTCGCAAGCCCCCATCCCGCAAGGGTAAGTATATCTGCTTTTTTGCCTGCATGCGTCCCACCGCGTTACACGAATGCCCACCGGCAGGCCGGATGAAAGCAGCCTATTCTCGGGACTTCTGGAACTGAGAGCTCTTATATCACTTTGGCGTGATGTCCAAGGGGCACAGGGCTGAATACGTATAATGGGTCCCAGGAGGATTCTCTCCGGATCCCAGACCTTACTCTACCATTGCAATTCTTCAATTGCAAGGATCGAACCTGATAGAAGCACCGCGATCAAGACTACTAGCGAGATCTGTGATACTTGCTCTTTTACGTCAGGATGGAAGTCGCAACTCCACCACGTGGAAGACATGCGTGGTTGCTGGCAAAGTCCTGCGAGCAGATATGTATACCACGGGTCGAGCCTTCCTTGGGACGGAGAGAAGGACGGTTTCGAATTGGATTTCGACTCTGCTCAACTTCGCACACAATCTCCAGTCCTCGATCCAATTCCTCCTTTGCCCACCCCTATAATCACAAGATTCACGCCCTACGCAAACATTGAACATACATGAGGAACATTTTGTAAACAGAAGATCACATTCATACCTCACCATTCCCACCATTGTTCACTATGCTTGCCCTTCAGCAACCGCCAGTGCGGCCCCAAACCGCACGCCCTGCATCCACACATCCTCAAGTGCCAGACCGACCTCAATCCGCACGTCCTCTTCACTTGAGCCATAGTTCATTGAGTCTTTGGAAATGGGAGCCTGCTGGTGGTGCCACGACCAGGAGGCATACATATCATCATGGTTGTTGCTTGTGCTGTCTGTGTTGCCCATTGTCACACTAACAACACTGTTACAGGATCCATGGCAGATGTCCCCAAGGACCTGCTGCAAGAGATTAAAAAGCTGGAGCAGCAGTTCACTGTCGACACGACCAAGCTCAAGCAGATCACCGACCACTTTGTCTCGGAGCTTGAGAAAGGTACGCGAAACCCAAGCAGGGTCTACTAAACGAGGCTAACTGTCGTAGGTCTGAGCGTTGAGGGTGGTAGCATTGTAGGTGAAAGCCTGGCGAGAACCCACAGAAAATGACTGATAACTGACTTCTTGCTGTTAGCCAATGAACCCGACGTGGGTCATGGCTTTCCCTGATGGCTACGAGACGGGTACTTATTTGGCCTTGGATATGGGCGGTACGAACTTGCGTGTGTGTGAGATCACCCTGACGGATAACAAGTCGGAATTCGACATCATCCAGTCCAAGTACCGTATGCCCGAGGAGCTCAAGACCGGAGAGTCGGAAGAGCTGTGGGAATATATTGCCGACTGCCTTCAACAATTCATTGACACTCACCACGGAGAGCTGCCACCAGACGCCGAGAAGATCCCGCTTGGTTTCACCTTCTCATACCCGGCAACCCAGAACTACATCGACGAGGGTATCCTGCAGCGGTGGACCAAGGGTTTTGACATTGACGGCGTCGAGGGCAACAACGTTGTCCCCATGTTGGAGGCCGCTCTCGAATCGCGCAAGGTACCCATTAAGGTCTCTGCCTTGATCAACGATACCACCGGTACACTCATTGCTTCGGCCTACACGGATCCTAAGATGGTCATTGGCTGTATCTTTGGCACAGGCTGCAACGCAGCATACATGGAGACTTGTGGCGCCATCCCCAAGCTGGCTCACATGAACCTGCCTCCAGACTGCCCCATGGCTATCAACTGCGAATGGGGTGCCTTTGACAACGAGCACAAGGTCCTGCCGCGGACGCCTTACGATATCATCATTGACAAGGAGTCACCCAGACCTGGACAGCAGGCATTCGAGAAGATGATCGCAGGTCTCTACCTGGGCGAGATCTTCCGACTGGTCCTGGTTGACCTTCACGACAACAAGGATGTCCACATTTTCGAGGGCCAGGATATTAAGAAGCTTCGCAGACCTTACAGCCTGGACGCATCCTTCCTTTCGGCTATCGAGGAGTGAGTCATACATTGCCAGACTTTATTGATGGAGCGATGTAGCTAACACAGTCTATCCAGTGACCCCTTTGAGAACTTGCAGGAGACTGCTGATTTGTTCTCTGATAAGCTCAGCATTGCAACCACCCGTCCTGAGCTCGAGCTCATCCGTCGTACAGCTGAACTGATCGGCACACGTGCTGCTCGTCTTTCCGCGTGCGGTGTCGCTGCCATTTGCAAGAAGAAGAACTTCTCTTCATGCCACGTTGGCGCTGACGGCTCCGTCTTCAACAAGTATCCCCACTTCAAGGCTCGTGGTGCTCAGGCACTCAAGGAGATTCTTGACTGGCCTGCCAAGAAGAGTTTGCGGGAGGAAGACCCTATCGAGATCCTCGCCGCCGAGGACGGTAGTGGTGTGGGTGCTGCTCTGATTGCAGCGTTGACACTCAAGAGAGTCAACGCTGGAAACCTTGCTGGTATCCTCCACCCCGAGCACTTCAAATAAGTCATTGGCAGATCATGATGAATCTTTGGGATAGTTGTCTGGGCTACGTAGAGCGTTTTGAAAATAGGGTATCATCCAAGGCATCGGGTGCAAATATGGCTTCCGTCTTTGTATTCGAGTCGAGATTGACTGAAACGGAGCTAGCCCATAAAGGTGCACACTGGCAGGCGGTACGCTGTCCGTGGGTTAGATAGACTGCAAATACACCCAAGTAAAAGAGGGAAGAAAAAAAAAAAGGAAGACGCAAATACAAAACTTACTGTTGAGAGTCCAATATCTCCTCTTGACACCTTCCCAATCACCTTTGCCGTCCTCTCCCAAAGCCTTCATGTCAACGTCCATCTCTTGCCACTCCACATCCATGCCTGCATCAGACAAGTGCATCTCAACTACCTTGGTGTACACATCATAACAGACCTGTCTATCAGCGCCAAGGCCGTTGAAGAATCCAAATCGCCCGTCCTCCTCCAACAGTCCTGGAACGGACTCTGTGAAGAAGTTGCGCAGCTGAGAATAATCCTCGCCAAATGTGTCAAAGTATATCGCATCGTATGTCTCACCAGACTCCATGAGTTTTGTTACCACATCTTGCCAGCGTCCTTCGTGTACTTTGAAAGCGCCCTCAGACGGTCCACTAGCCTCCCATGCCTGACCAAACTTGCAATCAGGACCTTTTATATATGTCATAACCTCGGTATGGGCTTCAATTATATGATGCTTGGACGGGCGCTTTTCGGCAAACATGGTGTCAATGATGCCCATGCCGAAGCCAATGTTGAGGATCTTCTTGCCGGCGGGGGATCCTGGAAGTAGTGCTTCGACAGAGGCCTTCATGATTTCGGTTTCCCAAGCCATCATCACGCCATTGAGTGATGAGTCCACGAGTTTGCCGTCGGTGTACGTCAGGTTCGAGCGCAGGTATTCGTCTGAAGTAACTTGGTCGTCGGCAGTCACGGGCTTCGGTGGCGCAAAGGCTCTGTCGGGGTTCGAGTCTACGATTTCCGTCTCCTCTTGCTCTTCTTGTGCTTGCTCTCCGTCGGTTTCAAAGGTCTTTTTGGTCGATACGAGCTCAGGAGCCTCGTCACCATCCTCTGCGATGGCATCACCGTTCTCCTCTACATCGGCCTCCTCCATGTCCTCATCCTCGTCGTCGTCGTCCTCGAGCGCCTCGTAGCCCTCGAGCAGACCAAAGAGCAGCTCGGCGCGGACGCCAGCTTCGACGCACATTTGGTACAGCTCGGCCTGGCCCAGACGGGCGGCGACATCACCAGGGGTCTCATTGTTGGAATCGACGTCGTTCCAAATGGCGCCGCTAAAGAAGAGCTCCTCGAGGACGGCCTTGGCGGCGGCGAGATCATGGTCCTTGCCGGGCGAGGAAGAGTTGCCCGCAGCGCGGATCGCGGCGTGCAGGGGCGTCTCGCCCGTCGTGGGCTCCTGGACGCTGGCTCGGCCGGGGACGTCGAGGAGGGGCTTGAGCGAGGCTAGATCATGGTTCCAGGCGTGGGTGAGGATCTGCGAAATGGACGAGGGGCAAGTCGAAGGGATTCGCGCCTCGAGCGAGTCTTTTGTATCGGCCATTTTTCTTTCGTTCCTGATCGAAAAATCTCCTTCTAGGTCGTGTGTGAAGGCTGCTGATGAGAATTGGCTTATTCGTGAAAAGTTGCGGCCTTGTGAGTGCGCTGTATAGTTACCCAATGCAAAGTGATCGTGAATGCTTCACAAAATTTCATGGAATTTTGTATATACGTACTGCCTATCTCGGCGCGGGACACCGTAGCGGGGTAGCTTTCTGCCAAAATAATAATTTTTAGTGGGGGCTATATCGGCCTCTGGCGGCGTTACTACCTTGCCATGTCCCGTAACAAGATGCAGTAACATGCCCACCCGGGATGCCGCAAGGACACCCGCGCCGTTGCTTGCGTGGAGGGAACATTGCTGCTGCCGCTGCCAGGGCAGGGCACGTGCCGTCCAAATAACATTCAATTTACTGTTTACGTTTTTAACTGATGCACTTGACAATTACGTAGCATGAGTAATGATTTTTCTCTCTCTCTCTCTCTCTCTTAGTCTCTAACTCTATGTACTCGTCCAATTGGCGAATGCAAACATGGCAGAAGTTTTCCCAGCCCATGTCCTCTTCCACCAAGTATATTTTCCGCTCTTGTGTGCAACTTCATGCAGTTGAGTGGACAATGAGAAAAAGAGACGTCTATTGTTTGGTGGGGCTCTTGACGTTGCCATCTCGACACGTGCGGGTGTAACGAAACCGCCATTGGCCAATTGTCTGTTCGGGTATCTCTGGATACCTTGCAGCTCTCGTGGGGCGACCTAGTGGGACTCAAAAATCGCCCTAAGCAGCCTGGGCCTGGGTGATGAAATGCATTATCCTCGCAGCGACTTGGCACCCATGCGCCGGTCGACTTGCTCTGTTTGTTATTCTCATTCGACAGCCTCAAAGTAGCGCGGGTCATTCAGCTCGAAATTCGGAGAGTGCACTCTGGTTTTGGTCATCAGACTTACCTACTTGACTCCCAAACTGTCGAGGCGCCATTTTCCCAGCTTCCGTCCTGCCGCCGCCGTATTTCTCTTACTCTTGTCGCAATCGCTGCAACTCTGAAGCTTTGACTGCTTGGTCTCTGCAAAACACAAACAAGTACGGCAACCAGAATTCTTCACCCTCCCCCGCGTGTGCTTATGTTATATTACACCAACTTTGTCGCACTCGATTGATTATTATATCTTACCAATGGTGACCACATGCTGATTGTAGAAGACGTGCGCAACAAGACCAAGACCTGGATCTCGACTAGGAACGGCAAAACACCTCGTAACTGGCGCGCCAGCCCCGGCACCATTGTCATGAAGTTCGGCGAGCAGCTCCGTTCGAGCATCATCTCCGAGTACCAGTGGTACTATATCGACTATGACGCTCTCAAGCAGCGTCTGAAGAAGGCCACCGCCCACTCTGCCGCCGAGTCCTCGAACGCAACCCCAGACTGGGACAATGACGATGAGGTCGAGTTCGTCAGGCTCCTCGACGACCAGCTCGAGAAGGTCTATCGAAAGACCCAGGTCAAGACCTCTGAGATCCAGCGAAGGATTATGTGGGAGCAGAAAGAGGTCGATGCTCTCGTTAAGCGGATGGCTGAGCGCGGTCCCAACGAGGCAGGACCGAGCGAGGAAGAGTTCATTGCCAGGGAAGAGTTTCTCAGTGATATCATTGCCGATGTCCATGACCTTGCCAAGTTCGTCCAGGTCAACTACACCGGCTTCCTCAAGATCATCAAGAAGCATGACAAGGTCACCGGCCAGCATCTGAAGCCGATTTGGGGCGTCATGATGAGCCAAAAGGCCTTCTTCAAGGAAGACTACGATAGGGACGTTGTCAAACTGTCAAGAATGTACGATATTGTTCGAACACGAGGTAACCCTGTCAAGGGTGACAGTTCAGCCGGAGGAAGCCAGGGAAGTTTCGTGCGTCAGACGACCAAGTACTGGGTTCACAAGGAAAACATCACCGAGCTCAAGCTCATCATCTTGAAGCATCTTCCAGTGCTTGTGTTCAACCCAAAGAAGGAATTCGAGGCCGCAGATGCCGCGATCACGTCCATCTACTACGATAATCCTGAAACATGGGAGTTGTACGAGGGCCGACTCAAGAAGACTGAGGGAGCTGAAGCCATCCGACTTCGATGGTATGGCGGCATGCAGACTGACCAAATCTTTGTTGAAAGGAAGACGCATCGTGAAGACTGGACTGGAGAAAGCTCGGTCAAGGCACGATTCTCTATCAAAGAAAAGAACGTCAACGCCTATATGCGCGGAGACCTTCTCCCACGAGCCATCTTTGAAAAGGCTCGCAAGGAGGGCAAGAAGTCAGAGAAACAGATTGCAGAGGACGAAAAACTCGCACAAGAGGTCCAATGGTCGGTCTTGAAGAAGGGCTATAAGCCAGTCTGCAGATCCTTCTACAACCGGACAGCCTTTCAACTGCCAGCGGACGCTCGTGTTCGTATCTCACTTGACACAGAACTAACCATGGTTCGGGAAGACAACCTTGACGGTGCTAAGCGCTCCGGTGACAATTGGAGACGGATGGATATCGGCATTGACTACCCATTTTCTCAGCTGCCCCCCA
Organism: Pestalotiopsis fici W106-1; assembly: GCF_000516985.1. NCBI lineage: Eukaryota > Fungi > Ascomycota > Sordariomycetes > Amphisphaeriales > Sporocadaceae > Pestalotiopsis > Pestalotiopsis fici. The sequence goes on along the minus strand of NW_006917091.1, from coordinate 3,662,222 downwards.
GTGATATTGAGCGCTTCCCTTATGCTGTTCTAGAGGTCAAGCTCCAGACACAGCACGGTCAGGAGCCTCCTGAATGGGTCCGCCAGCTTATCGGAAGTCACCTCGTCGAGGCTGTTCCCAAGTTCTCCAAATTTATCCACGGAACTGCCACGCTCTTCCCTGACCGCATTCATTTGCTGCCCTACTGGTTCCCACAGATGGACGTTGACATTCGCAAGCCAGCAGTGCAGGACTTTGGTATTCGCAGGCCGGGTCAGTCTCCTGCTAGTGGTACGACATCTGACGAGGAGGATGAGGATGACCTGGACTCGGATGATGAAGAAGAGCACCCGCGCAACGGACAGGGCGACCAGTCCAATGGACGGACGAACTTCAACGGAGGTCAACCCCGCAACCTCACCGATCTCGAGGACCAGACGGTGGGAGAGGTCTTGGCCAATGCAGACTATGATCTCTATGACTCTGACGATGAGTCGGATTCAGAAGATGCCCTCGAGGAAGCTAGGCGTGTTGGTGGCTGGACATACTATTCGAAAGTCGCTCAGAAGTATTCAAAGGCGGCTGGCAATGGCGCGTTGAGTGTCATGAAAGCTTTGGTACCACATCCTCGTGGATCTGCCATTGGTCCAAGCAATCGTCAACGCATGTTCTTTGGTGGTCAAGAGCTTCAAACAAAGAAGTTCAAGGCACCCAAGGGAAAGAAGATCTACGTTCCAGTCAGAGTTGAGCCCAAGGTTTACTTTGCTGCCGAACGAACGTTCCTTGGTTGGGTAAGCAAAATGTTCTGTCTTTCTTTTAGGTCACGACTAATCCCGGATGTTTTAGCTCGAGTTTTCCATCTACATTGGCACCATTGCTGTGACTTTGCTGAACTTTGGCGTCAAGCCCACCAAGACTTCCTTTATTGTCTCGGGTATTTTCACTCTTCTAGCCATCATGTCCCTTTGCTATTCTGTCGGCATATATCTCTACCGAAGCTCTGCTATAAGGGAGCGACGAGTGGTGAAGTACTACGACAGATGGGGACCAACTACGCTCTGCGTGGCACTCTTTATCGCAGTGGCATTGAACTTTGTGTTTGAGGGCAAGGAGCGACGATTCTGGTAATGCCTGATGTTGACGGAAGCTGTACATATGAAAAACTGGATACAAGAACATTGTCACTGCGCGAGCTCGAAATGTGGCAGTCTATCAGCTATGAGATTGGCACTGTATAATTCAACAAGCTGCACACAAATTAGAGCACCATCTATATACACCATTTTCCTTTTCACTGTGTCAGAAGCTCATTCTAGAGTTCCAACATGAGTTCAATCGATGGAAAAGATTACTTTTTTTTTTTTTTTTTTTTTTTTTTGAGAAAATACACGGTAAAATAGTTGCCGTATCAAGACAGGTCGGAGCCGGGCCGCAAACCTGAACGGATGTAAGCTGAATGAGCGACTTATGTACTACCTTGTTGGCAAGGTTTCCAATCGCGAAGGGGTTGTCATTAAGTTACCTAGGCTATGAATCAGTCGGCCACAGCCGCGCTGACTCTTTTGGAGGGGAAAATGTGCTTATGATGATACTCCTGACTGATAGCTATTCGTGTGTGCCCGCCTCCATCGCCACCAGGAACCCCGCATAGGATCAATTATCCTTACCTTAGTTTGTATGCTATTAAGCGGCACGGTCACCCAAAACAATCCCAATGAATTATGCTTGTACGTTGGTTGTCATACGCCGCGATCCCAACGAGAAATGGAGAGACGAGACGGGTGACGTCGAATAGGCTCAGCTTGACGCCCCGGAACTAACCAACGGTCAGCACTTGCGTGGCGCGAGATATGAGATTCCAGCATGCAAACGAGGAGTTGGTGACCTTGCCAGTGGGGAAAATGTCTCGCTGGACAATCAGCGCTACTGTAAGTGTAGTCTGTACTTGTCAAGTTGCTGCCGACGGCCCCTCTGTGCGACAGGGGGGGATTCACAAGTTGGCTGTTGGGGGGTTATAAAGCCATTACACAAGAGAGAACAATCATCTATCTGTTCCTAGTTCGTTTGCACTTCATTCCCATTGTCGCGAGCTTTGGGAAGGCAAGGCTTGATTTTCCAGCAAGCTTGATACATTTTGACAATTCATCCAACCTTGTCGGACATGGCCACCGAGATACAGACGCCTTTTGGCCATTCTCTGCCTCCAGAAGGTGCCCATACAATCACTTTCCATGTGCCGAAATGGGAGTCGGCCATCAAATTCCGCGAGGGTGACATGAGCCTCGTGGCTCGGCTCAAGAGCATCTATCCTCGATTCATGCCTTTTGGACCTTCAGCAAAGGTGAGTTTGTTGCCAACAATACTGAATAATCCTTTGATTACATTCCCAAGCTAACCAATCCTCTTTTCCACACAGCTCACCCAAGAGATAGGAGCCCGGATCAATATCCCCCAGGGACGTGGACTTGTCGGTTTCCTTTCGCCGCAGGTCTGGCACACCAATAGGCGCCATGCCGTCTCCGAGTTTCGTAAGGAAAAGGCTGTCAAGGCTGAGGAGCTCAAGTACCACGTCGTGGAAATTGACGGCATCCGACTCTACCTGGTCGAGTTTCCGATGCAAAAAGTCATGGGGGCTATTTTCATGTGGCAGCACGGCGGTCTTGGTTTTTCTACTCGGCTGGGAGAACACCTAGTGTCCAAGATGGACAGTCTCGAGTATTTGGGAGAGTTCCCGGACGGTGCCAATCCGCCACCGCCGACGTACCTCCCAGAGTCGGAGAGCCATGAACTGCTGCGCAAGCGGATATCTGGACTGCTTTCCCGGAGTACCGTGCAGGAGTATCCGAAGCAGGTCCAGTCTGACGATATTTACCTCTACCAATCTGGAATGGCTGCTATTTTGCGGTGTCACGAGGCCATTGTCAAGTCTCGGCCTGATCCTATAGCCGTATTCGGAGCAGTATTTCGTGAGTGGTGTTCCTCATTATTCATACAATGCATCCTCTGATATGATATACAGACAGCACTTGGCATCTTTTCGAGGAGAGTCCAGGAGGATTGAAACATTACGGCAAAGCTGATGAGAATGACCTGGACGAGTTTGAAAAGTACCTCGAGCAAGGCGGGAAATGTAGTTATGCCTTTACTGAATTCCCCTCAAACCCCATCTTGGTCAGCACGGACTTGATCAGACTGCGCAAACTCGTGAGTAAAGTGTACAAAGCAGGCTCTACAAGAGACAAGGGTAGCTGACAAGAGACAGGCGGACAAATATGGCTTTTGGATCGTGGTAGACGACACCCTTTCTTCATTTTGCAACATTGACGTCCTCTCTGTAGCCGATGTAGTCATGTCGTCGCTCACCAAATCTTTCTCTGGCTACGCCGATCTCATCGCCGGCTCCCTCGCGTTGAATCCCAACCTGGCCAGCTACAATACACTGAAGAACACCTTTAGAGAGGACTATCACAATGAATTCTTTGAAGCCGACGCCAAGCAGCTCTTCAAGAATAGCGATGACTATCTGGCACGCTCGGCCATCTTGAACCGCAACGCCGCGACCTTGTCTGCTTACTTCCAGGGCCTCGCCGAGGACGCGGGGACGCCCGTGGCCAAGGTCTGCTACCCTCCGTACGCGCCCGGGTCAAGGAACCTGCTGCCATTCCTGCGCAAGCCCTCGCCCGAGTTCCCCAAGGTCGGCTACGGCTGTCTCTTCTCGGTGGAATTCCGGACGGAAGCGGAAACGATTGCGTTCTACGACAACCTCGCCTTCCACAATGGACCCCATCTTGGCGCTCACCTGACACTCGCCATGCCCTATAATGCCATGATCTATGGAAAGGACAACCCCGAGTACCATGCGTCCTATGGCATGAGTCCGAACCAAATCAGGTTCAGTGTTGGTTTGGAGGATGAGCCGTATCTTCTGGATGTTTGCAAGAGAGCGATTGCCGCTGTCAAGGAGTCCGGAGACCTAGATGGCAAAAAACTGACAGAGACGGCCATGGAGCAGGCGGATGGCAAGGCAGCTGTAGACCCTCTAGGTGGACAACCAGCTGCGAGTGCATCGTGAGGGAGAATATTGATCCCTGATCCAACTAGGTACTTTCCAAAAGAATGAATGTTACCATGACATGAATGAGAAACATGCTAGAACCTGATGGCTTGGTTTTTGTACGACACCTCACCACGGGTCCATGATCCCCCGAAAGGTAGTAGCAGAGTTTAGTCATTGCGCAGCACAGATACAGCCCGCCATTACTCAGATGGAAACTATCGGAGTTTATGCATTTACATTTTTCTAGCCGCGCAGCAGCCAGGCGGGGTATCTAAACCCCTAATGCACAATAATACCTACTATGTACTCAAGCAAATCCATCCATGTAGGTGCACAAGATAATACGCGTTGCTTAGTGATCCATTGTATGGATTAACATTTGTATCACCATCATCATTCTGATTCTTGCGTACAAATCAGTCCCTGTCAAATGTGAACAGTTCGACAAGCTTCGGCAAGTGCCACAAATGCAGGTGATATTATGATATTGTGATCCCATTTATCAGCTTGGAGGATAGAATATATCGATCGAATCAATATAAATATGCTGCACTTCTCGCATTTGGTCAAGTAAAGAAAGTTTGCACCATAAGAAACCAAATTTGCATCACAAGGCAGCTTCACGAGTACTGAATAAGAACTTTTTTCTTCCTCTTCAGTCCCAATTAACTACCGTCATCATGAGCTCATCCGACCAAATTTCCCGAACTTATCCCAAAACCGGCCTGCGCGCCATCACGCCCGCCTCAAACTGGGCCGACGACGACAAGTCGCACCCGGGCTTTGTCGTCCACGGTACCGACGACAACCCGGGCAAAAAGGCCTACTACATCCACCTCGAAGCCAAGCCGGGCAAGGAGGAGCTCGTGGCCGAGTTCCTGCGCGACATCAACCGGGGCGTCCTCCAGGAGCCGGGCACCGGTCCTTGGTTTGGTCTCCGCTACTCGCAGACCACCTTTGCCATTTTCGAGGCCTTTTCGTCCTCTCAGCATCGCACCGATCATGATAATGGGCCAGGTGGGCGTAATTTCTTACGTGTTGACTTGCTCAAGGATATGTTGGCGTATCCGGCCCAGATTCACAGGCTGGACGTGTTGCATGGAAAGGGTGTGTTTGGACAGGATCTGCTGCCGCTGCCGGAGCCTTGAAAGGCGGTAGCTTTTCGATGATCGATGGTGAATGGCGTGTGGTTGCTTCAAGTTGGAAGATGGCAGTCACACTTTGTTGCAGTAGAAAACATACCAGACAGGAATATTAATATTTGTACTACCTAGTTTCTTCCAGAACTTGAAGGAGCAAAGAGTATTGTTTTGAAAAGAAGCAATGAATAAATGAGGGCCATAAGGTTCATCAGTAATCTTGTTTTGGAGATGCTGAAACTCCGCTCCAGCTGATATGAAATGAAACAACTGTGTTCACCAAGAGTGTTGCAAAACACCCTAAGTATCTACCGTATTGGGAAAAGCAATTACATATCTACACATACAAAAGGCAAGTGCAAAATCTGTGCAGACAGAATCATCGTCGTTAATCAATCTATGCACAACATGGCATGGGCGTAACTAACACGTGAAAAACAAAGAAAATCAACCGGCAGCGTCGTCTCAAAGCGTGACTTCCAAAATAATAATGCCACGAATCAAGGAAGAGAAAACTTCGCTTTCTGTACTTGCACAATAACGCCCAGGCCCAGTCCAATCTGACGACGTCAGTCATTAAAGATAAAACCACTGACCTAATATTGTTCTTTGAATTATTCTTTGGGTCTACCTGTGTGGGATTTCAAGTAGAATAGCATCGACAGGCGTAATGGAATTGGGTCTTTGACATGATCAGAGACCAAGGTGATTATTCTTGTCACTATTCTCTTAAGCTTGTTGCACTGATTATGAGAGTTGAAAGGCTATAGACTACTACTCCTTGACTAGGCTCAGTTTTCATTCTCGGCCATATAGAAGACCAATGGTATTAAGTAATATAGAAGATATGCCTATTAACAGACCTGAGTATCATCTTCAACGTCCCTAATAGATATAGATTTGTATGGCTTTAGCATAGATTCTAAGAGCTCCTACAACATGACTAAACCTTCATGTCCTTGTGTCTCTATGCATCTGTAATTATGGGTTGCCAAAGAATTGAATATTTTCTTAACAAAAGATGGCAGTACAATACCCAACGATTCCAGAACCACAGATTTCCAAGTAGGACCAGTGCCTGCCCGAGTAAATAAACTAACACTGATTGAATTTTTGCAAACCACAGATGAAAGCACTGGTATATCTTTTCTTGTTCAGAATATTGAACATCCATTCACCCTTCACACAACTTTCTCCCATCACAAAAGTTCACCAACAGATCCAATTTCTGATTTCCCAAAGCTTGACTGCAAGATCCGACAAAATTCGCAAAAACAGCCTACAAGTTCACCTCGCCCTTCATCTGTTCAACACTCCTTTCACAGATACACCCGAGTCTACATTCGTCGTCCGTCGAGAGACAGCTTGTTATCCTACAAAACCTGCTCCTTGTGTCTTGTACACAAGCTCTTTCCTCGCTGGAATCAGTCTCTTACTCTTAAAGGTTCTTGCCCGTAGACAATAATAGTTATTTGATCACGGTTCTCACATACAGATCTTTCCCCCAACCATCACATTCACTCTACAATAGCCGCTTTCTTGAGTCTTGCCCATCCCCTGACAAGTTCCCAAAGAAGTGGTTTTCCATCTTCAAAACTCGTCTCATCATTTTTTCTATATTCCCGCATAGACCCTCTTTCCTAGCAGCAGTCACTGACGCTATCTCTCTTCTCCTAGATATCAGCAACCGAAATCGTCTCAGCTCTACGGCGATGAAGAATTTTCTTCTAGTGGAAAGGTAACCACAAAAAAGCATTTGATATCTTTCTGATTTCAACGTTAACCGAGTCTCGGCTCATTCATCGCTGCTCAGACTTCTCAGCAGAGTATCTCTCCCACAAGAAAGACAACACCTGCTGTTTCCCTTCATCAACATCAATCCCCATCTTCCTCTTTATGCCTTCCCGAAAACTTCAAGACTAGCCATCAGTCCACACAATATCACAATATCACAATACCCTAGATACTTCGTACAGCTCTTCAACTCGCTGTCATCAACTCCATCCCTTCCTACCTTACGATCTCAAGAACACTTCATCCACAAAAATACACTGCAGGCATTACAATGTGCTTCGTCGAGTTCATCGGCTATGTCTGCGGCCATCGCAGCCAGCCCGTCCTGCGACCCTGCCCCTTGACCACCAACCACGCCAGCAACCCCGTCTGCCCCAACCCGGCCGAGCGCCCCCAGCTCTTGGATGCCAACTGTCCGGCCTGCGCTCGCATTCTCCACGGCCGCTGGGTCGAGATTGTGACTATCGAGCACCAGTATATGCATGAGCGCGGTGCCTGTGGCTGCGGAGTCCAATTCCCTGCCGACAAGTTCCCTCCCCTAATGACGACAGCCAGCCAGTCGTCGCCCATCATGGCAATGACGCCCTCGGTCAGCCAGGAGTCTTCTGGAGAATCTGTGCGTCCTAATACCAGCAGTAGTAGCTCCTCTGCTGTTAGTTCAACCGAGCATCATCAGCATAGACGTAGTGGAGATTCTACTCCAAACAATAACTCTGATGCTCAGCATCAGATGGACCACAAGAATCAGAAGAAGAACGGCAAGTATAAGCAGAGTGGCCAGTACACGACTACGCAGCAGCGCAGACAGAAGAAGAAAAAGGCAGACAAGAGGCAGCAGCACCAGAACAGGTCCAAGGGCTCGCGCGGCCGACAGAATGACGAAACCACTACGGAGCCCGACCGCAATAGCGAGCAAAACTCTACCCTGGCCGATCACGACAAGCCGCCCGCCCTCTCCTGGAATCCCTCAGTCCTCAACGGTATCGACGAGTCCATCCCGTCCCACGAGCTACCCCGCTGGCAGCACCGCATTCAGTCGCAGTACGGCGCCGAGTGGCTCGCGGAGCACCAGGCCCTCCACGCCAGCGGCCAGTGCAAGTGTCCCGTGCAGTTCCAGTCGTACAAGCCCATGTGCGCGCTGACCGAGGACGACGTTGCTGCCGCCGAGGCCGAGCACGGCGATCCCTTTGCCACCAACTGGCGCAATGGCACGAACAAGAAGCCGACCCCGAAGCAAAAGAAGCAGAAGAAGATGTTCAACGACATTGTCCAGCCAAGAAACATTCCCGAGTACTCTGATCTGCTTGTCTGGCAGATGAACCATGGTGTGCCCAAGAGTCAGCAGGTCCATGAGCGCCGCACCATGAAATTCTGCGGCTTTGCGAACCTGGCCCAAGCCGAGCACTGGTGGTACAACCGCCGGGAGCCGCAGTCCGAGCAGCAACAGAACGAGCAGATCTATGCCTACTCGGGCAGCTATTCCATTGCCGGACCCAAGCCTCAGCGCACCTATCCCATCATGGCCTATAGCTCTCCGCAGACCCAAGCCGCGCACGAGGAAATCAAGGCTCGCACGCCCTCGCGCAAGGCCAAGGCATACCGAGGTCTCGATGCGACGGCCCCGCCATTTGTCTCGATGAGCGAGGCGGATAACAAGAACCAGACTACCAAGTACACTCAAGACCATGGCCTGCCCCTTGCTGGATTGCCCATTGGTGTAGGACCTGAGGGCCTTGATGAGTATTCCCACTCGGCCGAGTGGGAGATGTGTAATTCGGCTCGTCCAAAGCGCATCAGGACCCAATCCTGCCCTCCTTCTGCCAACCAGTAAACAGGGTTGCTACTAATGTAGCTTGTTCTTCGATCATGATGTATCACGAATCTCATGAACCAATGGCTGTTTGGCCCCCCCATTCCTCAACCTTTTTCAGCATACTATTTGCACAGCCGATGCCGTGCTTTTATTTCGTCTGTAAGTTCACAGTCCCGGTCAATCACACCTTGATACTGACTTCTTCACAGTTAAGAAATCTCAAGATAAAACAAAAAAAAGCGTCCTTTCAAAAAAAAACTTATCATATGTACCGGCACAAAACATGCCTCATCTCCTTCACGATGCATTCCCCATGGCTCTTAACCTCTACTATGGTACATGCAAAATGGGATACAGTTGGTTGCATCGCGGGCAATCCTCTTCCGTATGGGCATCATCGTTCTATGTTTTCCCCTCGACGTTTCAATTTTACCTGTCAACCTCACCTGCATACTGTTAGTAAGGTTCCGTTCACATATAGGACAAATTACTTACCGAACACCAGATCCATCGTTCCAATCACTGCCACAGCGTCTGCCAACAAGTGTCCTCGCGAGATGTGGTCAAAGCCACCCAAGTGTGCGAAACCCGGAGCACGGATGTGGCAACGGTATGGCCTCTCGCTTCCGTCACTGACAAGATACACACCCATCTCTCCCTTGGGTGCCTCAATCACGGAGTAGGTCTCACCAGGGGGCACAGCGTAACCCTTGGTGTAGAGCAAAAAGTGGTGAATCAGAGCCTCCATGTTCTCCTTCATGGCTGCACGTGGAGGGGGCGTAACCTTGTAATCCTCCACTCTCACGGGGCCGGCAGGCATATCGTTCAAACATTGGTGGATGATACGGAGGGACTGACGGAACTCCTCCATACGGCAAAGGTATCTATCGTAGCAATCTCCGTTGATACCGACTGGTACATCGAATTCGACCTTGTCGTATGCGTCGTACGGCTGGCTTTTTCGGATGTCCCAAGGGACACCAGATCCTCTAAGCATAACACCAGTGAAGGAAAGGTTGAGGGCATCGGCAGCAGATACGACACCGACACCCTGCAATCTGTTGATCCAGATACGGTTATCTGTCAACATCTCCTCGGTTTCGTCGATACGGTCGCCAAATTGGGTAGCCCATTGGTAAATATCGTCAAGCAGACCAACGGGAATATCTTGGTGAACACCACCGGGGCGGACATATGCGGCGTGCAGACGGGCACCGGAAACACGCTCATAGAATTCCTATTTTGGGTGGTCAGCTGGTTGCGGTGTTTTCCTGCTTATCATCAAGGTTCTCGGTTTCGTTCCTTCCTCCCATATACCGGAGTTCCATTGCGATTTGTGTTTCTTTTTCTTCTTTCCCGCATCTTAGATAGATAGCATCAATGAAATCAATCTCCTCTTACCATAAGCTTCTCACGCTCCTCGAAACCCCACAAGAAGGGTGTCAAAGCACCAACGTCCATGGCGTGGGACAAAACGGACATGAGGTGGTTCAGAATTCTGGTGATCTCGCCGAACATGGTTCGGATGTATTTGGCGCGCTCGGGAATCTCAACATTGAGCAGCTTCTCCACGGCCAGCGAGAAGCACTGCTCGTTGGTCATCATCGAGACATAGTCCAGACGGTCGAAGTAGGGCAGAGCTTGAACGTAGGTCTTGTACTCGATGAGCTTCTCGGTACCACGGTGCAGCAGGCCGACGTGGGGGTCGGCTCGCACAATCTCCTCTCCGCTCAGCTCGAGAATCAAGCGCAACACGCCGTGGGCGGCGGGATGCTGGGGACCAAAGTTGACCGTGTAGTGGCGGACCTTGCGGGCGGCGACGCCCTCGATGCTGCCCTCCCTCGAGGCCTCGACGGTTCCATCCTGGTTCTGAAGTCGCTGCATGCCATAGGGGTCGGCAGGGTGGGAAAAGGTGCTGTCGACGGGCATCAATGTGGTGCGGTCGACGCCGGGACCCTCGTTGGCGCGGCGGAAGGCGGTGGACGAGAAGGTGCGGGCGGAAGAGCGGACTGAGGGCATCGCAAGCTGCAGGCGGCGAGCGCCGCAGCTGGCAATCCTGGATAGCACCGCCATTGCGATTGTTGGGTGGTCAATTGGACCGATGGGAGTTGGAGGAACGTTGTTCGTGGATTAGCTCTGCTGTGGCAATCAATCGGGGATTGAAGTTCAACGGGCCCGGCTAGTAGCGAACTGCAGTGTGCTCGTCATGGGTCTGCCCCGCAATAATAATTATTCCGGGTCTGTGGGCCGCGTTACTGCCAATCGGCGCTGTTTCCTTTGTAATGCTTTTTGAAAGGTGCAATGCTGGATATTGTTCCTTTTGCAACTCGGACAACTTGAGAGTTGGTACAAGTTATAATGTGTGATTGCCAGGCAAGTGCCTGTGACTTCCATGAGCTTGGGAAGCCTGTGGCGCGGGCTGATTACTGCACAGTGAATTTCCAAGCGAATGTCAAACACCCAGTTTTGCAAATTGCGCGCCGTGGATTGGTCAATTGAGCGACAACCGTGCACTCCATCAGTTGCCAATAGTAACTGTATCTTTGGCCTATTACAAAGCTTCCAAACCTCAGAGTCATGTTAATGATCAGCATCACCAACAAAGAGACGGATGCAAACCAGCATTATCTTCCGGCTCCTTTTGTACTCGGATCATCATTATCTTTTCCTTGTATAAAATTTCATCGTTCACTAAAATGGTACGTTTTCCAAGGCCAAGTCAGCAAAGGATCAGCATACTAGAGACAGGCTGCTGTATAGACAGTTGTGTGACCCCTTCCTTCCTAAGACTCTTAAACATAATGGTAATTGCCGAAGGGGAAACAAAAACAACACCCAAGGTCTGTTGGAATCTCTTGTAGAAGCACACACAGTCAATGACGAGCTTTGAGTCAATTCGCATTACTGCTTTTATAGAATCAAGCTCGTCAGTGCTGAAGTTGTGTATAAAAGTCAACGCATCATAGATTTTGTTATTATAAACTATCCGATCTCTACTCGAACATGGTCAAATTGATCAGAAAAACGCTCTTCTCTTGCGGAAGCATTTATCCTATCGCAATATTCTCCTCTGCCCGACCGCCTGACATACATATTGTCTCCCATGTCTTTGGTTTCGCCATTGCCCTTTGCCCAAAACATGTGATTCAACTGTGGCATGAACTACTTTGGTAGCCATGTTCTGTAGCCGGCACTGCTAAGGGATTACCTCTGTGTATATGACAAGAGCCATTCTCGTTGAAACTCATTACTCTCGGGTCTTCCAACCGGCTCGAGATCCCCATAACCACCCATCCCCCACATTTGCACATTTGGCACGAGATCTTACACCTGGCTGTACGCCGTATCCAACACAAGTTTTTCAGATGATATCTTACAGTGACGAATCTTGTAGAGTAACTCGAACTGACAAATGGGACGAATCGCTGGATTCCCTTTCCCGACTACCTGACAACACTGGGATCTTCCACCGATTTAGGAAGAGCGAGTTCACCTGTACATAATCCACAGTTGATGTCAACGTGGATTGGTTGAACGCCATTCTCTGGGCGTCCGTATGGCCAATAGCTAGTCAGATATTGGGCTGGATCCGGCCATCATTCGATGCCCGTAAGAAGCAAAATCTCCGCAAAGCAAGCCATGACTTTAACTGATAATATCCGTACACTATGTTCTGCGTTCGAGTTCTCGTACCAAAATGGTTGAGAAGAAAAGGCAGTCTGTCAGCTAGTTAACCTTGAAACTGTTACGGATCTCTGTTAGATATTAAATCTTCGTGTGCTTGGAAATAATTAATTCGAAATCTGGCACAGGGTGACTTATACCAAAACCTTACCCAGGGCGCATATGAGAAGAAACTTGTTTTATACATATCCTCATCCATTGTCATTTCTCATTCATTCTGTACTTTGGAACACAATGTGCTGAATATATTGCTAGAAAGTTGCAAGTCGCCTGTGATGTGTACCTTAATGTATGTATTACAATATTCTATGAGGTCATCCACTTAATAAGTCACTAAGGGAAGGAGATACAAGGCGGAAAAAAAAAAAGATACTAATCAAGACAGCTTTTTTTTTTCTCCCCTCCCTGATATTTTCAGTTAAATCACAAGCTGTATTTTTACTCAAAGCTCATTCCAACCAAACACATATATATGAAATTTGAATCGCAGCACGGGAAGACGGCGCTTTAGCGCCAAGCCGCCAAACTGGGCAAGAAAAGTGCTAACCAGTATATAGTTTGCATCGGGGCTGGTCCAGCCTACTGGTTCTGGGCCCTAGAGTAACCCTCCTTTGCCTCCCTTTATCATAAAACTAGTTGCCTCTGGGCGTAGGAAAAATCAGGCTATGGGTTTGTTTCCCTTAAGATTGACTGGGGATCGACTGCCCCGGCTTGACAGTGCTTATTCGAAACTTGCTTTTTCGGGCCCAGGCAAGCCCCAGGGTACAGGGAACCTTGGAAGCCATTAGCACAGCCCGCCCTAAGGATCCCGCGAGTTCCCTGCAATGCGACAGAGAGTGAGAGAGGGAGCCTGGGATCTTTTGAGTATGGAAATTGTTCGTCGCAGGTTTTCTTCTTTTCTACTCCGCCAACTATCTCTTCAATTTTTGTTTTGACGATACAGAGATTCGTCGCAAGGACGTAATTATGTCGCGCTAGCCACGGAATGCAACCGATTGCAGTCTGATTGCACCACAAAGAGAGAGCCCTACCTCTTCCGTATCAGCTGGCAGCGACCATAAATAAAAAGCGGCTGTACGGCACCGTCTCTTCCTTGGCAACTGGGCAACTTGAAATTCACACCGGAACCATTTGAAATTCAAAAACTGGGGGACTTGCGCCATGGGTTTGCGACAGACACTCAAGAGACTCTCGACGGTTCGCGACCGGTCACGAGGAAACGCCCCCATCGTAGATGGCGATGCTGACGCGCGGGCGCCCATCAACAGCCCCAACCAGACCTTGGAGGAGGACTCTGGAGACGAGTCGGCGGACCGCCGGTTCTCTGATATTCTAGAGGTGTCTTTGGACGCCAAACTACCGTCGGCCGCAGAACGAACAGGACCGCTGCCAAGGAAGCCCACTGGAAAGCGGAAACCCGGCCATACTACTAAATTGCGACACAACCACACCGTGAGAAGGGCTAGGTCAGTCGAGCCTAAACCGCAGGATTATCTGTACTTTGGCGAAGGTGGCAGTTCAGCGGGCGTGGCGAGGTCTTCGCTGCATCAGTCGCAACCACCACGAGCGGCCTCTAGCGGCGCCGTGGAAGTTAAATCATCCAATACGCAATCTACCGGCAGAGATGCCAGTGGATTTCTTAATACTGGAATGAGTAATCACCAAATGGCCGGGGGTTATCAAGCTTTGACCTATGGCGGCTCATTACAGTACGACTACGCAGGTGTTCAGGCCCCAGGAGTAGACGGATTATAGCTGGCAGACACGAGTCACGATGATACAGGATTTAGACAGGACAACGAGAACACATTTTTGGCCCGACATTTGATCAGAGGACTCATATTTTGAAGAAAATCCCCTGACAGAAATCGATCAGCTCTATAGAAATAGAGCTTTATACAACGAGACATGTAGTCATGAAAGTCTCTTCAAGATCGAGGCAAGCTGGGCTTGACAGCATGTGCTCATGCAAAGCATGTTAATGGAACAGAATATCACGTTGACAAGGAAGCGCGTACAAGGTCATGATGCGTCTATTTTGGTATCTCAAAAGATTTGTGCAAAAGTTTTCCAATACTCAGGAAAATTGGAGAATGAATCTGAACACCAGATTCGGGAATGCTGTGTCAGTGATTGCAATCTCAGATCCATGTACCAGGCCTAGATCCTCTGCAAGACTCTTTTCCAGGTTGGGCCGTGTTAGCTCCTCCAGCTGGGGCGGAAATTGCATGTAAAGAGACTTCTCTTCGGCTCTGATAGAAGGCTTCTTCAACTGTGCTGCTGCATTTGTTGCCAGTGAGTCGAGTAGCTCTTGCAACTTCCACTTGGGGTCGACTTTGAGAGGCTTGGCGAGATTTCCACAAACGGGACAGTCCTCCTTCTTCTCGTACTGGAAGGTATTGGTATAGATGCCCTCGGTTCCATCGTAGGACATGAAGTTTTGCTCGAAACCCAAGGGGGGTGCCGTATTGGTTGCGAGCTTCAAGGCCTCGAGACAACAAGAACCAGCAATGATGGCGTTGGTCGAGGCAATGGCGGGAATGATGTTCTTGACAGTGCCCTGAGTAAGAGAGTAGGTAACTCCCGGAATGTTGAATTCCTTGGCTCGTGCCAATGCCTTGTCGTACAGCCAGGTGATGTGCTCAGGATCGTCCTTGTCCAAGGACGGGAAAGGCTTCTCCTGCTCCCAAGCAATGATGTGTGCCCACTCGATACAGTGCTCGGGCTGTCGCGGGATAGTGGCAAGTGTGCAAAGAGGGACAGCTGCTCTAGGTGCATAGAGGTCCAGCTGGCACTCAATGCAAGGTCCAACCGTAGGCAAAACCACACGAGTCTGTCCCTTGAAACCCTCAGTACCACCATCGATCAGGGGCTTGATTGACTCGGGATCGTCGTCATCGACCATTCCCACCAAGGTAGCATTGATCCATCGTCTTGCTTCAATGCTGTCCAGTCCGCAAATGACAATCTGAAATTGGGAATAGAAGGATTCGTCAAAGTCCTGGATCTTGCAATTGTGTGGTGTGATATTGACGCCCTTTACGCGCTTCATGACAAACTCGGCAGCGACAGAAGCCTTGAACTTGCCGACATCGCTCTTTCGGAAGAGGAACTGACGGTTGAGATTGGAAATGTCGATAGTGTCTAGCGAACAGCCAATGTGTAAGTTTTCCAGATAAACCTTAAAATACCATAATGGAAGAGCACACTACTTACCCATATCAATGACATGGATGTTCTTGAAACCAGACATGGCTAGGTTCTTGAGCATCTCACAGCCCAGTCCACCAGCGCCAATCACCAGGATCTTGTAGGTCTCGAGAGGATCCGGCATGTCCTCGGGAATCTCGTCATCTTGGTTGAAGGGACCTTTTGTCTTGCGAATGTGGTTCAGGTACTTCCATCGGGCAGCCTCGCGGGCCTTGCTACCCGTATCGACGGACATGGCGGCGAAACTGCGCTCCAAAGATGAGGAGGATGCTGTAGTGGTGTTTGCAGGCGGGAGGTGGGATGTGGTGGTGCTGCAGCTACTGCCTGTAGAGCCAGAGGCGCCGGCACCACTGTAGCTGCTGGAGCTGCCTGGGATAACGTCAGAAGCTGGGGCTTATCGGTGATAAGGCACACGCTAAAGTGCGGGAGGGCAGGGCGCTAATAATGTAGGTAATCTAGGTAGCCATCGAGTTAGGTATCTACCTGTTAGGCGCATAAACTCACCTTCATCCATGGTCTTGAGCATGTGGTTGTCTCCCATCAATGCATTATGATTGTGAAGTTTCGAGTTCAAGAAGGCAATGTTACCACGACAAAATCCGACAGAAGCTTGAAAATCTAGAGCCCCTCGCAAATTAGCACAACTTCACCGGGGTAGCTGGGCAGGTTTTTAGGGCCATACTGCCCAGTCGACCGGGAACTATTGTTCGTCGTCCTGCTTGCGTTCAGTCTTGCACTGCCATCGTCGAGCATGAGTAGTCTCTGAACGAAACAAAAGAGACCGGGGCTTGTTTATATGCCAACCACAAGCAATACGAATGATAAAAATTTTTGAGCATTCTTTCAGCTTCTACACAGACAAAAAACCAGACACATGGTTGCTCTTCCTCATCAATCACTATGGAAGAACTCTTAACTCCTGTTGGCCAAGTTAAACGCCAGACGGAGGATCTTCTGACAATATCAGAACCTGCCAAGGTCACCAGGGCCTCAAAATCAGATTTCAAGGGTGCATCTCCAGAAGAGGCGCTCGAAACACTAAAACACCAACCCAGCTACGATGAGCTCATCTCCGTGCTCGGATATTTGCGGCAGGGCTCGCAAGGGAATCATCCATTCGATATCCATCAGCCAAGTCCCGAGGCAGCCCAGATCATCCACATACTTGTAACCGAGATAGTGCCAAATTACTGGGAAGTGATCAAAGAGAGCACCGGCAAGGAACACAAGAACCCAGATTTGAGATTGATGCTCGACTGTTTACTCAGTGTCACCGGCATCAACGCCGCCATTACCTTCATCAAAGCTCTGACTCAGCAAGCAAAGAACGACCCTAGAGGTGTCAAACAATCAAACGCTATCGTGATTCTATGCTCGCTTATGGATCTTGCAAGTCACTTACTCGAGCCAAAGGATCGATTGCAAACAGTTTGGCAGAATCTTTCCCCTTCCATGAAGAACTCGGGCAGGGCTCGAGCGATTAGACAAGAATTCATATTTCTAATGGCTGGAGGAAGAATCGTATCATTATCTGCAGAAGCCGAAGTACTACTTCGCGAAGCAGAAGCTTCCAAACAGTCATTCTGGACTGCTGATAGCAAAGCATACGTCCAATGGCTAGGAGCCAATCTAAAGACTTGGATACAGAGTGAACAAACAGATGATTCCATTAAGCTCTGCGCGGAGCTTTTGTCTAAGTCGTTGAAACTTGGACATGCTGGTGAGCTTAATACTCTCTTCAGATGTAAAAATGACTAACAAGAATCCAGACATGCTTGTACAAGACTTATACGAGACGCTTCTCATTCGGAATCAAGCTCTATCAACGTTTCCACGACTACTAGATTGCATGCCTCAACTAGATCAACGCCGATTCTTGACAACAATCCTCAAACTTCTGGCCTCCCGCTTACCCACCTCATCCGACAAGTCTACAGAAGACTATCCGATGATATGGGCTGCGGCAGGTGTTCTGAAATCAGTGATCGGGACGAGTCAAGTTAGAAAGGGTTATTTGATCGCCTGGCTCACTGATGCAAGCGGAGCTGGACTGGGCGACGATTGTGGCATCAGAAGAGCTGCCGTAGCGGCATTGGCCAATGATAAAGAGGCCATTACCACGGTACTGGAACGAAGTTTGAATCAGTTTGGAGATCAATTATACATCAAGCACTCTCCGATATTACAGCAAGAAGGTGAGATATTCGATTCATTGTCTGGCACTACATCTTGCTGATATCTATCAAGCTCACGCCCAAGTACTGCTACTAAGCGCCGGCTACGTTCATCGAATATCGCCAATCAAGCTGACTATATTGCTTCGAAGTGGTAGCTATCTTAATGCCATCTCAAGACGAATCGACGCATCCCAGCACAGGGCAAAGTTCCTGGGCATGATTGTTGGGGAAGCTCTGTCTGGACTTGTAGACGGAAGTGACAAGAAGCTTGATTTTCACTCGGATGAGACGCACACAGAGGAAGCGACGTGGTACAAGTCATTAATCAATATCGCTGACGAAATTGGACCAGTCAGCCCTCTCCAAACCCAGACAAGTCCCGAAAAACCTTCCACCAGCACGAAAAGGGCGGCATCAAAACCCAAAGCCCGTTCTATACCATCAGCACCAAAAACAGGCTTCATCATTGAAGAGATTGAGGATGAGGATGAAGACGATGAGGATCTAGTACCTTATGCAAAGCCAGGCTCAGACGCGGAGGACTCGGATGAAGACCCAACCCTGATCAATCGGGACAAGCCCAAGGCACCTGTCTACATAAGGGATCTCATCCTCTATCTTCGTGATGGAGAGAGCTATGACCGCCAGAAACTGGCCCTTGCCACGGCGCCAGTCCTCATTCGCCGCAAAGCAAGCTACGGCACAGAAGTCAGCTCACACGCGGAGGAGCTAGCATCTCTTCTGATTGGTATCTCTAACAAGTTTGAACTCGACGACTTTGACAATCTGCGCCTGCAGGGCATGATTGCCATCGTTGTGGCGCAACCACAAATCATGGGCCGCTGGTTCGCCAAGACATTTTTCGACGGCGATTACTCCCTTTCCCAGCGCGCTTCCATTCTTATCGTTTTGGGTTTGAGCGGTCGTGAGATAGCTGGCTATGAGGCATCAGATTATGCGTCCGCCGCTTCATTCCCCTCCAAGCAGCTACCAGCCAAGATGGAAAAGCACTACGTCCTGGCACCGCCATCCGATCGATACAGCTCCTCACCCTCGAATCTAAAGGCGCTCCCGCCCAACGCTCTCGACAGTATTTCGCAGTCTCTCTCCCAGACTTTCCTCGCCCCTCTAGCCGCCGAAGCCGCCGACGCCGCCACCGGGCCCGATGCGCTCAAACTGTCAACCTTTACCTCGCGGCTTCAAGACCCCACCAAGGTGAAATCCAAGGCGATCAGCAAGAAGCCCGGGATCCGCAGCATCCCCAACACGACAGCCCAAGTCATTGCAACGTCGTTCTTCTTCCCGCTGACGTCGCGGTTCCTCGCAGCCCTGCACTCGCCCTCGGCCTCTCTGCGCGGCGTCCTCTTTCAGCCCTACTTGCTGTCCGTCTACCTCAAGACCCTGGCCCTGCTCCTCCACGCCGCGGGTCCCTCGACGCTGGCTCTGCCCCAGATGACCTCGGAGTACTGGGACCTGCTGCTCGGCGTCCGGGCGCAGTGTGTCGGCGAGGCTGGCGTCACTCACGCGGTGCTCTTTGGCCTCATGGCCCTGCTCGATGTCAATGAGGGCGATATGCGCGGTCTGTGCCAGCAGCACGGCCGCGAAGTTGTCGAGACCGTCGAGTGGGTTAGCGGTGTCTTTGACCGCACCCGCGGCGGCGATCAAGGTGGCGACGGCGAGGAAAACCAGGTCAAGATGATGGCTGCGGGAATACTGATCAGACTCCGAGAGGCAGTAGAAAAGTACAGGGCCCTGTTGATGGGGGATATGATAGGAATGGCTTGAATAAATCACTTCACATAGACATTCACGTAGAAAATCAAGATATTCAGTTGGTGTTTCATGATCATATGATTTCGTGCCCTGTTACGGCAAACCTAGTACAAATACTTCATGTCCCATCATGGCATCTTGTGCCTTCCCATAGCATGCTCAATACAACTGCTCTTCAAAACATTACTCTGACAAATTCCTTGCACACTGGTATATTCCCATCGTTTCTTCCACGCTTGTTCGTAGTACAAAAACAATCTTATCCTTAATCAGCTGGATTTCCAATGTCCTCTTCACTTATGCGCCCTGCAGAGACACGACTGGAACGTCGGGGTTCCAGGTCACCAACCTGTTGGCCAATGATAGTAAGATGGTCAGACAGGGAGGCAACAAGTCGGCGCATCTCTTCTGCAACGTCGTGCGTGCTGGCGGTGCCCTCCATGATGTTGGCAGCAGGTGGTGCGACTGGATACAAGCCATTGTTTGCGCCGGAGCCGTTCGCACGCCTGTTGATCCGGTGATTCGAGGTGGTGTAGTCGCTGTTATCCGAATCGACATAAGATTGTGACGCGTCCGAGACAGACGGCTGGTGACGGATAGTGTTCTGCATAGTGGACGGGTCGGGTTCGCTTGCGTCGGTTAAGGATGCAAATTGCGAGGCATCGGAAACGTAAATGGACGGTTCGCGCTGAGTAAACGAGGCTGGAGCATAGATTGAAGGATGGCGTTCAAGCTCAAATGGATTGGCGCCGCCTCCCATCTCTGAACCGGTCATCGAAGGTACGTCTGAGTTTGCTGTGGACGGTCGCGTGTATTCTGGCATGCCTGAATCCACAAGACCCTCGTCTAGATCGATGAGCGAGGAAACAGACATGCGATCGTTGGTGGATCTTGGCACTTGTAAATCGTATCCCTGTGATGGAAGACCCGCTGGTTCTGTCTGTTGGTGAATGAGAGGTGGCCTCGTCGTATCCTCGCCGTCAAAGGTGAAATTCGTGATCTCTGCACTCGCGGAAGCTGGTGGTATTACAGTCGGCCATTGCCAGTCGGGTCCAGGCCTTCCATTGTTCAGTTCTGCAGGATCAGAAAATGGCGCGCGGTTGTAAGAAGGGTCGGTAGCTCCTGAGAACGACCAGTTATTATCCATCGACGCTCTGGGGCCTGGACCAGGACCAGGACCTAGATTGGAACTATGGCCCGGACCAGCTCTGATTGTGTCCATTGATGCGAATTGTGACAAGTCGCCACCGTCGAGGGAAGCATCCAGATCAATCAGGGACTCTCTCAGAGTCGAATGCATATTGTCGTTTCTCAGCGGTAAGTCAGAAGCGGGAGGAGGCGGTGGGGGAGGCGGCATAGGCATGTGTCCATAATACGCCTGTGAGTTCTCATTGTAGTTGGAGATGGTGTTTGGATCAAAGACCTTTTCTAGAGGGGCCCTCATTGCTGATAGTGCTTGAGGAGGTGGCCTTCTTCTGCCCTTCGGCTTGGCTTTCTGGGTTTCCTCGTTGAAACCGCCGCCTGGAAAGTCCACCTGTGATCCATACACATCTCGAACAGCCTCAAAATCAGTAACTCCGTCAGGGTTCTCATGGATTCGTTCGTCGAATGCAAGTGTGGTACTGAAGTTCCACTCGTCAGCCAGAGATGTTGAAGCAAGATCGACATCAGACGGTCCCTGTGCTCCAATCAGAGGGTTGAATAAAGACTTTCGACTACCGCCACGGTCTTCCCACAGCTTGTATGCCCGTACAAGTGATGCCAAACTGCTGGAGGGATATCTGTCTTCGGTTCCTTTGATGTAGGGGTGGTTCTTGACTTGCACAATTGTTGGTCGGTGTTTCGGTGATTCGACCAAGCAGAAAGCAACCAAGCTCTTGAGGTCGTCGGAGTATTGCGGTCCTTCCAAACGGGGCAAATGTTCTCTCAGGAAACCTCCAAGCTGTGATAGTCCGACTTGAGCCACGGCGTTTGGCGGTAGACCAGAAGCAATCTCATAAACCATTGATCCAAATGCCCAAATATCAACTTCTGTTCCATATGAAGCGTTCATGTCAAAGAGCTCTGGCGCCATCCAGTGAGGAGTGCCAATAAATGTCGATCGCTTGTCGAACTTGCTCTCCATCATTCCGGCCACGCCAAAATCACACAGCTGTACACCACCTTCCTCTGTCACCAAGACGTTTGCGCATTTGATGTCTCGGTGAATGATGCCTTGTCTGTGTACCCAAAAAATAGCAATAGCAACCTCTCGCAGGATGGGAATGATCCATTTCTCCTGCAGGCCGCCCGGTGCTGTCGGCTTCATGAGAGTTGCGACACTCCCTCCTGCGCAGTATTCTGTCACCATCCACATGGAACGGCCGACAGGTAGTGCCTCTAGCACATGGTTGATGTTTTTTGCGCCGCCCTCACGAAGAACTTGGAGGGCGGTGACTTCTTTCATGAACTCGGAATACGTGTCGGCAAGTTTCGGGTTCATTGTGTCGCTCTCGTCTACATCGATGATCTTGACGGCAACCACCTTGCCGTCTTTGGCTCCAGTGGCCTTGTAGACGCGACCAAAGGAGCCCTTTCCGATCAGTTCTCGGAGCTCGTAGTCGGGGGCTGGCTTCCCCGATTTGGTGCACTCTTCTTGCACCGCCAGCTGCATCTTTCTCGCATCTTCTTCAGCTTTCCCCTTAGTCTGGGACCAAGGGACCGCAAGCCCCGCCATCGTGACGGCTTATCTGCGTTGCTACTGTCGTGATGGTAAGCGAAGTCCAAGAAAAAGGAGAGAAAAGGAAAAAGAGAAGAAAGCAAAGCAAGCAAAAGAAACCAACGAAATGAAACAATAATTTCAAGAGGGGGAACAAACACGCAGGGCCGGCACGATGGAGGGGGAAAGGGAGGTTCCAGTGGAACATCTCAGGAGGTCCCGCTGGGACATCTCAGGAGGAAGTCCCAGAAGGACATTTCCAAGGAGGTCCAAGTAGGACATCTCAAAGGAGGTCCGAGTAGGACATCTCGAGGGCAAAACAGGAGGCCAAGCTGTTTTGTGATGATGATGTGGTAGAGGTTGGATGGAAACAGGCTTGGATGGAAACAGGCTTGGAAGAAATAGAAAAGGTGGGATGGAAAAACTCGACAGCTAACCAGGACGTGGGGTTGAAGCAGATTGTGCCTTGTTCTGTAGGAAGCTAAGGGCCTGGCTGATTGTTTGACGACGGGGACCTTGACGATGGGGACCTTGACGGCTGCTTGGGGAGTTGAAGGCGACGCGGTGGTGGCATGCGTGCTATGCTGTGCAGTCCTGTGCTTGATGGAACAGGAAGTGTAACAGATCCTTTGTAGACCAATCACCAGCGCCGATGACCACCAGGGTGAATGACTTGAAGATGAAGTATGGAAATGATATATGGTGATATATACACCGGCAACTTGCCTATGATGCTGTGATGGCACGCTTGCAAACATGGGGATCTCTTCGATCACTTCACCGAAGACACTATGATAGGCCTTGACATCTTTTTGGGGCAAATCCTTGAAATTCGGGCGAGCAAAAGACATGGTGAAAGGAAGAGAAGCAATATAACAAATGAACTGAGGGTATACAGACAGGAAAATGGCAGATTTCGACGACGAGCTTGAAGATTGAGAGCGCAAGGGAACGGGCAGTGAAATTCGAAAATGGTGAAGGGTTCGGCGCGAGAGAATGAGTGAAAGTTGAAGACGGCATGGTGACTTACAAGAGTATGTTTCAAACGACACAGCTGTGATTATTTGGACAAGTGATGCCTGAGGCTGCCCACTGCCTGGAGCCTGCGGGCGGCGCGCCGGAAATGAAGCTGTCGAGACTGTCACCGATATAGAAAGTTATCAGTCGACCTGAGCTGAGTCCACCCCTATTCTGCCGGCTTTCACTTCATCAATTGTCGACGCAGATCAATCCGAATCGGCCGAAATTTCTCTCAGTGATGCACAGAAGCAGTATCCGATCCGAAATACATTAAAACTCGCTGGATTTTGTCCTTGTTGTGGTGGTGCCGGCACCAAGAGCTTGATCTACTCTATAGAGGAAAGGTGGAAGTCGTTCAAGGCGTGATGCACGCACAGACAACTGAATTACCGTTGCCAGACAGGGAGCTTCTGGCGCTAATTGCTTTCGGACTAGCGCCAGAATAGCACGAGCCTATCAAGACACACGACTTTTAAGCTTAAGCCCCTCCAATAGCTACAGGTGTACCGAGTCTTGACAACCCGAGAGCCTAGAAATGAAGCAGCCTTGTTATTAATGTAGATATTCTCCTGTTGACTGGACTACAAACTTCCACTCTGGTACTCAGCTTTGTTTGCAGATGCAAACGAGTTCCTGAAATAAATCAACTTCACATACAGTCTTTCGTGTTAAAAGTGAAAAGACTTGTCACTGCACCATGACTCATTTCGACTCTAGAGATGACCTTGTTCAACTTTCTGTAGAAGCATTCAATGCATTGTGGTTTGTTGTGTATCATGACCCCGAACGTGGCTTGGCTATTTTCTGCGTGTATCGCTGCCACCAATTGCATTTCAATGACTACAGCAAAAAAAGCAAAGGACTTTTGCGAACCCACTGTATCACATGGCTGTAAAGGATTAAATTTGATAATAAATGCTACCTACGAATAGCAGCTCTCCCGTCCAGGAGGTGGCTCTACATAAGGCTACTTCGGCCACCAATTTCCATACTACCTTGGCCATCTCGCATCTCACCACTTCTACCAACCACAAACTCGTGGTAGATTCTTTCAAGTCGGTTTCGCTCTTGAGTGCTGATACTGGCCCTGGTGCCTTCAAGCGCCTTGATAATGTGTTTCCAGCCTATGATGACTTCCCCAGCCCCATCACTCTTGTTTCCCTTGCCGGCGTTGTGGCCGTTCGTTAGGTTGGCAGCGCCCTTCTGCATGTACTTGGCTTTCCTCTTGGCAAGCTTGATATCTTGCAGCTTGGCAGCGATGGCAGCATTCTCAGCTAGCTCGGACGACCTGTTGTAACCTTTTGCTGCCCGTTCTTTCTCGTCCGCCATTGCCTCCTCGGCACCGTAACGGAATTGAACAAAGTTCCTCGATTGCGCGGCAGGATTCACCTTCGTTGCAGCAGACGGTCGAGATTTGCTTGACGGTTGAAGGTCCACATCGCTCAAGACATCGTGGATGGCTTCAAGTTGAGCATTACTGATCAGAGCTTGAATGTCGGCGCCAGTAAAGCCTTCAGTCCGGAGGCCCAGGTCGCGGAGTGCATCCTGGGAGCCCAAGACCTCTTGGGACATTTTGACCTTTGACGCCAGGGCCTGAAGTATGTCTATCCTTTCGTCGATATCCGGAAAGTCACACAGAAGACTCTTGTCCAGACGTCCAGGTCTGAGCAAAGCTGGATCAATGAGATCGGGACGAGAGGTAGCAGCCAATACGTAAACACCACTGAGTCCTTCTGCGCCATCCATCTGAGTCAGAAGCTGGTTCACCACACGATCGGTCACACCTGTCGAATCATGGCCACGTTTTGGTGCAATCGAATCGAACTCGTCGAAGAAGAGGACACAGGGCTTTGCCGCGCTTGCTCTTTCAAATAAGTCGCGCACACTCTTCTCGGAGGCTCCAATGTACTTGTTCAAAATCTCCGGGCCCTTGACACTGATGAAATTGAGGCCACACTCGCCAGCGACAGCTGATGCCAAGAGGGTTTTGCCGCATCCAGGAAATCCATACAGCAGCAGTCCGGAGCGTAGTCGAAGGGGGCATTGCGCAAAAATGGGCGCGTATTTTGTAGGGTATTGAAGTGTTTCCAGCAGGATACGCCGCGTTTCTGTTAGTCCACCGATTGAGGAGAAGGTCGTGGTCGATGACTGTAGTGTTACATTTCGCAGGGAGGCTGGTGTGAATCCTTTGAGAGCATTGTCAAAGTCTACTCGACTAAGCTGCACGATATCCATCGATTTGTTGGACGGGTTCTCGCTGACAGAGCGTATGAGGGCCTCATTACGAGCTCTTGCAACTAGCAATATCAAATCACCTGGCATGTAACCATCGGTCTCGCCAGCGATGTCGAGGAAATCGAGTTCGGGATCTAGAAGAAAGCCGTCCGAGGCCGTATTGGCGGCGGAGCCCCTTCTACTTGGCTGACTGCCACCATCCATCCACGCTTCGCCGTCCGCACTTCTCGCACTGCCATCTGCCGTGGTAGGGCGACTGTGGTCCGAGTCCTGCTTGTCGAGCGACGAAGGGGAAACTGTATATTGATTGACTACAGTTTCCATCACTCGTCTCCGGCCGTGCTTGTCAGGGGCCTTCAGATCAACGATCTCGCGCACCACATGACCACCGATAATCACGGTATTCAGCGAATCCTTGCCCTGTGCTGTAGCGAGCAGTACCACGTTGCTCTCACGTGTGCAGTACTGGCGGACTATGGAGACGATTATCTCGCTGATTTGACGGCTTCGTCCGTTGTCGTTACCTACTTGGAGCTCTGTCTCTGCAGGACATAATTTGTCGAGATCATCTAGGATGACAATAGCCTTGCCGCCCAGTCGCGCACCCCAGCTAGCCCGCATGAAAACCCTGTTGAGTGTCTCTTTGATTGTCGATATCCTGCTCTCGTCATTGACCAGACGCCTGCAAGGGAAGTAGGTGGTGTGGAAGAGATAGTCTTTACGCAAGTCCTCGCCCACAGACTTTGCAACAGATGTTTTTCCGGATCCCAATGCGCCAGACAACAATATGGAGGACATATGCGATAGGTGAGACTTGACTTCTGTTAACAAAGTGTCGATGCCAACGAGGATTGAATCAGTAGCAAGATCCCCGCCCGTTTGCTCAAGCTCGTCTGATCCAGACGGCTTGGTTATTGGCGGCTGAACATCAAGTGGAAAGGACTTGTCGGATCCCAAGCACCAGCTCGTTGGCTCTTTGGAGCCGGTAGAAATGATGGGAGGATCAAACTTCAGGACGCCTCCTTCCCAGCCTTGCGGTGCTTCCAAATCTTTGCTGAGCGGAAGCACCATGCCATCGGTCAAGGGTCCGGAGAGGAAGCCTTGGCTTTTGGCACCACTATAAATACGTGTGATCGTCTTTGCGGCCTCTTCCTTCTCAGACTTGGACTCGCCACCGAATCGCAAGCCCTCTGAGCTTCTAGAGCTGGCTGTTTGGTAAGGATAGATCTTGAGACTTTGCACGGTACTTCGCGTGATGGGTTGAGATGCCGGCTCGATCTTGATGATTCCACCAACCATGCCGGAGCAATTCAGTGTTGCGCACAAATTGGAAGACAACGTGATAGTCTGGCTGTCGGGCAGATCATCCCACGGACGGAGGTTTGCAATAACCTTTTCACTGGACTTTACTGCCTCTGCATTTGCGGCGGCTTCCTGCTGCTGCTTTTGAGGGTCGATTGGTGGCTGCAGCCCAGCCGGCTTGACCACATTGACTGAAACATAATTGACTCCTCTGAAATCCTTGGACAAGAGCAGGTCACGATCTACCCATACAGTCAGGTCAGATGTGTCAACATCTTCGTCGAACCACTCATCACACAAATATCTGTCCACACCCCTGAGGAACAATGCCACTTTCTTTTCTTCGCGCTGACTCCTCCGCCTAGCAGTGCTAGCGGAGCTTTTCCCACTTCTTCTAGATGTACCTCCAACACTTCGACTTTCACGGCTTGTCTTGGAAGGCTTCGCTCGCGTCTTGGGAGCGACAATGACTTCGGCGTTGGGCGCAATCTTGACAAACGGTGTGTCGGCGGTTGGTGCTGGTTCTAATGATAGCACCTTGACATTGGCCGTGGACGTCGGCGATAGATGCAGTGTAAGGGGATGAGGCGAAGGGGCCTGTCCTTGACCGGGGCTATAGAGGGGATTCGGGAGGGCGCGAATCTGAGAGAGCATGTGAAGTTCCAAAAAGGTCGCGTGCAGCTCTATTATCTCCCAGTCCTCGGGTGTAAGTGGTTCAATGTTGACAGTATGGGCGAGCGGCGGATCAACATGTATGATGGCCATGACCTTCTGGCCATCCTGTAGTCCAAGAGTCCCGGCCAAGGAAGCATCTATCTCAACCGAGGCTACTTCCTGGTCCCTACCACCAGTGCGGGAAGCACTGATGCCATCGCGACCAACTAGTGATGCAAGTTTGCGTTTACTCGGCATGCCCGTCCAGCCCACAAAGATTGAGCGTTGTGACTGCGTGCCATTACTTTGAGACGAGCCGCTTGGAGCGAGCGCTCTGTAGCTGAGTTCGACGACCACATCTTGCACCGGAGTGTTGATATTGAGGAGCAGAGAGACGAGCGAGGAGGGAAGATTCACGAGGCAGTTCTTCAGGTGTACGAGAGATATTTCGGCAGCAGTTGACTGCGCGTTCTTGCGGGAGGCCATTGTAGGTCAGAACACTTGCGAAGGAGATTCGTGCGATCGTTGCGACGTAGAATTGGAGCAGTTACATGTCGTCGAGCAATGGATTGGGGTGCTTCATCGAGTTCACGGTACAATCTGTAATCCGGAGCGTGAGCTTCGGCGGGCCATACCTAAGGTAAGGTAGCTTCGGCCGGGGTTGGGGGGTTGTAGTGGGTAGACATGTGCCGTAGCCGAGGCAGTGGGCCATTAATGCGCTTCAGACGTTTGCATGCACGCAACTGGAGCTGACTGAACGGTTATTGTGGCTTATGCTAATTTTATGCATGGTCGCTAGGCCATGCATGGAGCATTATCTCCAACGTCCAGCTGTTCGTTGGTTGCACAGTCCATACGCCAATTGTGCCTAGGCTGGTCTGAAGTAATACGAGATATGGCTTTATGCCCAAATCGCCAAACTGTCGCGTCGAGGGGCAGTCGACGCGTTTCAATTAACCTTAGCGCGCGGCCCCCTGTCGCGTCGAGCTTTTGAAATTGATGCCAACCTCCCGTGGGTCTAGACTGAAAGGCTCGAATTCGTTCTCTTTGCGACATCTTTGCAGCCGTCCGCGTCATCTCTCCTCCGGCGCATTCCTATTTTCGACTTCAAAGTCCTCGAAAATCTATTCAGGAGTGACGGCAGAGGCAATTGACTGCCCATCATGGCCCTTCTTCAGGCCCGCAACTATGTCGACTACGAGGCGCAACAAAATGCCTTCGAAGACTTCCTCACGCACTTCAAGACCTCCCCGCAGGAGAGCATCACCCACGCCATCGGCCAGATCAGCATCGATGAGGACGACTTGAGCGATGAGTACGACTTTATGGACGAGGATGACAATGCCCATGATCAACGCCGGAGGCAAAAGGCCGCCAAGAGGCAACCCAAGCACAAATATGCCGAATTGATGCAGCAGCTGGCAAACCGCGAGCTTGACGAAGTGCTGATAGATCTTGACGACATAGTCACTGTATGGCCATACTCTCTCCTCCTTCGGCCTACCTTGTTATGAAACTAACATTCCATTGTCTTGTAGTGGGAATCAGAAAGCGATGAAGCTCGCACACTCAAGCTCGTCGACTCTATCGAGGGAAACACAAAACATTACGTTGAGCTCATTTCGAGAGCTATCGACAACAAGATGCCTCCTCCCGCGACAGGCGTCAGCTTCAAAGACGACGTGTTGGATGTCATCATGGAGAGGCGACAGGCCAGAAACCGCGAGGTGGCTCAACTAGCAGAGAGTACTAACAACCCGGACATGTTGGAGTCGACCTTTCCCGCCCAACTCACGCGCCGATACACCCTGGTCTTCAAGCCAAGGACCTCCACTCAAGAGAAGCCGGTCAAGGCCCTTGCCGTGCGACAAGTTCGTGGTGAACATCTTGGGCACCTCATCACAATCCGTGGCATTGCGACAAGGGTATCCGATGTGAAGCCCATTGTCCAGGTTGGCGCTTACACGTGCGATCGCTGTGGTTGCGAAATCTTCCAGCCGGTCAATGACAAGTCATACGCACCTTTGACGACATGTCCTTCCAAGGAGTGCAAGGAAAATCAGTCCAAGGGCCAGCTATTCCAATCATCTCGTGCCTCCAAGTTCTTGCCGTTCCAGGAGGTCAAGGTTCAAGAGATGGCCGAGCAGGTCCCAATTGGTCAAATCCCTCGAACGTTGACAATCATGTGCTACGGAAGCACTGTTCGTCAAGTCAACCCCGGTGACATTGTGGACATCTCTGGTATCTTCTTGCCGACTCCCTACACGGGCTTCAAGGCCATGCGTGCTGGACTTCTCACCGACACGTACCTGGAGGCTCACCATATTGCCCAGCACAAGAAGGCCTACGAGGCGATGGTTATTGACGACAGACTCCTCCGCAGGATCCAGACTTTCAGCCAATCTGGTGCCGTGTACGAGATGCTGGCCAAATCTATCGCTCCCGAGATTTTTGGACATCTGGATGTCAAGAAGGCCTTGCTGCTTTTGCTCGTTGGTGGTGTTACTAAGGAGATGGGTGATGGTATGCGCATTCGTGGCGACATCAACATCTGTCTGATGGGTGATCCTGGTGTAGCCAAGTCGCAACTTCTAAAGTACATCTCAAAGGTCGCCCCTCGAGGTGTATATACCTCCGGCCGTGGCTCCAGTGGTGTTGGTCTCACAGCCGCTGTGATGCGTGACCCTGTCACAGATGAGATGGTCCTCGAAGGCGGTGCCCTCGTCCTTGCTGACAACGGTATCTGCTGTATCGATGAGTTCGACAAGATGGATGACAACGACAGAACCGCCATTCACGAAGTCATGGAGCAGCAGACGATTTCCATCTCCAAGGCTGGAATCTCGACGACTCTCAACGCCCGAACATCTATCCTCGCCGCCGCCAATCCCATTTATGGCCGCTACAACCCTCGTATCTCGCCAGTGGAGAACATTAATCTTCCTGCTGCCCTTTTGTCTCGTTTCGATGTTCTCTTCCTCCTTCTTGATACCCCGACGCGTGAGAGTGATGCTCAACTTGCGAAGCACGTCGCCTACGTACACATGCACAGCAAGCATCCCGACCTCTACGCCAACAACCCGACGTCGGCTGCAGCCAACAGCAACGGTGAGGTGCCGAATGTCGTGTTCACTCCGCATGAAGTCCGAGCCTACGTCGCCAAGGCGCGAACGTACCGCCCTACGGTTCCCGAGACTGTCACCGAGTACCTGACCAAGACATACGTGCGCTTGCGAAAGGCTCAGAAGACCGCCGAGTCCAAGGGCCAGAACTTTGCTCACACCACTCCTCGTACACTACTCGGTGTCGTCCGTCTGGCACAGGCTTTGGCACGTCTGCGATTTGCAGACTCTGTCGACCAGGACGATGTTGATGAGGCTCTGCGCCTGATCGAAGCCAGTAAGGAAAGCTTGGCTGCCCACGAGGGACCACGAAGGCGTGGCAGAGACGTCAACACCAGAATTCTGGAGCTCGTCAAGGGATTCTTGGAGAGCGGTGCTTGCCGTCCTGATGACGTGGACGATGATGATGAGGAGGCTGCCATTGAGTTGAGCCTGCGCAAGGTCAGGGAGAGAGTCCTCGCAAAGGGCTTCACGGAAGATCAATGGTTGACAGCTTTGGACGAATATGCCAGCATTGATGTAAGTTTACTTGGACTATTGTGCCAAACTGCATCGGAGTTGCATTTACTAACGATAAATAATAGGTTTGGCAAACGGCAGGAAATGGTACAAGACTGGTGTTCATTAATGCCGGTGGCAATGATGACGATGACGAGTAGGATGTCATTTCATGATATCCGGGAGTTGAGGAATGGGACTGCAACAAAGCGGGGCTTGGATTATGGCGTTATGGATACTGCATCTGCCCCCATAGAGATGCGCACATGTCGTTTATGTAGATTCCATGATAATATAGGCATGAAGATTAAACCATCCGCCTCTAGGGTGGTTATGCTGGGAGGTGATACACGGCGATGTTTACTGATTATCATGCACAGTAATGTTCCTTCCGCTCTTCTTCAACAGTCATGGTTCACGACGAATCCATGGCTGGCTGGTAACTCTTTGCAGTAGTTGTGTCATGTCAAGGCAGCTCAGGTAAATATGATTTTATACACACCGGCACTTGTGTCTAATACACTATCGCCATGATCTAGAAAGAAAAGAAAAAATCCGGATGAGCGTTGCCAATCTCATCAATAGTCAGCTGTCGCCTCCACGCAGCCAGCTCTCCATGCTGCTCCGCCCTTTTGACCTTGTTCATCAGGCTGAGATATCCGATCTGCAATCCCGCCATGATGCCCGATATGGAAATCATGACCAGGGATATACCTAGTCCCATGCGGTAATACGGCGGATCGCTAAAGGCAAAATTGGCCGAAATGGCAATGAGCTGGGAAAAGATATTGACCATGCCGGCGGCGCTGGCGCGAAACGTGTAGCCGACATTGTTGGTGGCCATCCACACCAGGCTGAGCACCGAGATGGGGTACGCGCCGGCGGCCACGACGCAGGTGGCGGCGAGGCGGGCGGCGTCATTGGTCAAGGTCAGGAGCAAGACGTAGCCAATGGCGGCCACGGCGGTGCAGATGATGATGATGAGACCTCTCTTCTGGAGCTTGTCGGCGACGCGCGCGGCGGCGAGGATGCCCACGAGGGCCGAGCAGTAGACAATGACGGTCATGAGCTGCGCCTGGATGCTTTCATAGCCTAGTCCCTTGATGATGTCGGGAATAAAATTGGATAGCGATGTTGTGCAAAAGTGGACTCCCGCGTCCATCAAGACTACAAACCAGAATTGGGGCTGGGTCAGGACCTTGACGATCAGTTTCGGAATGATCTTGCTCTCTCCAGTGTTGTGTGCTGCGCGGCTGCGGGCAATGATGACCTTTTTCTCCTGGGGCGTGAAGAACAATTTGACAGTCTCGGGGGTGTTGGGGAGAAGGAACAAGATGACAAAGGCCCATGCGATGGGGATGATTCCTTCGATGAAAAATATCCTGCGAACTTGTGATTAGCAGACACATCTACTTAGGGGTTCAACGTGCAAAGTATTACCATTGCCATGCAGTCCAGCCGTTCACGCCATCAAGCTTCATTTCAATAAGATACGCAAGCAAGCCATTGATGGTCCCGGCCAACGCCACTGAGGAGTAAAGGATCGCACCCCGGGTCGCCAGTTCGTTGTAGGGATACCAGAATGACAAGTAGAGAACTGCACCCTGAATAAAGGCCTCTGAAGCACCAACTAGGGTGCGGATGATCATCAGATGTACGTAATTGGTAGCTTTGATGGTGCATACGGTGACGACACCCCATACTATCATGGCACAAGCGAACTGAACAAGTCAGCTAAGGTAGGATCAATGGCTGTTGATGGTTGAATATGATGCATACCTCGACCGGTGGCCCGACTTTGCGCATGAGAAGCATCGCCGGTAGTTGAAAGAGCAGATAGCCAACGAGAAGAATACTCGCGACCAAGCTGTATTTGCTAGCATCGAGATTAAAGTCCTCGTCTAGACCCGCGACTTTGGCATTGGCAAGATCAGAACGTCCCTGAATTGTTTTAGACGAATGCTGGTTCAAAATCGATTGCACGGCCTGTCTTGACTTACCATTTGTGCAAGAAAATGAATAGACACCAATAACGGAAGAATGATGAGGTCAGTCTTCCATTTGACTCGCCTAATCATTTTGCGATCGGCTTCCGAAACCAGCTCGGGGATACTGTCATTGTTCAGGAGTTTGGCTGATTCCTGAAGTTCAATTCCTGCTTCATTCATTTTGTCGTACTTCGTTTCTGGACACTGCGAGGTATGTAGTATATAATAATTTGGAAGAATTGGTGAACTATAAGTTTGCTGAGAGACAAGCCGTAGCAAGATGCAATTGAAAGGGGCAGTTGTGATCTGATGATGAATGAATTTATTCAACGGGAGAAACGCAACCATTTATGTCCATCTATCAAATTGAGGACATCCTATACACAGCCCATAGAGAAAACTTTGAATCTCAGTATAATACACGAATATGGTACTTTCATCCAAAAGGATCATACAACACAGCAGTATCTGGCTGACAGGGTCAGCTAGTCATACAACACAGCAGTACTCCGCCGCCCTTAGAAGCACAAGCCACGCCGCGTCAACTTGTTCAAGTCGGGGAACAAATAGGCTGATCATTGGTATATTCAACTAAAGAACTCCAGGCAGAACAATTCTTTGCTGACGGTTCCTGTATGTTTTATGCTATACGATCGGCTTGGCACGGGGCGGAGCTAGATTCATCTCTTGGCACGGCGCCACGGAGAATAAACCAATACTCCGACCCACCATAAACCTCAATTGGCTATAGAAGTAAAGTCCGCGCCGTGATGAATTATGATCCTGCCAGCCCTATTATGTTCTAAAATAGAATACATTAGACTAGGATACCTCTGAAAAAGGTTTTTTTGTCTTTGGGATTATATATAAGTAATGATGAGAGCAGCGAACACAAAGTCAGAATCCTTGAAGCAGAGATCTCCCTGAAGAAAACAAACAAACAACCATATTCTTTGCTTTTTAAAATGCCTTTATTGGACGCTCAGGAGAGCCACCCGCCCGAGCCAATATGCAACATCGTAACACCCGTCGGAATGCTTGGCTATGGCTTCAATGAGCAACAAACTGCTGCAGCTCTCTCTCGACTCGTCCCCAGCGGCACACCAACAGCCATCATCCTAGATTCGGGATCAACCGACAGCGGACCTGAGAAACTGGCCCTTGGAATCATGACATGTCCTCCGGCGGCATACGCAAGAGACTTGACCAAGTTGGTCCGACTCGTGATTCAGTTCCGGGTTCCCCTCATGTTCAGTTCCGCGGGTGGCGACGGCAGCGACACGCATGTGCAAGAAATTATGGCTGTAATCAAAGAGATCATGTCAGCAGATGAGTATACGTAAGTGATACATGATTCACTTGTGGTTTGTCGTCACCAAGCTAATGCGACATTTCGTTAAGGGACGTGCAGCTCAAGACAATAGCGATATTTGCCGGCATCGACAAGACTTTGGTGAAAGAACGACTGAGGAATGGCCAGATTAGTGGCTGTGGCAGATATGTGCCTCAGTTGACCGAAGAAGATATTGAGGAATCGTCAAATATTGTTGCTCAACTAGGCCCCGAGCCTTTCGTCGACGCCATGATCGAGAATCCAGACTTTGATATCATTGTCGGGGGTCGGGCATATGATCCATCTCCATATGTCGCCTATGCTGCATTTAACTCGCAGGCGCAGCTACATAATGCCTCCCGGGACGAGAAGCAGAAAATATACGGAGCATTTACACATTTAGGAAAGATTATGGAATGTGGTGGGCAGTGTGCCAAACCAAAGAGTCACGGTGCTGTTGGAACACTATACTCCACTGGCGAGTTCGATATCTCACCACTGGATCCCGCGGCCGCCTGTACCACATTGTCCGTTGCAGCCCATACCTTGTATGAGAAGACAAGACCTGACATCCTTCACGGGCCTGGCGGTTATTTGGATCTCAGCCGGTCAAAGTACATGCAAATGAGCGACGACAGGACAGTTAGGGTCTTGGGGAGCTCCTTTCACTTCTCAGAAGACGACGACCTCCCTTACACGGTGAAGCTTGAGGCAGCGCTGGTGGTGGGATATCGTACCATGTTTATGGGAAGCATCCGAGACCGTAAGACACCCAGAGAAAACAATACTGTGGCATTACTAACTTGTTGCAGCCATTCTAATCAGTCAAATTGATCAATTGATTGCCAGAATCAAGGAATACGTAGGCATTCAGCATGTCGACACTTCAGAGCGATGGAAGGTAGATTTCCATGTGCATGGGCGCAACACTGATGAGATATTCCTCGTTGGTGAAGCTCTTGCCGACACGCAGGCATTGGCCACCTCGATTGCCTCCACAGCTAGAATTGCGACGATGGTGAGTTGAACTCCCGGTGCATATTATCTCAGAGAGACAAGCATACTGATGACACCAGCACGGCCCGTACAAGAATCAAAAGGCCACATCGGGAAACTTTGCATTTGGCATAGGCGGGAAGCTTGAAGTAGAGGCAGGTCCATGCGCAGAGTTCTCAGTATATCATTTGATGGAATTGCAACCCGGTGAAGAACGTCTTCACCCCACGCCAAGAACATCATCAGCTCCAGCCATCGACAGCGCTGGAGAAAGGCTGATGATTAAACACCGCGTAGAGGTGGTTGGCCGTGGCAAGAGGCTATCAGCAACACAACCATCATCTTCACCAAAGAAGCAGGCAGTCAACTTGAGCGCAAATAATGCCACCAAGGTCCCGAGACCAGCTTCCGTGTCAAATCAAGTCAGCTCGACACCAGCCAAGCTCGGCGATCTGGCGAGTGTCCTTCGCTCCAAGAACGCTGGGCCTTACGAGATTACCTTTGACGTCATATTCGAGTCCGAAGATATCTATGCCAGGGTCAAGAGCTCTGGTATGCTCAGCCAGGAATCGGTGGCGGCGGCATTTGGCTTGCAAGTAGATCAAATTATTTGGTGCGGCTTCTTCGATGTGGCGCTTGCTTTCAAATTCACCATCCCGAGAATCCGTGGGGGCCGAGCTGTCGCTGCTGGCGGCTTTATGGAGAATGATGTTCATGGATCACAGCAGTATCTGCCGCTCTTCAACATGGAGCTACTCGTGTAATATGCGAGAGATTCACCTTGGAGTTGCAGTCACTATCAATCAATTTGAACTAATGATATTTGGCGTACGTAAGACTTCTATTCGCAATCATCAATACAAAATTGAATATGACGAATGCATGCATGACTAAGCAGAGTATATCGTCAAGGCGTGTAAGAATTCGTGAATCATTAAAGTCCCCAAAGATACCGCCGCAAAGAAAAGAATATCTCACATAACGGTCAGCGCGCAAAATATCGCAAAGATGCCAAGAAACTTACAATTGCTTGATACTGGTGCCCTAAATAGTCGGCGTATCCAGGCTATCCGTGTAGGCTCTCCAACCGCCAGACTCAGTAATCTCGGTTGCCCCTTGCATCGCATAAGGCTCACAGATGAAGCCCTTGACCCATGTGCCGTCCTTTAGCTCAATGGTGCCAATGCCGAGGGGCGAGGGGACGGTCTCAATGAAGCTGCCCACTTCGGACTTGGGCAGACGCCAAATCTCAACCTCGATGGCGCCGCTGTCTTCGTGGTTGAGCGCCCGGCACAGGCCGGGTTTCCGAGGAAAGCTGTTGGACAGCACAAAGAGGCGGTACGAGGCCGAGGTCGATGTGGTCTGGAGGAGGATGGCGCCTCGGGAAGTCAAATCCTTATTCAGCGGGAAGCCGCTCAGATGGGCGCCCACCACGGCGATGTCAATGGAATTCGGGTCCATAGTCGAGCGCTAAAAAAGAATAAGCAAGCTAGCTACCCGTAGCTCTTTGCCGTGGTTTTGTCAATGGCGCTGGCCCCTTTGTCTAGGGGGAAAATAACGCTGCCGCTTGTGAGGAGAGCTATTCTAGCAAGGAAACGCCACCTTCCTAGGTAAAACACTATTATAGTCGGGCACACAAGCTTTTATCGTTGCCACTGGGGGTCGGCAGGAAACGTTATGCCATGAAATAACCTACTCGCTTCACAGGGAATAAACCCCCCAGATGCCAAGCTGTATATCAAAGGAGTAAATTGTAATTGGGTCCCCTGTGGATATATTATGGCGGACTAAGCCGTCGGGTAGAGCACCCGAGAACCGGAAGACACCGCAATAAGACGATTTGCCGTACAAGGGAGAGTCTGATAAACGATGATACCATTCCTAATCGAGGCGGAAATGCCTCCTGAATTGGAGAAGCCATCGATGTCGTAAAATATATATCCATTATTTGCCTCCACTGGCTTACGCGATCAGAGTGTATGGATTGTGAGTGGGCATTGGTCTAGTTGGCTGGGCGTAATTTCATGAATTCATAATATTCAAGATCCCCTACATTACAAGCGAGGTGCGAGTTGGTGATCTACAGAACGGAAGAAACATGTTTACTCTCCACCGTCGACAGCCCCAATGGCGCAAATCGAGTCTAGTCTGAATCATTCCATCGTGACGGATTGTTTTCGTCCCCAAGTTTTGGGCCGCCCGCACCACGGCAGAATTAGCCACGGTTCTTTTTCCTTTACCACGGAGTCAGCAAAGATTATACTTTGTCTATTGTGCGGAGTAGTTGAGGGGCCTGCCGCACTATATGGTCAATATAAATAGGCAGACATCATGAGATTCGTAAATAAATGCTTTGCGGTACAAATGGATGCATTGGGGTCCTGCTATCCTAGAAAGCCAATTTGAACGAGAAAGACAAAATGTCAGCTCCTGAATATCATTTGGATCATGCTCAGGGGGATGATGCCGAACGTGGGCTGTCCCTGGCGAGCGAAACCACCAAGCGACCCAGCGATGCTCAAAATAGACGAAAGACAAACCTTAAATACTCTAACGAAGGTATAGAACTGGTACCACAGCCCTCAGATGATCCACGCGATCCATTGGTATGTATAGAGTATAATCAGAATCGTCTCTGCTACGCTGACACTCGTGAAGAACTGGCCCATGTCGAAAAAGGTTGCCATTTTTGGAATCATGTGCTTTGGTATGTCTTGACTCCCATGGCGAAGAGAGAAAGTTCAAGTTGGAATTCCATCACAATAATACGGATCATGTAGAAAAGAGAAGACATTGACTGACGAATATATTGCTTGCTACTAATACTTTTCGAACCAAAAGGAACCTTTATTGGGACTGCGACTGCCGTGGCGAATGTACTCGCAATTCCCGCGCAAGCAGAAGACTTTGGTATTACCCCAGAGCAGTCTTCCTACTCGGTGAGCTGTTTCAGTCGATATACACGTAAAAGGAGGAAGCTAATTGCGTGAGATCTCTGCCGTACTGGGAGGTATCGTGGTTGGGCCCGTCTTGCTCGTGGCTGCTGTGCGAGTGTTTGGCGTCATGTCGTGCTGCTTCTGGAGCGAAATCGCCGTGGTGGCGACATCCATTTGGTCGTCGCTGAGCACTGGGCCCGGCTCGTTCAACTCATTCTGCGCATCCCGTGCCATTGCCGGGTTGTTTTGTCCTACGACACAGGTGTTTTCTGCTGGTGTGATTGCTCAGGTCTTCTTTCTCCACCAGCGCGGGAGGGCCTTTGCCATATATTCCACCATTTACATGGTCTCGTCAGTGGCGGGACCGACTTTCTCTGCGTTCATAGTTCAGTACCACAGTTGGCCAATCTGCTTTTGGTGGACGGTTGCTGCAAACGGCCTCTCGGCTATCCTCTTCTTCATCTTGGGCGAGGAAACTGGCTGGGACAGAGTTAACAACAGGCCACCATCGTCATCTCCCATACCCAGAACATGGATCGGCAGGCGATGTGCTTTGTTTTTCCCAGGCACGCGCGTTGCTGCGCCTGGCAAGATGGCCAATATTGTAAGCCTTTCGATCTCCAAGAATAAAAGTAAGTGACGAGTGATGTAATTGCTCACGAGCATAGAAAATGTCGTATACTGTCTTCGCCAAGGTCTTTGTCAGTCCTATCTGCGTGTTAGCAGGTGTATACAACCTGATCAATTACGGTTGGTTCGTCATGGCTGGAGTCCAGATACCCATTATTCTGGTCACGCCACGTAACATGGGAGGATTTGGATTCTCGTCCAATGCCACTGGCTATTTCTACTTCTCGGCCTGGATTGGATCCCTGATCGGAGTTGGCTATGGTATACTGATCAACGACCGTTTGCCTCTATGGATCAAGACACGGCGCCGCGGTATATGGCATCCAGAGTACAGGCTACACACCGCGTGGTTTCCAGGTCTCATCGTCGAACCCATCGGTCTAGGGCTGTTTGGCGCAGCCGTCTTTTACCATCTCCATTACATGGTGCTTGCAGTAGCCGAAGGCATGATTGTCTTTGGTGCGACTGCGTGTATCTCGCCCGCGGTAAACTATGTCATTGAGGTTTTCAAGAGTCATCCACAAGAGGTGGGCACTGCTCTCAACGTGTACCGCGTCGCTTTCACCGTGGCCATTCAGTTCTTCTATGCGCCCTGGACTTTGAGGGTAGGAATCAATTGGGTCTGGGGCATCGCTTCGTTCTGTACCCTCTTCTCATGCGTGCTAATCGCTATCCTGGTCTGCAAGGGCAAGCAATTGCGCAAGTGCAGCCTGCTTCCTGATGAAGCAGCAGAAGAGGAGGAGGCACAACAGCGAGTCTTGGAGTCAGCTTATGATCCAATAGTTGCTACCAAAAACGAGTATGATTAGCCAAGAAAAATAAGAAAGAAAGGAGAGGATTCCGATGAAACGTGGATTGAGGTGACTACCTAACAAGAGAATAACTTAGAAGTAACATTAGGACAACATATAGCAACCCATACCTGTTAGATCTGATATTACATAAAACCATACACACGAAGCAACAAGTCAAAAGTACACACTCACATAGCATCAAGTATTATCAGGCTGCGGGGAAAATAGTTGATTTCTTGTTTTGTTTCTATTGAGTTTATTTCTTTTGTTTATTTTGGCAGAAGCCGTGTTCAACTCCTAGTATTCGCAGCCACCCAAAGATCCTGCTGTCTCGCTTCGGCAATTCCCCAATTTGAAGCACCGAAGGATAATTATACATGTACGCCATGTTTCTCGCGATCCAAGACGCTACAGAAAGCGAGATCTAGTGGAAACAAAACTGATTTATTTGCTCTTGCCTTGTATCCTGGAAGCCATTGGAAGTATGCAACGAGGTTATTAGATTGCAAGAGATACATGTCTCCGTGGTACAAGTCATTGTGAGGACGGTGATGAATGATTCAGCGCATCAGATACCGTGTTCTGTAGGGTCATACATGGTTGATGCTGCTGCCGGGCTACCCCATCGCCGACTCTTCGCTAGAGCTATTTGTGCGACCCGAGAGTCCGCTCGACGGTCGACTTTGGTAAGCAATATACGGGATCAATTGTGTCAAGACCAGGGTAGCCGAGCAGACTCAGACCAGTGAGGCCAAAGACTGTATGCCACACATCAACCATGTTGCCAGGCCTGTCTGAGATGCCTCCCAGTTCCATATCCTGGCATCGGAGAATGAATTTGATAAGGGCGTCTCGGTCGATCCAGTGTGTCTTTCCTATCATTGCCAGGCTGCTCAATACCCACCAGCTGTAGCAAACATCTTCGTCCTTTTCGGGACGGCCGTTCAACCCACCATTCGGTTTCTGACGTTCGCTCAGCCACCTACCGAGTTTGTCTTTTTCTACGGTGTCCATGCGACCGGCGATGGTCAACGCGGCAAGACAGGTGAATATTTGCCCGGAGTGCGACTCTGCGCCGGGTGTCAATCCATAGCCACCATCGAAGTTGGAGCAAGCTACAATATGATCGACGGCTTTATCGGTATCTACGAGGTGCTGGAGACCAAGGAGCGAGAGAGCGTTGAGGGCACCGTACAGGAAACGCGTGTCTTCCTCGCCCCATTCATCTCCTGCAAAAGTGCCAGTCTCCTTATTCTGCAGATCTGCCATGACTGCTGCTCGTCAGTCTTGTGTTGGGAGAATCGTTGGACATCAAGACACACATTTGCCTGTGGTAATCCTTCCCTTGCCCCTCTTGTCAAGCTCATCCAGGCCGTCCACTAGCGCGAGGATTTGGACGGCAGACACGGTCGACAGCATGTGTGCATCATGGCCAGGTGCAGCCCCGAAGCCGCCGCTCTCGTGCTGACAGGACAGCACAAAATCAATTGTCTCATCGCGGGGAAGGGCATCGGGATGTCGCAGGAGGTGAAGAGCTGTCAGTCCCCAGTAGAGACCGTTCATGCGCAGATGCTCCGTCAACCAGTACTCGTATTCGTCCTTCTTGGTGTCAAGGCTCTGAATGTATTTTACGTGGGCGGCGGTCGCGATTTGGAGCTCCTCGGGGAGCTGGTCAAGCTTCGACATGGTGACTTTGGGTACAACGTAATTTGAGCGTTTGTACAAGAAGAGAATGCGACAAAGCCGCAAAGTTGAGTTGCGATGTGAATTGGGCTCAACAGCCAAAAAGCCAACGTGGAATCCAGCTACTGGTAATTTTGGCGGCCTGTGTGGACTACAAAGTCACAGTGATATTGCTTAGTCATGCGAGCCAAAAGCATAAGCGGCTCCGGCAGGCGGGTCTCGGTTCCTAGTAAAGGTGGGTCCCGGAGCTGCGCGTGCCTTCCGGCCCGGCGGCCGTGATATTGAATGCCATATTGAATAATGCGTGGTTGCCTACTGACTTTTGCTGGCGTGGGAGAGCTGCAGAAAGAGCTATTGCCGTGGGATAGCTTTCAGCCAATCAAAAAATTGCATTGTGACTCACAATCAGTAAGTACCATTGTACCTGGCTGCTGCCTGCCTGGAATTGCAAACGCTCACAATCAGTAACACTGCGCACGGGCCCTCCGGACATCTATTTATCAAAGCCTTCCTCCTCCCGTTTCCCAATTCTTTTTTTCCTCTTCAGCTCTTCTTAGCATTTGTAAGTCAACCCCTACCTAGCAACTGATGGCCCACCTTGTGTGACCTGACATGCTTCCATATGATGGTCAAAGGCTAACAAATCTCGACTTCTAGTTGCTTTGATCAAGTGTAGTATCTGTTCTGTTTAGTTTAATCGCTGAACGAGGCTACGGCCTTGCTGAATGATTAATCCTATTTTTGCTTCTGCTGGAGTCCTCTGGGCTTGCCTATGACTCCAGCAAGTGTCGACCGACTTTCACTACTTCGGTTTGACGCGCAGGCTTTCCATTGCATCGCTCAGCTTGCTTGAGGATGTGAAGGAGATTTCTTCACTTTTATGCGAATATTATCACTTAATGAATCGGAGAGATCCTGGGGGTTATTACATTGCTGCTCGGGTCAACAGAGTTTTCAGTTTGGGCTCTGCATTGATCTTGTGTGGAAGGAGCTTACATAGCTCGTTTGCTGGTGGTGGTGATGGTGGTGCGGGAATCTAACAGATCGGTACGGCTAGTGCCCAGGCACATATAGTGCGTTCTGTGATTTCTCTACTTTTATCTTCTGAACTGTTTGCATGCCTCACTTAACTGTAGAGATAGACAGCATAGAAGTTTTGTGGTTAGGATTCCATTATCTACAAACCGTACCGGCGTATTTTCTTGCAGAAGCGATTTGGAGATGATATCAAAACGTGTACAGCACACAGGTTCACGGCCGTGTTCTGATACCATGACTTCTGGTCCAATCATGCGAGCTCCAAGTTTTCGACAATTTATTGCATGGCTGGCGGTACTCCTGATCATCCTAGTATTACATAGTTTACAAAGTCGACAAACGAGAAGGCCATGTAGTTCAGGCGAGGCATCACAACGGGCATGAAAATCACTTTAATACAATTGGTTTTATTCAAGCAAATCCTGCTAGTGAGTTCTAGTGATGAATGTGCCCATTGTGCGACCTGATCAAGCGCACCAATTTAAATCGCATGGTCTGCTTGAGCGATACGGCTCAGTCCCTAGAGTCGTTAGGCAGCCTTAGGACACTGACGGCGGCATAATCACGTAATACATTTGAAGATAGCAGTTAGGCTGAGGATTCCGATCGGGCTGTTGCGGGTCACTCCGACTACATTTGTTCTAGATACGCGAGTTGATGAAAAGAAGAGACAGAGATGCATCTTGAACGGGTTTTCCAACCAACGTACATTAGTGCAGAGGTCTTCAGCATGCTAGTCCCAACCAACACTTGAGGTAGGCTGAATTTTACGCAGTAGTTTCCCAGTTAGTGGATTGTTCCTTGTCAGACGTTGGAACGGGGTCAGATGCGCAATAAGCTTAACCCACTGACTCTGCCTGCCGTGCATTTTTGTTTGGAGAGTATGGCGTGTTGTATGGTGATTCGCGGCATTTGAAACACAAGCTCTTTTGATTGGGCCCTTGACGACGCATGTGCAAGCATACTGACCTCGCGATCCCTATTCTTGGGACCAAGCCTTCGTGATTTTTATGTACGAATAGTGTACGTAGTGTCGTTGGGATGGCAATGTGGTGTGGCTCCGCAGGTAGTAAGTAGTGTGACCTGTAGGTAAGCCGCCTGTTCTGATACAGGGGCCCAAAGGGGGGGCCTGGTTGAATCCGCAGCAGGGGGGTTGCGCCGCTAAGTTGACGTTTCAGAAAAATGCGTAAGTCTGCCCCTCGTCTAAATCCTACACGTTCCTGAGCGCCAAGACATTTTGCCGGCTTGGGCAGCAGTGGAGAGGAAGGTAGTAGAGAGATCTAGATGCGACCTACCAGGCTCTACCCGGATTGAATTGCTCTGCCAGTTTACGGGTTGTCCGTGGAAGATGTGGACTTGCAGGCGATCAAAAGAACCACGAGGCTGCAGCGTAGAGAGGTGCTCCCGCTCGTCTACTTGAAGAATCGGACCCGATACGCAGCCGCAGATCTTCGCAATGTCTGACGTTGCAGCCAGTTGACGGCTTCAAGAGCCCCATAGAATACTGGAGATACATGGCATAGGGCAGAACAAACGTGCAGTGATTCCAAAATACCTATATTGCCTATCAAGATGTGCGATGGTTCCATGATTTGTGCACTCCCCGGTCAGAGTCGTTTCTCCTCTGCCTTGATCGGACATGGTCAAAATAGGATGCGTCGATCCATGGTTCTATACGAATAACAATATATATTGGATAATTGCTGCCGGGCCCGTGAGTGCCGGGATTTTTGCTCAAGTCATACATTCCTGGGCTCCACGGCTGTCTTGTCATGATTACTCTTCATTCATCACCCGCCAACTAAACGCCAGCAAGGTGCTCGATTCATAAGACATTCTAATACGTTGCAGAATATGCTATTCTTGCTTCTGTACATGTATCGTACATGGGACATGATAAAGGCGTCATTGAGGCTCTAGAAACAAAGCACTGTACATGAGGTCCCATGTGGTCGCACGTGGATTCATGTTTTCTGATTACCTACTCCATCCACTGTTTGTCTGTGCTACAGTAGATCCTTCGTAAAAGAATGCAGGCCTGTCTGGTCAAACTTAAACTGAGTACCTCCTAACTTAGAGATGTATAAACAGTACAAGCCGATGTGTCTACACTAGATAATTCGGTCCCTTTCTTTTGGAGGAGAACAAAAAAGAATTTATCTATGCGTTGTAATGTGAGTGACCAATAGTTGAAGTCTATTCCTCATGTACTGTGACTGAATAATGTACCAAATGGCGGGCAACGATTCGACAA
The DNA here is from genome assembly GCF_000516985.1 of Pestalotiopsis fici W106-1. NCBI lineage: Eukaryota > Fungi > Ascomycota > Sordariomycetes > Amphisphaeriales > Sporocadaceae > Pestalotiopsis > Pestalotiopsis fici. The sequence continues at coordinate 3,617,415 of NW_006917091.1, read as the reverse complement.
ATCTGGGCGTTTCCAGTCTGGTGTCTGGTTCCTGGATTCTCCAAAATGCTCCAGCGCCAGTGCAGCGCCGAGCGCTTTCAAGTCCACCTGGACCTGAGTCTCTAACAGGCACCTACATTAGCGGCTCCGTGTGGACAAAGCACTTGCAGCAAGCAACGGCTGGACCTCTAGCATCAGATTCAGTCAGGTTCAGGTTCATGTTATGTACCTACCACCACGACCTACCTGTTCCTAGCTAGCTGACAGACGGTGTAATGTTGTTGGCACTGCGGTTGCAGCGCCATGGGCAGGAGCAGGAAGCGGCACCTCTCTTACATTAATCTATTAAGGGAAAAAAAAAAAAAAAATGTCGCCAGCCCAGCTAATAAGCCCACCACTCCAAACAGCTCGAGTTCAGTCGGGTTTTCGGGCGTCGCTTTCCACCCCTTTTGCCCTTCACTGTGATCGTCGTTCGGAGGATAACCATACGATCCCCTCCCCAGAGATTGTGTGGTCCGGTCCCTCCCCCGGGCTGCATACCTAGGGAAAAAACAATATCTCATCTTGCCGCCGCTGTTCACTTCGGTATTGAGGATCTTGCTGGCTTTGCTTGCTCTCCTTCGTCCCTTCTTGCTTCGTCTGTCCATCCGTCCACGTTCGGCTCACACTTCGCTCGCTCGCACCTCTTGCTTTCTCGTGCCTTGCTTGCCTGCCTGGCACCACCCGCCTACTACCCCTGTCGCTGCCACTCCCACTTGTCGCTCCGCCCACTGGGGCTGCCGCTGGTGATCATAGCTGTCCTGTGCGAGTGTCGCAGATTCACAATCTGCCTGTATTTCTTGTTGCCAATCCTCCACTCTGATACTCACTCCCTGACACACGGCTCGTACATTCGCACCGGCAGCTCGCGACCTTCACCAGTCTGCCACAATCGCGCCAAGGCCGGAACCAGGACTTGGGCAGACTCCTGGTCTTCTACTTGCTGGGATACCGGGCATATGGGCAGCTCTGCATGCCAGAGACATACGCTAGACACTGTTCCGGTCTCTGTCGCGCCCGGTAAACCACTGCACGCGAGAGGCTGATGTCCCGGAATGACACAGTACATTCTTGGAGTCAACTCTTCTGTTCGCACCCCTAATAGCGGCCTGCAAGGTCTGTTTCCGCTTGCGACAGCGCTTGTGCAGTAACCATGGGACGCAAGGAAGCTCCGCAGCCGCTCGCCCTGGCCGATTCCCATACTCATGCCCATATTCGCAGCGGTCCCAGTACTGGTAGCAACGGTTCTGCTACGCTCAGCGCACCTACTTCTTCGACTCCGAATTCCAGTGCTTTGGGAATCAAGGGAGCGCAGAGTCCTCGTGGAACTGCTGCTGCTGGTGAAACAAACCTCCAAGTGATTTCCCCCGCGCCCTCCAAATCACCACGATCCCCCCGATCGCCATTTAGCAAGTTCAACACCTCCAAAAAGCCAGAGACTAGACTAGTCCATACGTCCCATGGGACGTCGCCCTCGCAATTGCAATCAAAGTTCTCATCTTCGCAAGGCTCTGATTCCCCTCGATTCGATTACAAAGCGGGACCTGTCGCAGAGAGCTACGATCAAGAATACTACCACTACCCCCAAAGCGCTCATGCGAACCTCTCGGACTCTCGACCAAATCAGCCGAACCCGCGTGACCGGACGCCCTCCGCCTCCCCCGTACCACCGAGTGGAGGCATAGATGCTGGGCGCAGAACTCCAACATTACTAAGAGACGGCGCTGGGAATTTCCAGATTGCCGGACCGCAGCAACCTGTGTCACGAAAGACTGGGCGTGAAGAAGAAAAACACACAAGGAGTGCAAGCCGTTTCTTCAACTTCAAATCAAAAACCCCGCAACATCGACGGGGGCAGACAAAAGATTCATTTCGGAATCGCGACCCAAGCCCGAACCCAAGAGCCAACGACACGAACAGTAGCAGCGAGGGGATGTCCCGAGGCCCAGAGTCGCAGTTCAACTCAGATCGCGGCCCACCTAGAACGGCGAGACAAGCAGGTAAGTTATGTCTGCAATTGATTTATTGCTGAAGAGGCTAATCGCTTTATTCTGCCATGTTTAGACCAGCCAACTGGACCATACTCAATACAAAGGCCCATGGCGTCACAGCGCTCCCACTCAGACCTGTCTCTGACTGGCGACAACGAAAGCTCATCATCATCAAAGAAGGGCAAGCCAAAGCCATTCACGCTTCTGACTAGGACCAAGTCGATGAAGGAAAGAGAGGGCCCCAGCCCAAGAGAGGCCGCATCTGACATAAGGATACAAGAGCCAGAGCGAACATACGCAGCCCCTCGCCACCAGCCTTTGAAGACGGCACAAACGGACAAGGAGGCGCTACACGACCGTTCTCATAGACATGTGATGGACTCTTCTGAGCGCAACCACTCTGCGGACCGGGCTACGCATCGGGATAGAGCAAATAAGGATCTGCGACCCGATAGAGACAACCAGAATCGCAGCCATCCGTCATCTTTCAAAGAAAGTGCCGGCTCTACGTTCCTTGGCAATCTGAAGAGTTCAGGCTCACGAGCAGCCGACATCTTCTCCAATCGCTTCTTTGGCAACAAGTCTAATCGCAGCGCAAGCAACACGGAGCGAGAACCTGTAGTGGACGATGAGCATTATCAACTCAAGGTGATAAATCTACCTTTGGTGGAACAGGCACGGAAAACAAGGATATCCAAAAAGCTTGAGGATGCCCGTGATAAGACCGAATTCTGGATGCCTGCCTTCCCCTGGCGTGCCATCGACTATCTCAACTACAAGGGAAGCGACGTAGAAGGTCTGTATCGTGTTCCAGGAAGTGGACCGCAGATCAAGAAGTGGCAGAGGAAATTCGATGAAGGTAAGTCGACCTATGCTGCAGAGAGACTATAGTGTAGGAATGCTACTAACCAAGAACAACCAGAGTATGACGTTGATCTTTTCGCACAAGAGGATCTCTATGATATTAATATCATTGGTTCAATGCTGAAGGCTTGGCTCCGAGAACTCCCCGACGAATTGTTTCCCAAGGAGGCGCAAGAACGAATCTCTCGCGAATGCGCCGGTGCTGAGACAGTTCCGCAGCTATTGATCGACGAACTTTCGAACTTACAGCCGTACAACTACTATCTGCTGTTTGCCATAACCTGTCACCTAAGTCTGCTGTTGGCACACTCGGAAAAGAACCGAATGGACTTCAGAAACCTTTGCATCTGCTTCCAGCCTTGCCTGAAAATCGATGCGTTCTGTTTCAGATTCCTAGTATGCGACTGGAGAGAATGCTGGAAGGGATGCAAGAACGAAGCCAAGTTTATTGAGGAGGAATATGCCCTCATGCATCAACCACCGCCAGCAGCACTCACTTGCGGCAATGGCCAGACATCAAGCAACTCCCAATCTAATGCTGGTTATGTTGGTCCCGACGACGATGATGATGCCAGTGTCGCACGAGGTGATCAGGCGTACCATGACGAAGAACATTATGATTCCTCTCCAGGCAGCACACACGTTGCTCTACAAGTTCAAGGTCCCGACGATCAGCACAATGGGAAGCCACGAAAGAAGTCCACAGGTGGCAATGGAGGCGCAAACCCTGCTGGCCTGACTGTCATTTCCCATGACCCTCATGGACGATCAAACGAACTGCGCCCGCTTTCACCCATCAAGCCTCTTTCACCCCTCAACTTTTAGCGAAAGGCGAGCCGCGGTTCGAAGCAAAGGCACTTGATGCGCAGAGGAGTTCGCAAGATGCCCGTGAGCGCATCTCTACCAGCGATTCGAATAGATCGCTAACCCCGCGACGTCTGCAGAGAAGACGTTTTTGTGTTATTCCCTATATACCGGGAAGGAACTGGTGCATTTACACTATCTGCTATCATACGGCGCGTTTCTTTTGACAGTTTGCCTGTCAATTTGGTCATCGAAGACACGATACCCTGTCCGGCAGAGACTGAGTTTCATGTTTATTAGAGATGAATGCCTCTTGTCCGGCATCATTTGTCGATTTGCTCCTTGCCGTCTGGTTAACGATTTGATGCCCCTTGGATGACAAAACTGCACATTTTCCATTTGTTTCACAATTCATATTATATGACGAACATCCCAGATGCACACGGGAGACTGAAGCTGGAAAGACCGCCCAACAATGGTCAAGGAGAACATCCAGGCCCAGTCTTCCACATTGTCGAATCGTCACTTGGTCTTTTTGACCTTTTTTTTGGAGCAGTACAACGATACACTGCGGAAATGCAAAGCAATTTCAACGGGCTCTTATGCATGCACTGAATGCAGAGAGGTGTGCAGATGAAAAGAGCCACGTGGGTGGTTGAAAGAGCGGCTACGAATTGTTTCTTGCGAGCTTGTGTGCACAAATACTGCGCTCTCGCACCGAGATCCCCGCCTATCGTAGTCAACTATCACGATCTGGAAGTTTCGCAACACACCTTGAGCCCTTTTCCCCAGACTTTTCGATTGGTAGATCTTTCTCGCACAGATCCCGAACAGTATCAAACGATCTGTTTTCCTAGAACTTCGGCATTACGAGGCTGATACATTCCTGGTCACCCCATATTTCTAAGGATTCTCGGATACATCTAGCTGGAAAACTACGGAGAGTGGTGAATAGTGAGATGATCTGCTTTTGACAGATGTACTGAGACGACTGTGGGCTTGACGGTGATGGGACAAAACCAAGGCCCTGTCCTGCAAGAAAAGAGACAGGCAAGAGTGCGGTTACATTATTTTTCGAGCGCAATTGTAATATAGGCATGACAGAAGTTTTGGATTTCCAGCCACCAGATCGAGAATATACCAAACCTTTGCATTTACAATTTTTTTTCTTTGAAAAATCCGTCTTGTTCATTTTATTATCTCCGTTGTCAAGAATGAAAACCGAAACGCCAGCCAAAGCCCTCGAACGCCGTTGATGCAACATGACCATGGAGTGCTCGCTGCCTCTCCTCTTGGCCCACCATAGAGATACTGTTTGCGAACCAGACGTAAATGCCATGAACCAACCACCACGCATCTGCCAGGGCGAGCTTAGGCCTTGATTCTCCTCTTCTTGTTTGCTCCTCCTTTGCTCTTGGCGCTCTTGGCCTCTCCATTCTCGTCCACTTCCACAACCCAGTCGTCGGGGACAACACCCTCCTTGGGCTTTCCCTTGTAACCCCATGTCTTCTCCCACTCGCCCGTGTTCTCGTTGAATTGCTTGCCCTTCATCCTCCTCTGCTCTCTTGTCTTGGGCTTGATGCCCTTCTTGGCGGCAAACTTCTCCCACTTGGTCGGCTCCTTGGCGGCAGGCAGGGGCTTCTCTCGGGGCAGCGCCGTGGTGGGAGCCGGCAGATCGAGCAGAACGCCGGCCTGGGTGGACTGCAGAGGCAGCGTTGTGAGGAGCTGGTTGATGAGCGACTGCGCGCCGTCACGGGCGTTCTGAGCCAGGCGCTCCTCCAGTGTGACGGAGGGATCGGTAGGCGGCAGCGGATTCGGGTCGTTGGCCAGGAGCAGACCGAGATCGAATGTGTAGGGTGTAGGCTTGGTGACTTGCACCTCGAGCTTGGGTGCGGGCGCCATTATGAATGTGAATGTTGCGGTTTGATGCACACAGATTTATTTATGTATTGATGTGACGGGCTCGGATTTCACAGAAATCTGACTCAAGGGCGAATGAATTGCCGTGGTGGTCAATCTCTGGCGGTAGATCAACAGTCGTTGCAATTCGGTTTTATATGTATTATCGCAAAGCCTTGAGCGCAACGAGAAAAGTTGATTGCGATTGCACTCCCAGAAATTTTGGAGGGTCCCCCGCTATCGATAAGTTCTTAGCGGGTAGAGACCTGGTGCCCCAGCCTACATACTAGGTTAGGTACCTCCATACATTACCTAGAGCTACCTAGCTGGAGCGCCAATGTGTTCGGAGTGAGGCTTTGGCCGGACCCGACACCAGCTCCCAAATTTTGGCAGGGGAACGCGATCTGCAAAGCAGCAGCATACAGAGGTGCTGCGGCGACCGCGAACCCAAGAATCCAAACCACAATGGCGACACCCAACTGCTGGCGCTGCCTGGCGCGGCCATCTCAGCGTCTTTTGAGGCCGGCGACCATCACTGTCCCGAGTACAAATGCATCATTCAGCACCTCGACAGCTCAATTGGCCAAAGAGGATTCCGGCGTGTCGAGGCACATCCGTAGCGGCAAGAGGCTCGTACTTGGCAGCAAGAAGAAGAAGATTAGAGATCCCGGCAAGCCCGTCGCACCGGGCGAGAGAAAAGCTTTCAGAAAGAGGATACAACTCTCGAATGACAATGCGCTCGAGGTGACCGGCCTCGCTCCGTTGAGCGCCGAAAACATCGTCGACCAAAAGGCTGTTGGAACCATGGTGGGCCTGCCCGACCAATTGATCGACCAGCTCCGAACGGTGGAAGCCTTCAAGTCGACTCAGAACTGGGGTCTCTTCAGGAGTCCGCACATGCTCATTCGCCAGGAGACTGTGGATTTTGTAAAGAACATTACCGACAAGCTCGGCAAGAAGGAGACAGTGAGGACCGTTGTGACGGGCGAAAGATCTAGCGGGAAAAGCATGCTGGGCTTGCAAACTCTTGCCGCAGGATTCTTGAATAAATATGTTGTGATAAACATTCCCGAAGGTATGATGGGACACTTTCTATGCTGCTACGAGACGATGAGCTAACAATGTCGTTGCAGGCCAGGAGCTGACGACGGCTGCAACCGAATACCAGGAAATCCCGAGATCAGAGCAGTTCTCACAGCCAGTCTACCTCCTCAAGCTGATGCAGGCCATGCAAGAAAGCAATAAGGAACTCCTCCAGAGCCTGCACGTGCAGCTCGACCATATCCACCTCCCATTCAACACGTCGCGCTCCACGACGCTCGCCGCTTTGGCTACAGCCACCAAGGAGCATGACGTTGCCTGGCCTGTTTTCCAGGCCTTGTGGCAAGAGCTCCTCCTTCCAGGCCGCCCCCCGATCATGCTCAACATTGATGGACTAGAACACATTATGCGCGTGAGCGACTACCGCAACCCTGCCTACAAGCTCATCCACAGCCATGACCTTGCTCTTGTCCGGACCATCACCGAGGCACTCGGTGGCAAGACCAAGTTTGTCAACGGTGCTGCCATTGTCGGCATCACGACCCGCGGCAACTATGCCAAGTCCCCGTCAGTCGAGAAGGCTATTCAGCAAGCTGTCGCTGCACAGGCCGGGGAGAGGATTCCTGCACGCGACCCCTTCTTTTCAAAGTACGACGACCGCGTTTTTGAAGCCCTGAAGGGTGTGAGCGTGTTTGACGTCAAGGGTGTCTCGAAGGCCGAAGCTAGAGCTCTGATGGAGTATTGGGCTGCTAGCGGCGTGCTCAGGATGAGGGTCGACGAAAGGAGTGTCAGCGAGCGGTGGACACTGGCTGGTAATGGTGTGGTGGGAGAGATTGAGCGTGCTAGTTTGTACGCTGTCCGACTGTAAGATAGTGGCCAAAAATGGCCCTCTGAATATGTAGAGCCTGGTGTATACTTTTGTACAAATGGTGCAGACACACTTGATGATTGAGTGCCATGTTTCAAACATTCATTATGATATGATCTTTGTGAGTTTCTCACACACTAAAATCAGGATCTAGAGGGACGGCTTACATGACTACCTCAACTACCACACGGAGGAGGATTCTGATTTCGCAAGGTTTGTCAAATTGATGTTTCTGGAAACCGGCACCATCTCCAAAGTCATGACATGGCAGGTCTGAAGAGTCAAGTTTGGCAGAACAACAAGTTCTACCTATCCATGTCTGTATTGGGTCTGGAACTGAAAATCTGACGATACAGATTTGCTGTTCAAACAACGTTGAGGTTGACATTTGCTTGTTTACCAGATTCATTATGTCTGGGACAGTGCATAATATGATGTAGGATATTCCAGTTGTGATTCATTTGGTACCCTGAAGTAAACCAACAGCACTGAAACATGTAGTATCCTGGTGCTCCGAGCTAAACAGGAATTTGGCATCATACCAAACAATGACAAATGATTCATGATACCTAGCTAGCAATCGAGAAACACACAAACATGGTATGAAACAACTTGATTCTAGTTTGATCACAGCATTATGAGCTTCATTGTCGTTGTTAGACCTTTTTGTGTTGACCGGTTTGCCTTGATCATGACTCAGACACGGCTCTAGGGATGGTATTTCTTTCTTGTGCGTATCAGGGTATGCGAGATGTGAAATTGTACTGGTATTCAGATTCTATAAAGATAGATGTTTTCGCAGCATTGCAATCGTTCCAATCCTCCCTTCATTCTATATTTGTGGACATTGGAATCCACCACGCCAACATTCCGTATAAACATCTCTACAACTATCACTGTCATCTAAGAATAGTTGACATATGAATCCCTCGAAACCTCAAAAAGGGAAATTTTAAATCCCACGAACCATTTTTCTCATTACGTATTTTTCTTTTCTTTTTGCAAATACAGGCCGGGATGTCATCCTTGGTCATGACTGAGCTCTCCTCCTTCAGAGCTTGGCCGGCATGTATCCGCTGGCAAGTGGCAAACTGATAATGACTCTGAAGAGACAAGGGACATGATTCTCTTGCATCTCATTCCAGTCCAAAAGAAAGGGCAAAATAATGCCCTCAGTCACACGAAGAAGGAAACATTCATATGATGAAGCCGCCGAAAACTGCGACGTCGAACGACTGAAAAAAAAAATTGACTGGTACCATGAGTTTCTCTTGCAAAATGACGGACACCCCTTCTTCCTTTCGAAGAGACTCCATACCAGCCGAAGATGCAGCTGGGCTTCCTGCAAGACCTGGCAGTCTCTGCTCCGAACATATGCACATCTCTGATGCTATGAGAGCATAGTGCCACGTAAGTTTGGACATTTCTCCAGTCATACACCTAATCAAGGAGAAAGGGAATACTAAAATGAATGATTCAGTCTCCACCGTACAGTCTATATTGGTTTATCATCGTCCATTCCAAGACACGGAAAGTCTCCCAAGCTTGAAGCGACTCTAGCATAATTGCACGTGGGGAAAGCCGCACATTATTCCATCTCAGAATCTTGTTTTATCCAGCGACTCCCAAAACCGAAAGCCAGTCCGAAATAGGCAGGCTGATACATCAATATACAAAGCCACAGAGATCAGAGCCATATAAAAGTATTCAGTCAGGGTCTCAGCACTTAGTGGCAAGCTTTACTCCCCATATATCTCTAGTGCCTCCGAGGTTGGCTATCCTCGAGGTCATAACAACAATGTTGTCTTGCTATCAAATGACCAGCACCTCAACGTACACACACAGTACAATGCTGCAATGGAGTCGGCATTCGATTCAAGACGGAGCTCTAGACCAGACTCCTTTCGATTTGGAACCAGAAGGTCATGCTCTGCAGTCAGGATTCTCCTTGGCACCATTAACTATATAATTTCATTGACCACCAGAACATTTCCTCAACAATGAGCCAGCAGCAGCAGCAAGGACATAGCAGCGAAGCCGACAGCGATGCAACTTTTCACAATTTCCAACCACAAGCATCTGCCCACTATTATTCATTGACTATTTCACGAAGCATTTGCCACCCTTGGGAACCTGACGATTAATGAGGCCCCTGGGTTTATGACAGCCGAAATTTATGGCTATACGATTTACAATGCCAGTTGGAAGCCTGGCACCCTACGTATGGATGCCAACATAGGAACGATGTCGCGAGAGAGGAGACTAATGTACGAGGTCTTCCATGTTGTCGCTTTCAATGGGGACTTGACAGCCATGGCCGAGGAGACAGTCACTGCAATATTGAATACTTTCATGGGCTGGAATCGCCCGCTACATACCCCGATACGGCCGGTTTGTACTCGGATCCGATGACATTGACTTTATACACATTTCTTTTCATCCACAGAGATTCGGACTATCGGACTACCAGACTCTTACAACTTCATCTTTCACGGCCAAAGCTTGAAGGTCACGCCGAGCTGGACACACCGAATGGCCGCGCCTCGTCTAGGAAGCAGCGACAGAACATGCAGAATCTCATGCCCCCCTGAGCAAGAACTCATGCACGATCTGTCCCGCCCGCGAAGTCAACGACAAGGTCTTAGATGAACGGGAGGAACATATCGCACGTTCATAGAAGAAGCTCATCATCGCCACTGATGGCATGTGTACATGTCTTGGTTGTTTTATCAATACGCCAAGCTACCGACTTTGTCCTTGACGTGGAGGAATTTAAGGAACAGAAGCATTGAATGGTTTACAGTAAAGAGTGATGCAGAGAACCAAGTCAGGACCATTACACCGTCTCTGGGGGAAAGGCAGTGACAACACACCAACTACCGACCAGCATCGACCACTATGTCCCATGCTGTGAAACAGCAGCGGCTCGTGGCTCAGCCATATGGCATATTTGATTCAATGGCGACAATGGCAATGAGGATGCCGATTCCGACATTGGAGGGGGCAGCCTCCTTTGGCTGTTCACAGAAGACCATTCGAAGGACCCGGAGAATGGTGGAAATGGTAATAAAGGCGAAGGCGGTGGTCAACGTCTCCCAAATCCCCAAGTCCGCAAACCCCCTTGAGTCATTGATGCATATACACTAGACAAATGTTGTTATAGCTGATCTCATCAATCAATCATAAGCCATGAATACCCACCTCAAGTTCTTTAAATTGTGTATTTGCGTGTCGTTCCCATGCGCTGCCGACGTGGAGGTCCAGAACAGTACAGCCGTGTCTGACATCCCGACAGCATACGACTCACACCGCGACGAATCGCCACAGGTGCCAGACAATTTACCTTAAAGGGCAAGATATGACCCTTATTACAATAAGCCGTCATTAGCATATCCAACAGCCCGATTTCCCCAAGACTGACGGGAAATATTATACCAAGTGCATAAGGTGTCAGGGGGAGAAGAGGGCTGGCTCATATTGTCCATTGTGTTGCTTACATGTTCAGATCTACATTGATGTATGGCCACAGCCGCAAGAATCATGGATGCCCTCCTCTTGAAGCTCAAACTACTTCAGCTGCCAAGATGTGGCTTTTTCAACATTTCCTCCTGAAGCAGCTTTACCCGGCACATCGTCATTGAAGTTGTTGAAGCACACTGTAGTTTTTGTGTCATATCAATACTTGACAGCCGAGCTGAACAAGTTACAAAGATACACCAGTAAACTCGACGAACACAAGAGCGATTAGACCGATCCTTGCCCTAAGCGGCCCGAGACAATTTGCAGCCCGAGAAGTGGCTCACCAATACGTATGACAAATATCATCATATACACATTCAAGTTTTACAGGCAATACTATACGGCCAAAAGCCCACACCCTCTGCAAACCAACATCAACATCTCATCATATCCGACGGTGAGAGATACATATCTGAAGAGCATCAGGGCTGTGACCAAGGTTGCATAACCATAGCACAATAGCATACGACCAAAGCAAATTAGAGACTCGTCGTAAACTCTTACACACTTCACCGTTGTTGGCACAACACAGCCGCAGCACGAAAAGTTGCCAAGCCTAAAATCTTCATCAATGAGGCGGAGAACGCCAATCTTGATGAGGTGTTCATCCTACTGAAAGGAAAAATTAACAACCAACACCACAATCGAATCGAACCCGTGAAGGAATTCATGATATCCATGCCCTTGCCAGCCCTCCAAGGCGTTCACTATCCTCACTCAACCACTTTAGCGGTACCATGCGCCACCCTCAGGATCGCAGCAGACTCCTTCTCCCACTCCTCCTTCTGCGCGAGTCCGCTCCAAAACATAAAGACGTGAGGCACGCCCTGGTAGCGCTTGAGGCCGACCTTGTTGCCGGCGGCAGCAAGCTTCAAGGCATAGGCCTCGCCCTCGTCGCGCAGCGGGTCCGTCTCGGCGGTGCGGATATACGTCTCGCCCAGCCTGGTCCAGTCCCGGGCACAGTTGAGCGGGTCGGCCCACCAGTCCGGAACCAGGGCGACGCGCTCCTCGCGCTGGTCTCGCGGGAAACAGTAGTCGCCAAAGTACTTGATGGTGGCCCACGGCAGGATGGGCCCGCGGAAGAACTCGTGAAAGGAAGCGTGCGGCGAATCAGTGTAAAAGTTGTAAAACAAGGCCTTGGTCGTCCCCGGGACGGTGGGGAGACAGATGCGCAGGGGGATGCCCTCGTCGCGCAGAATGTGCTGGAGAACGAGGGATATGTGGCCGCCGGCTGAGATGCCGCCGATCGATAGAGATTCGGGCTTGATTCTGAGCGACTCTGCAGAGTTTCTGACCTAAAGTTTGGTAGATTTTAGTCGCGAACGATTTGTGTATGTAAAAGTCAAGAGAAGATTATGTCTTACCCATTTCACTGCCGACCATGCGTCCTCGATAGCTTTGCCCCAAGTGACCTCTTTTCCCCAAAATGTTAGCCATGAGTTACAACTCTTGTGGAAGAAATTATTTACCAGGGCAGTGTCGGTAGTTGACATCAATAACTACAACCCCCGCGTCTTTGCGCATATTATCGCAAATCGTGGACTCGCCCTCCAGATCACCAAAGACGAAACCACCGCCTGTGATTCATTTCAGTCAGAACGGCAAGTCCCATGATACCAAATACTTAGCAGAGACTCTCTCTCCCGCCTAGACCACATACCATGAAAATTAAGGTGCACACCATAGGGCCCCTCGCCCCAAACCTCGGGATCGGGATGGTACACCTTGACCGGAATACTCGCCGTGCCATCATCCGACGCAAAGTTCTGATCGGCCACGCGCGGCCAGTCGTCGGTAGCCCGGGCCCACGGCGCCCGGTACTTTTCCGGGTGGGCGCGGCGCTCCTCGACGGGCACCGACGCCGTGGGCGGTACGCCGGCGTTGACCCCCCGAAGCACAATTTTTACCACTTCCGGATCAGTCTTGGCTAGGATATGGGGTTCAAACACGTCCTCGGCCGTGAGCTCCTTTTTTTCGGATGCAGTTGGGGCCGGCGCCTCTCGGGGAGGGTGAGGCTCGGTACTTTCGGCGCTCATGGCTAACCTTTTCTTCTGTTTCACCTCAAAGTGGATGAACGGTCAGGTCAAGGGACGAGATGGACTAGAGATTTCCTTTATCTAGAGGAACACAAAGTTTCAAGTTCAACCAGGAACAATTGCAGCACACGCACTTTGTATTCCGTTCCACAGATATCACTGGGTCTCGGTGTTGCTGAGAACCCCGCAGTGTGGCACACATACTCTCGCAACAGGGGTGGTGTACAACCTCGGGAACTTGTGCCTAATTCAGGAACACGATCGGAGCAAGGCGCTGTTGGAGGTCTTGGAAACTGGGACGACGTAGCAATAAGCGCTGTCTGTTTAGCGAATAGGGTATCATTCCTGACACTACTGACTGCTATGGTCCCATGGATCAAAGTTGATCATGTTCCCGTCTCTATACTATACAGACTAACAATACCGTTCAGCTGTGAGATGCAAGTAATTTGCATGGCCCAAGAAGCTGTTGTCTGCTCAACTGGTTTTGCTTCTGATTCAAAGCAAAAGTTTACCCTTACTCAAAGAAATCATTCCGTCGTGATGACACCAGTATAGTCATTGCTCTCATTGACTACTTGTCTCCTATAGACTGGCCATTGACCCATCGCGCATGACTCTCATAGTGCTGCCAGTAACCTCACTTGCTGTGTCGTCTCTGTCCTTGCGATGGCGTCTGCTTTCCAATTCTAATCCGCGCTCCCTCTCATTGCGCACTGCCGCAGCTTCTTGCAGTCCGCGAGGCAGCCCGCGAAGACGATTCAGCAAGAACCGGCACTCTTCCTTGAGCGGTTTCCAGCTTGTAGAAAAGAAGATGACTGCATTCCAGACGCCCTGTAGTGGAAGAACGATGCCGCTGGCCAAGTTGAGTCCGAAACTAGCGGAACTCCTTGTGACGAGGTCATGGACTCGGTTGATGGAACTAGGTGTCCAGGTAACAAGAACGGAGATGGCGAAGATGAAGGATGTTCGAAGGTAGGCGAGCTTGACCGGATCCATGTGGGCGAATTTGCCGCACCATCCTCTGTAAGCACCAGCGACGCGCAAATGCCAAGCTATCTTGGGCGTTGGCTGGGCCGTAATCTCAGTCATAGTGTGATACGTTGGCTGCGCCTGCTCAGCATCGTTTCCATCCCTTGATGACGAGTCCGTGGGAGGTCCTGCAAACCAGTTGATGGTGGCTCTGTGTGTGGCGGAACGGGGAGATGCGACATGAACAGTTGTTGTATGCGTCGTTTCAGCCGAGATACTACCCATGACTGCTGCATTCGCATTCAATCGCTAAATGCTAGAGTCAGCGCGTGGATTCTGGAGTCCAGGTGGCTTGTCAACATCGTATACCTTTTCTGCCGAATCGCGGCGGCCAGACCGTTCCTTGCTCGGATCGCTAAGAGACAAGTTTCGAAGCTGGTTGCGCTTCTTGAATACATAGACGCCAACGGCAATGTAGATTGAAGAAGACAAGAGGATACAGACCCAGATGGGTAAGTAATATGTCCAGATGCGGAGACTACTCCAGTGCTGGTCGATCCAGCACCAGATCTACCGAAAATGTCAGCATGTGATCGTCACTGATGAGTGGTAGAGTCTTACAGTAGCATTACCATACATTCGAGCTGAAGCTTTGCCCTCGACTAGCAGCAGAACCAATGATGGAATGAGAGGAATGCCATAGCAGACAATGAAGTAACCCCACCAGAATCTGAGAAAACTCTTAGGGTTGGCAGCGAAGAAGAAAACCGAGTAGACATTGACAGCCATGGCCAAAGACCACCACGGATCTGATTGCATAAACCTTTTGTAACAAGAGTATTAGTCGCAAATCAAGGCCCCTGGGTGGTTGCATAGTATGTGCGACTTACAGCTCGAACATGAAGGCCTGTGCCTGGCAAAGAGCACTGTTGTTACCAGCCAAGATGCCATTGTAGCCGATCAAGCAAGCCAAACTTGCACCCAAGTTTGCGAATGAAGCGAAGACAATGAAATGATTAGGAACCGTACGGAGGCGCTTGAAAATAGTAAATGCGAGGAAAATCAAGAGGACTCCAACGATGGAAATGCAAGCACCAGCGCGTTCAAAGGCGACAATCATCTGGACCTGATCTTGAGTAAGGCCAAGGTTTCCCTCTTGACGCTTGGCGGCACCCATGAGAGCAGATGCGATCGGTGCCATGATGGTATTTTTGCTGTCTTCCTGGCGCCTCGAACCGTCGCGCCAGGCACAGGTAGTAAGATCTGATGAGTGCCTATTGGCAAGCAAAATCGATTTGAATACCGAGAAACTAGCCGAGAGACATTGATGTGATATGTAGCTTGATTGTCGAGTGCATAGGCCAAATTCGCGCGCAAATATTCAAGGCGACAGTGAAGTTTTGCAGCCGTGGAGAATCGAAAGCAGAATCCGTTTGGTGGCGAGAATCGTCAAGTTGCGACTATTCTCGGAAGTCCACGGAAACAAAGTATCTTTGAAATATTTTTTCTTCCTTCCCTTTTTCCGTCAAATCAAGAAATGGTGATCAAGGGCAACGACGGTTGTTCCCTTGGCGGTGATGATGAGGATTTGAAGTGGCGAAACGTTCTTGCTTGAATAGGTATCAATGCTGCGTGTGGCACCAGAATGTAAAGAAAATAATACAGGGCGACACCAAGCACATAGTCTGCCGTCGAAGATCAGGATGGTGGCGGTTGTTCGGATGTAGAGATCCTAGGAAACGGAAGCGGGTTGTCGTAGATGGGTAGGACCAAACGGGCTCAGACAATGGGAAGCTCAATTAAGCTTAAGATGCAAGCATCCGTATCTTGCCTCTTGTATTTGCCAGTGAGAAAAAGACGAGCTGCCCATGCAAAAGGAGAAGAGGGGAAACGAGGGCAAATAGGTAGGTCTAATAACCAAGGACGTGAGGCGCAAAAGTAGGTGAATGATTGGATCAGGGCAAAAAAGATGCAGCCTCAAGCTCTTTCCAACGCAAGCGCCAAAGCCGCAAACGTGGACGAGCAAAAAGAATTGAAGCCTGAAAGGCGAATTTTAGGTCACGATGTTTTTTTGTGGTTACACGGCGCAACCTCCAAAAAAAACAAGGCGCTTGCCGGATATTTGAGTGGCAGTTTGGTGGTGGTGGTGGTATGAAATGGACACTGAAGCAGGAGCGATCAACCAGAGGCAGGTAGGTAGGCAGGTCACTTGGTACTCCTTCTCCTTGTCAAAATTCTTCGTTTCCAGCAACGATAAATTTTCACTCCCCCATTCACACCAACAACTTTGATGGATGCCGTTTGACCCTTTGTCGTCCGGCCATTTGTTCTGTATCACCGCTATTGCTCCTCACTGCAGTCTGTCTGCAGCGCATGTCGAGAATAAGAAGAGAAGAGCTCGCAAATCGTCATTTTTTGAATCCTATATCTTCTTCTCACTCAGACCTCGACGTTTGCCCTGGGAAGGTCCTGCCTTGACCGTATTGAACGGCTGGCATCACAGCATTTCCTCGAAGTCCCGAAATGGACTCACAAGCAAGAGCCTCTGCTATTTATGCTTTACTGAGAAGGTTTATGCCTGAAGAAACGCCTTCCTATACGAGCTTTTGCATTTTATGTGTTCTTGCTGCATTATTCATGTTCGACTATTGTCTATTGGTCATCTTGCCAGGGAAAAAAAAAGAAAAAAAAAAAAGGAATGCGTTGACATGGTGAGGGCCAGTCAGTAACACCGAAAGACCAAAAGCTCTCTGAGAATGGCAAGAATACCGTGTCTTTGTATATTAATTGCATAAACCAGGCAGTCACTGAGATGTTGGGCCCAACAAGTCGGAGTGGTGGCTGCTGGAGCTTGTGGCTGTTGACCATCTCACATACAGGATCTACCGATTGTGGTGATCTACTTACCTGTTTACAGACGCCATGATTCCAATTTGAAAGGGGTAAAAGCAGAAATGTGGGAATGAATATTGCACGTACATCTCGAATCATATGCTAGAGACCAATAACAAGGGGACGATGATCAGAGACAAGCGAGAACAAAAAGAGGCGACGGGCGTTTGTTACACATTGTCCTTGCAGCTTCTGCAGGCGGCCGACCAATCGTCGTCTCTCCCTCCATCACCGTGACCGCGTAATGCAAACGGCAAAGTACTTTGAATACTCGATTTTCTTATGAGCCAATCAAATTTCTCCGGCTGCCCAAGATCCGCCCGATTATCCCTGGTTCTGGCGCATGTGCTGAGTTGTCTTTGCCTATTATGCATATTTGTAGGTTACGCCATGGGAGTTTGCAGCAAATATTTCAATATTATGCTATTGAAAACAACAGGGGTCCTGGGAAACTTGAAAAGTCAACTTCACCCGAGGAAATACTTTGAAAAGAATGGACGTTGTTCTAGCATGACTATTGAACTTCTATAGGTTTGTTTTTGGCGAGGTGGCTTTCGTATACTGCTTCTGGTTGGTAGTCTGCATACCATTCACTCCCTGGTATCTCAAGGATACCTATTACTCGGACTTGACGACTACTAGATAACAAGCCATGTTTATTCAAAGTTTCTTGTTTCCGATCGGCTGACAGCCACATTACCTGAAATCTGCTCACGTATTCCAAACCAACCCCAGGCAATTGTGGCTAGAGAACCAAAATCGGAGTTGCCCTTTATGGCTATCTCCTGGATAGTGAAGCGTAATTGATTGGTCAACCTTATTTGTCGGCTCGCGCTGATTTCGATTCTTCTTCCTCTCCGATCCGGGCCGCGGCCTTCTCCTGAATGCCTCCGGCCACTCGCAATTTTCTTTGATTTTACGGGAGCATTCTATCTTCGAGACACCCACCGTCGCGGCTTGATTGATTCGCATTCAGCACATGAATTGATCAGTCGTACCAGAGCGAGTCGTTGTCTTACTATAATCTGCTCCGGGGCTTGTGAGCTTGCTCGCTAACCTCGGGGGTACAGTTTAAGTTACATCAAACGTGCACAGGATCTGAAACTACATAATGCTTCGAGGTGGGCATTTCTTTTATCACACGTGGCATAACACCTAGATTCCTACAGATGATGACTTTACCGGCATGGCGATGACGCTATCGACTTTTGCAAATGAAGACAAGCAAATGAATTACATGATTCCTGAATCGACCTCGGCCGCTTTCATCATTAATCGTGTAATTAGCACGGGCAACATATATTAGAGGCCTAAAGAATGAAATATTTGGCGAAGACTAGTTCTTCCGACCCTCTGGCCGGTTCGATTTTCCAGCTCACTACTTGAAATGCAAGTGGGAACTACTCAATCCGCATCTTCAGAATACACACGACAGTAGCCAGATTGAAAAGAATCACTGCATATAGGATTCATAAACTACCTTGTTAAACTATTCTCAAAGAGGGGTATCAGATGAGACAAGTGTACTATCAAACCACCGCAGCCTCACCAATAAAGAGTGCAATGCCGCCGTCGAGCAACGTCAGTCTCTATAAAACCAATTTTTTCTCCAAAAGTCCATATTGCATTCTGAAAAAACAGTAAACAATAAAGTTGGTATTCCAAATCCTCGGTTGTCTTTTCTCGTACACCTCCCCTTTTTATAGAGTATACAAGAAATCGGGTCGCTTATCGCCAAGCGCGTCAATCTCCTCCTGGGACTTGCCCTCGACGCGATAGTCACGCTTACCTTGGCGGCGTTTCCTATTCTCGATCCGCAGCAGAGTCGTCATGAGCAAGCTACCTCCCAGTAGGAAGATGGACATGTAGGCGAGAACGACACCGTGACCCTGATAGTACTGCGGAGCAGCAAAGTAAATGTTGCTGCTCACGACGCCGTTGAGGTTACCCCAGCCAATCACAAAGCCCAGCACAACGCCGCGCTTGTAGACACCCTCGGTATTGTTGGCCATCCAGGTAATGGTGTTGGAGATGCAAGGATAGATGCCCAGGGCGCCCAGAAAGGTGCCGGCGTATTTGACAGCGGACGAGGAGGAGCCGATCAGCATGCAGAAGCCAGTGATACCGAAAAGGCTAACAACGATATTGCACAGGCCGCGCTGCCGGGTGCGGTCCGCCACGAAGCCAATAACGATGGTTAGGATGGCGGCGGCAACGTAGGGTGGCACGCTCATGAGCTGGGACTGGACTACGCTCTTATTCCAACCCAATTCTTGTACGATGGAAGGCAGGAAGAGCGAGAATGCGTACAAGGGCATGTCACAGCCCATGTAGATGGCCATGCCGAGCCACATCTTCCAGTCCTTCAGAGCTGCCCACAAGTACGTCAACTTGAAGTCCTCGTGCTTGGCAGATGCTTGCTGATCCAATCTCAGTCGACGAATTATTCGGACCCGGTCCTCCTCTGAAAGAAACTTTGCCTCGTCAGGGAAGTCGTGTACTAGCCAGAAGGATATTACGGCAACGACAACCGTAAGGAGGCCTTCCAATATGAAGATCCATGCCCAGCCGGGTTTACCGCCAACCCCATCCATCTGCTCAATTGCTGCGGCGAGTAGCCCGCCGAACGAGCCGGAGATTGCGGCAGCTGAGAAGAAAATAGCCTACACCATTGTTAGGACACATTATCAAAGCCGAAGAAATTGTCGACTGACTGCTCGGACCCCAAACTCCGATCGCTTGTACCAACATGATAGGTAGTAATTGATACCAGGAAAGAGACCGGCCTCTGCGAGACCAAGAAACCAGCGGGCAGCCATAAGGCCGGACCAGTTGTAGACGAATCCCATTCCCAGCATGGCACATCCCCAAAGGATCCTTCAAACCGCGTTAGCTTTACATGTATGGAAGCAGCATGAGATACCTAAAGAGAGCTAAGTTCAAGTACTCACATTATGATGGGAAGGAATATCGATGGCCTTAGTCTCTTGAGCAGGATATTGGTGAGTGGCTCAAATACAGAATACGATATGAAAAAAATGGTTAGGGTGGAATTGTAACTTTGGGTCGTCAACCCGAGGGCCGGTACCAAACCGGCGAGCTTAGCATTTCCAATGTTGGTACGGTCGAGGAATGCAAGGAGATAAAGTACGCAGAGCTGTATGCAAGTATAAGCATTCGACAGGCAATGGCAAAAAGCTTGAAGTAGACGTACCCAAGGTATCAATTTCCAGTCCAATCTTCGGAGTAGTTTGCGGTCCTAAACGTTTGATCAGCCGTTCATTCTTCCGTGTATGGAGGCCAGGCTTTCTTACAATGGCATCCTTTTCTTCCTGGCTCAGATGGGCATCTGGGTCTGGAGGGAGGCCAGGAAACGGGTCGCTATTGGTACGTATTTGGTGTGGATCATAACTATTATGAGATGCCGCTTCAACTGAAAGCTTTTCAGGGTCACTCATTGTGGAGAGGTGGGCGAGTTAATTTGGAGGATATCAATGCAAAAATGATGCCCGTATGAAGTGAAGTGGTGGTGGTGGTGCTTTAGGCAACGGCGTAAGTCGTGATATTTCCCCACGGATTTGGCGCAGATAAAGTTCTGCCTTTCAAGCATCAATGATGGGCAGTAGACGGCATATATCCTTTTCTCTTCGGGAGAAAGAGATGCACAGAAGGAGCTTCGGTGATTCAGAAGTCTTTCCAGTCGTTGGGGTGTGGGTTCAACGGAAAGTGTCGTCGAGTCCAGCCAGAGTGATGAAATAAATATCAGACCACAATCAGCAATGAATACAAGCTAAGTAAACAGATGAATCAAACCAGAAAGCTTGGTCTGAGCCTGTATGATGAGGTGGATGAGAAGCTCAATGCAATCTGGCGTTCAAGGCGGGCAACTAGGTATGTAGGTGGGTAGATTCGTGAAGTTTCGAGGTTGAAATGGATTAGATCCAGACGATGCATAGAGAGAGCTTAGGAGAGGAGCAACCGCGACCTGGCTTACCATGGACTAGATTTGGGGAATTATAACCCCCCGCCTCCCAGCACATAGGCGCACCAGAGTGCTGACGGCCTGATCTGACAAATACCCTCACGAGCTCTGGGGCTCTACTCTACTCTACTAGCTTCAAGTACCGGGGCTAAAGCCAATGACACCTTGCAACACACACCCGACCCCCATGTCCACCATCGTGAATGTGAGCCACAGCTGGGGGCAGTGGGGGAAGCTGGGCAAGCTGGGGGAGGAGGAAGAGGAGGAGAACCGACGCCAGGGTGGGATCTACATGGTTAGTGCCTATGGCAACCCCAATCATACATGAACCCTGCCCAGAACCGACGGCGCCAAGAAATGGCTTCGATTGCCGCAGAGTTTCGAGCGTCATATCCCACCGTCGCCGCCTGGCTGCTGCCGAACAAATGTCACCCTCATACCAATCTGTGGATGCACAAACTAGTGATCTTGCATCGGCTTCTTCAGCTAATGCGGGAGCCATGGCCGATTCAAGAGCTGACGAATGTCTTGGAAGACATAGAAGACCTGCAACTATTATGCATTGGATGAATACATAGTATCCGCGGGTGCGACGAATAATAAGATTTGGCACATGCCCCCATATATTTGTGTAACCGCAGTATATTCAAGACTTGGAAAAGCCACACGTCGGTGCACAAGGTCGGAGCCTCACCGCTGCGGATTTAACTCGGCCAGAACAAAACATCAAGGTATTTCGTCTACAATGTAGACGTGTTTTCTGAGTATAGGCGCCTCCTTTGAGGCGTTGGCTAATGTGACCATACAGGTTGTAATCCAGACGCATGGCATGAACATGCAAAAAACATGCCATTTCTGCCATCCAGACTGTGATGATTGAGTTCATTCTATCACACAGAAAGAATCTTCCACGGAGTGAATAGTTGACGTTGGCAAGCCAGTACGGCCTGTTCACCATACTTGGGTTCCAGTGCTCATACGGTAAAAGCCGTTGACGGAAGGTATTGGTATTTTCAAGCATCTTGAGTTATGCTTGTGAAGCCTTGCGAGTGGAACCCTTTTGTCACGCCTTCCATTCATTCGTTACTCATATGAGAACTGATCAAGAGAAGAACACGGTGCCAAGCTCGTGCTGGAAATGCCTCGTGTCGTTACGCAAACTGTCATGCTGATAATTGCTAGTATGCCCGTCATCGCTGAAACCGACATATGAGAGTGGCAGCCACGCCTCAGGCTCGCATGAAAGCTCGGTGTGCGCTGCTGACTGGAAATATTCTAGAACTAATCCGTAACACCTGGTTACAGCCTAGCTCAGCTGGATTCACTGTGCTCCCTTGGGTTCTTCCAAGTTTTCCGTCGTTGAGAGGGCAGTCCTACCAGATAATATGCCAGGAGCTCATCATACAGGACTTGGATGTTTGGCCGAAAGCGGCACTTATAAGCACATCTTGCGACTTGTCTTGTCGCCCACCCACCATACGTACCTGCCTGACTTGTCTACAAAACCACTCGACAATACGACTTGATGCTAGGAGAATAGCACTAAAGTCATCAGGGATTCTCCTTCTGTCCGTACTAGACCCCATCCATATCGAAACGATAGGAGGAAACTGGGATTCTACCCCGCACCGAGCTACCAGGAAGGAGATCCGGGGTGGGCTTGGCTGGTGCTTGCTACACTGAAACTGGACGAGCGGGGGTGAGCTCCAGTCACTAAGAACCTGGGAAGCCCGTTGGAAGTTGCTGAACGAATTGTCGAGAGTTGTACTGTGTAGGCACTAGCATTCCAGGTGATTGACACAGCGAAGCAGCAAGCCGTGCAGCTTACTTCGTAGACCACAAACGTGAATATACGGATATTGGCTTCTTGGCGTGCATGAGGGATTTACCGCTGTCCTCGTGGAATGGTCTTACAGCACTGGCGACCTGAGTATCTGCTGGGTGCACAGCGCCTCAGTAGCACTGCCCTAGGGTCACGACCCAATTGCCCGGGCTTACTGACCACCTTCTGTTGCACACGCACAGGCTCAATGAGCCAAACGGAACATTCTTCCAGTAATCATAAAGTCGGGCTGTCCGGATGGACCTCTGCCGCTGGGAACGTCCAGATGAATTCTGGAGCTGGACGAATGTCGGCAGCCGATAGGATCCACTTGCTTCTGCTGAAAGATAGAATCCGGCCGCGTCGTCTGAATGCTCGCTGGATTGCTGTTGGATTCCGGTGCACTTGCTGGTGCCTTAGGTTTGTTCGATGATGCCCCCAATCATTAGGCACAACTAATGACTGCTTTCCCCTTGTGGACGTCCAAAAAGACCATCGAGCAGATGTGCTAGTGTTCCATGCACACGACATCGCGAGACGAATAACGAGAGACCTGAATCGCAAGGTGCGCGGCTGACGACAGTTTCTCCTGTGCAGCTTGTATGCAACGACCCGTGATATTCGAGACCCCAAAGGGTGTGGGACTTTCTGGAAGGGTATCACTCTGACACGGTCCACTTGGAATGTCATGTTCGTACTATCCGGTCATATATCATTTCGTCCCTTATCTTTTTACGTCGCGCGTAAACCAAGTAGAGTACCCACAGATATACTACTTCACGATGGGGTTATGGTGTGTTTTACCAATACAGCTAAGTGTTGCCGAGGTCTGTCTTTGTGCGTTGCTTGCATGGGCCTGCCATGGCCGGTTAGTCGTGGCGATTGACTTTTACATATCTCTCATGGCTACGTGGAAGAACAATGTTGAGTGAGCGGCTAGTATGCAGGAACTGTCGTGAACCGTGATGCGTGATCCCGGTATTGGAATGAAGAGAACGCATGGCTACCCATCTGAGATTTGCGCTGGGCTATTCAGATGTACGCGATGCATGCACCGATATTTGGGTCCAGATCCCGCGTACCCGTTCTCAACCTGTTTCCGAGCTCTTCGAGTTGTAGTCCGATTTGTACAATGCCGTGTGTTTGTGCGAGATCACTCTGGCCATGTGAGGATCCGGCGAGACTGAGCCTCTCAGGTGCTGCAGAACCTGACCGGGTGGGTGAAACCATGGGCCCTTTCCGGCATGGAATCCGACAAAGATCTGTGATAACAGGCGGCGAATACAAGAACACCTTGCAGTCCGATGGAGTCATGATACGACGATGTAGGCAGCAACTGAATGTTGACATGGGTAGAAAATTATTTTGATTGTTCTTCTCAACAGTTAATGTGAGGGCGCGAGGTAGATACCAAGTGGTCTCGCAACTGGCAGTGGCTAGCAGCTGGCGGTTGTGCGCACCCACTTGACTCAATTGTCTTATTGTAGCGCGACTTTCAGTGCTGAGGTGAGAGTGAGACATGTACAGCAACCAGCGAGGACCTCAGGGGCGATTTGGTTGCCGTGCCCCGGAGTTTTGAATTTTGTTTTTTGTCTGAAGCAAATATCGTGATCGGCGATATACTCTTGGACTTTGTTTTCTGCCTGCACATAATTCGATCCCTTTGTGCATCGGACCGGCATCACGTACTGCAGCTTTCAGATTCCTCGCCGAGTGGACACGGCAAGACCGAAGACATGACGAAAACTGTGTGCATAATCGGTACTAAATACCTGAATCTATTAAGCAGTATATCCATTCCATTGCTGACAATATCGCAGGCGCTGGTCCTTCAGGCCTGGTCGCGGCCAAGACGTTTCTTCATGATGTGGCACCGGGGACTTTCCACGTGACTGTCTACGACGTTCAAACCCGCATAGGCGGTCTCTGGCCGCTAAGCAAAAATGATACAGCTGGCCTGGTGCATCCTTTGATGATCGCAAATCAGAGCAAACATACCGTGCAGTTTAGCGACTTTGCCTGGGATGATGGTGCGCCACAGATGCCGAAAGCCTGGCAGGTCGGCCAGTATCTAGAGCGTTATTCCAAGAGATATGGTGGCGCTGATATTCGACTTGGTCACAAGGTTGTACGGACGGAGCTTCAAAATGGCGGCCAGTGGCAAGTCGAAACCGAATCGGAGCAAGGTGCCCAGACCAGCGTCTTTGACTACCTCTTGGTTACCACTGGATTCTTTGGAAAGCCTATCTGGCCCGACTATGTGCCTCAGAGTGGCCCTCTATCTGTCATCCACAGTAGCAAGTATCGTGACTTGACAAGCTTGCTGGGTAAGGAGGAGACGCAGGGAAGTAAGATCCTCATTGTTGGTGGTCAAATGTCGGGCATTGAGATTGCCGGGACAATTGCATCTCATTTGTCATCTGCGACAAACTCTCCGGGAGAAAAGACCATAGCCAATCCGGAAAAGTACACGATACACCATGTTGCGCAGAGACCTGCCTGGGTTTTTCCACTCTTCACATCAGCCAAGGTAAGCACGTTTGGTCGTACAAATCTGTACTGAGACATTGCTGACACGTTTGACAGCCTGATTCTCGTGCACCACCATTCTTACCATGTGATTTGCCATCTTATAATCAAGCCATGAGGCCTCAACCACTGGCTAACAACTCGGGCCACATCAGCGTCGATGCTGCCAAGAAATCAAATGGTGTCTTTGAATCAGTTCTTGGCACCGACCAAAGTGACTTTTCTCCGGAAATCAAGATTGGGGCTGAAATTCGAGAAGAGCAACCGTTCCTGGCCATGAGCTCCCATTATGCTGACTTTGTCCGTTCAGGGCTGATCAAGGTCAGCCAGGGAAGAGTATCCGCGTTTGACGGTTCCACTGCTGCGGTTGTCCCTTCAGGCGAGAACATCACAGATGTAGCTGCCGTGGTTCTTGCTACCGGGTTCGACCCGGCACCTTCACTCGGTTTCCTTCAGCCCGAGGTGCTCGAGACCATTTCGTTTTCTCCCTCCACACCGACTCTGCCGGCTGCTCTGGCCTTTCATGGCACACACCATCAAGCGTATCCGAGTCTGGGCTTTGTAGGATTCTATCGCTCTCCATACTGGGGCGTCATGGAAATGCAAGCACGGTTCATGGCGCACATGTGGTCGACTCCAGCCCCATCTGAGAGCTTTAAAGAGGCACTTGCTGCAGACAACAGCATCGAGAGAACTTTGTCTTTACGGACAGACCCTCGCTGCTCTCAATTTCCCATGGGAGACTATGTATTCCTAATGGCCGAGTTCGCAAAGGCTCTTGAGATCCCCATCGTTCCAGCGAGGGAGACGCCAGCATTAGCCAACGGGAAAACCATGGATATAATCACGCCTGCACGGTATGTCTCACATGGCGCATCAGATGCAGCGCTCGAAGAAGTAGAGAAGAACCTAGTCTCGACACAGGAGACTGCCATAGCCGGCCTCACCAAGGCCAAGTTTGTAGCTCATGCAGTCTTTCGGTCGCTCCTCGGCGAATGGAAGCTAGATCGCGCGTTAAAGTCAAAGCTACCAAGCCATCCGAGCGGTCGCTTCGTGGGCACGGCAAAGTTCCTGCTGCGGGACGGTACTACCGACGGACGCACCGTTGCCGAGGGTCAGGACCTGGGAATGGAGTATCTGTACGTCGAGGACGGCGACTTCATCGCCGACAATGGTATGAAGTTTAGGGCCACGCGCCGGTATGTCTGGCGGTATGATGAAGCCAAGGATGTGTTGAGTGTCTGGTTCGCGCGGACTGACGACAACACGCGTGCCGATTACCTCTTTCATAACCTTGAATTTCTCGTACCAAACGGGGACGAGAATGAGGAGGCCAAGGACTGGCAGGCAGAGGCAAGCCACCTCTGCATCGAGGATCTGTATGACGTGCACTATGATTTTAATTTCAAGGCAGTCAACTTAAAGGACTGGAAGCTGGCTTACTCTGTCAAGGGACCAAAGAAAGATTATACCATTGCTGGAAAGTATAGTAGAGTATAGACAGCACTAGGAGGTGATAGATAGATCATCACATTTGTCTCACCACATTGTGGAACATAGCGTCTTAAATACGAAGCAAGCAGCCCGAAATAAGTTTCGTATTCTTTTCTTTATCTATGTCTGGATCTTGTCGGAAACAATTTGTAATGGCTTACATGCGCGATTGTGACTATCCTCGTTTTGTGCAAAGCATTCAGTAGACTCAGATACGAATGGGGATAGACTTTCTCCTCAACAATTCGCTCTTGTTTTGCAGCAATGAATTCTTACAAGGCCGATTATAGGAGAAATCGGCAAAGTTCTTCAGTGTGCTGGTGCCAATTTCTTGCAAAGCCTCCTTGGTGAAGAAGGCCTGGTGGCCACAGACAATGACATTGTGGAAAGTGGTCAAACGCATCAACTCATCGTCCTCGATGATGTGGCCCGAGTGGTCATTGTAGAAGAGCGCACCCTCGCCCTCGTACACGTCCAGCGCCAGACCCCCCAGCTGCTTGTTCTTGAGCGCCGAGATCACAGCCTTAGTGTTGATCAAACCTCCGCGGGAAGTGTTGACAATCATGGCACCCGTCTTCATCTTAGAAAGGGTGTCCTCGTTGATTATATGCTTAGTATTGTCCATCAGGGGGCAGTGCAGACTGATGATATCGCTCTGGGGTAGCAGAGTGTCCAGGTCCATGTACTCGCCGATTTTTTTGAATTCGTCGCTTTGAAAGGGGTCGAAACCGATAACCTTGCAGCCGAAACCGTTCATGATCTTTGCAAAGGCTACGCCGATCCTGCCCGTGCCAATCAGCCCGACTGTCTTGCCGTGGAGCGTCCTGCCAAGGAGGCCATCCAGGTTAAAGTTGCCTTCCCTCACACGGTTGTACGCTCTGTGGGTATTGCGATTCAGGGTCTGAACCAGGGCTACGGCAAACTCGGCCACCGCCTCAGGCGAGTACGAAGGAACATTGGCCACAAACATGTTGTGGTCCTCGGCGGCGTCCAGGTCGACATTGTTGAAGCCGGCACATCTCAGTAGTATGGCCTTGACGCCGTGCTCGGCAAGGGCTTCAATTACCGGGGCATCTGCGACATCATTGACAAAGATGCATACGGCCTCGGCACCTTTGGCGAGCTCGGCCGTTTCGAGGTTGAGGGGGAAGTCATGGTAAATAACTTCGATGCCGGCCGCTGCGTCGATCTCGGCGGCGTGCTCGGTGGTTAGGTAGAGCTTGTCGTAGGGTTTTGCGCTGAAGACTGCAAGCTTCATGGTGATTGTGAAGTCGAGTAGGTATAATGACGAGTTCTATAAGTAACGAACGGGACGAGCAGTAAGCTGTAAAGTCTAGACTATTAATATTGAAAAAGGGAATACGCGAGTTCTTTGTTCCTCGAGTCAGATCGTACGAGAACAAGCTTGGGTTGGTGATACAGCCCCTTCACTTTCCCTCTTGGCGCAGGCTTGGTTCCAAGTTCCGCCGTCTTACCAACCAACCTGCATTTGCAGAGGGACAGCGCAACCTATTATTCCGTACCTACCTCAACGCATGGCAACGGAATCGGCACTAGACAGAGCTTGAAGGAACGATTGGTTGGCACTCATAGTATGCGCAGTCCAAGACTTGTTGGCAATAATACCAGAGGCTTCTGGTGAAGCTTCATTTTCGACACGTCTGTGATGGCCATAACCACGATTGGACAGCCGAGCCATAAAGCTTTGTTGCAGCTCAACTTTTGGTGATGACGACATCTGACAATGCTCCCATCAAGTGAGTCCAGTGCCCCTCCCTTTGCCCCTCTTCTCCACCTGCCGTGTGCTCCATGGGTCTACTCAGCGGGTAATAGCGGGGCGGATCACCATATTTCAGTTAGCTAAGGCACCTCATAGTGGTGCATACACTAATGTGCAGAGTAGTGCCTTCATTATTCCGCATGTTAGTGTGCACATGCATAGTTCCTTTCTTATTATTCCGTACCAACAGATGGCGTACGTCCTTTGTCTTTGCGATTAGTCTTTCTTCGTTGCGGAATTTGCTGATGGTAGAATATTGCAACCAAATCCCGTGCTGGAATGCTTCGAACGAGACAGTTCGTCAAAAACATCTTACTTCGAATGATTCACACCCAAACCTGCTGTTTATAGATCATTCTGGTATGTCAGAGGCTGGTTTTGTAAAAATATACCTAACATATCATTTTCATGGTAGTCTTGCATAAAACTACTTCCTCTTACTTGATGGTCGTAAATCTTTACGAGTTGAGAAGGACATGTATTATGTGGAAAAATGAATGTGCTTTGCAAAGATTGCCTTTGAAGCCTCAAGTCACTTGAGAATACAGAACTGTTATCTACATTTTTATATTTGGTTAAACACACCTGGGATGTCTCGGTTCTGTATTAGTGAAGCTAATGGAGAAGACAGTAAGAAATTGAGGGACAAAGATTCATTGCCCGGGGGAATCAGTTGCACGCGTCAAGAGCGAGCACTACGAGTCCACGTAACGACGTACTTTTTACTTCTTCAACTTCAAGGTAATAATCAAAATACTTCTTCATCAAAGTGTCCTTGCGTAATATTCGTTGAAGACAAGCCTTATTTTCATTCATCAACAGTTTACAGCAAACAGGAAACAGTGGTCAGCTTGAGATCAACCCTCGCGATTCAATAACTTATGCGGTTCTTCATTCTTGATATTTGCATTCAGTATGAGTTAAACCAGGAGTTTTAGTGAATTCAGTCCCTATTAACACACGAAAACTAGTCAACTCAAACGAATTCCCTTCCACAGCGGAGCCAAACGTTTAGCATACAAGACCTGTCCTGCCGTGCCCAGTCGGCAAACTGTTTTGGCAGAAGAATCAAAAGCCGAGAATACTTCTCTTTCTTTCTACTCAACACTCCATCATCTTACGATCGTCACAATATTGTCCAAATAGGAAGGCAGCTGTGGCCGTATGGTGGGTGGTTTTATTGAGACCTCTACGGCACATCGGTTCCAGTCGATTGCCGGTAAATAGTTTTCGGGAGGCTGAAGTCAAGCCGTGTCAAAAGATTGGTTTCAGTTGCATCGCCTCTCATGCTACTAGTCCTATGCTTTGTCTTGAATCCCACCAAGGTTGTTTCGATTGCCTCCCAGTCTACCTACTTGATTCGATATCAGCCTCGGCCGAGTTCAACAATGCTCATATGAAATGACTCAAACGCAATACACACAAACAGCGTCACAGAACTTGAAAGATACGAGTTAGGTTGAGAACACGCTTACTTGTCCGGTCTTGTCTCTCGATTTGCCTCTGATAGCTTCTCCAGGATGGTGTGTCGTATTTCTGTTCGGCTGACTGGCCATCTCCTAGAGCACTTGCACAATTTTGAAGCAAAAATATAGGAACGGTGCAACGGGCCGAAAAGCTACTCACCGCCAACGCCCAAAACATATTTTTCATTATTCTTGGTTGCGGATATGGCATTTTAATAGAATTATCAAGGCCCAAGTCGAACCTATAAAGCATCATACCGAAAAGTCACGTGCGGTGCAAGGTTCATCGCTACACATCCGTGGGGAGGTTTCAGCTGGTCATGTTTGGCATTCTTGATTGGCTGCGATACCAAACGTGAGGATTCCCTCTCACCGGTTCGGAACTGCCCATCCCTTGATCTACATTTGTTTCAATAAAGTAGTCGAGGCTTGGAGCACCATTATAGTCCTTGTAATAAGCCGAAGACACAGCGAGTCTCCGAGAATCCGGTCCCTCTCCGCTGCGGGTGCTGCCGAGGTGGTGTGCCTGGATCGACAGGAATCATATTCTTCGCGATTGGCTCCTCGAATCCTCGAGGTAGCATCCAGAAATGACGAACCCGTTGTGCATAAATAAAGGTGGCCTCGCTACCAAGCTAGAAATATTAATAGGGCCTACTATTCAGCTGAGATGGGTTGTTTTGTCCCAAGAGGTTCGTCATTGTAGCATTCCTCCTGGGGTAATGCTAATGACACGATTGGAGGAGGACTGTTGTGTTTGCGCCCGAACTCAGCTGCTGTTGTGAATGCCGAACCATGGCCAAGATTCGTCCCATGCGACATGTGAATTGTCAATCCTATTCTGGGCTTCCCTGATGGTCGCCGAATTTCTTTGTACCAAAATGGGTTCTTTCATGATTGGATTCTTCCACATATCTTCTAAAAACTGAGACTATTGATTTGGCTATTGGCACCAAGCACTAGATACCCAAATCAGCCTGATTGGCTAAGCACCACATAAAAACATATCTTATACCAGACTCCGAATTTCGAAAGGATTTCAACATCGAACTAGTGCTGTTCCAATTGTATTTCGTGAATTATTAAAATTCATACAGGAAAGTAATGGAGGCCATCTACTTTTAGGCTTGATTGAGGCACAATCAAGGCAGGAGGGTAGAATAACAAAGGTCTTGGATAGACAACAATCCTAACGCACCAGTCTTGATGCCTGGCTCTACTTGCCGAAGCTAGCTGGGACAATTATAGTTATAAGGACAGTTTCCCGTCGATAGAGGGCCTAACCTGAGTGAATTCTACACTGCTAAGCGTGCGACAAATTTTACATAACATTGATCATTAAGAAGCGTAAGACGCCGTGTTCCTTAATGTTAAGAAAACTTCAAAGCCGTATTGGATTCTAAGATTTTCATCCGATGGAGCTGGGATGCATTGAGTACTTCGGTATATAATCTTTGATATATTTTTCGGTCCTTCTTTCTAACTAGTCGTGTCAGATTGGTTTCCATAAGTCCGTGTATATTATAGCTCATGTCTGTAAAGAGGCATTGTATAGTCCTGGCTCCTAACTACCGTCGTTCACGGGCCGCAGAGCCTCATCCTAGGCTTGTCCCCGAAAGACCAACACGACTTGAGGTATCGCGATGATTGAATGGACAAACCTCTTTATTTGAACTTTGTCGTTGATGTTGAGGCAGTCCCAAGACATCTTGGCGCTTCGCCCAGCCTGCCAAGTTCTAGGCATACGTTGCCAAGCTGCTGAGCATTTCTCCAAGAGCTGCCAAAACGCCAAAACGGCCCTTGGCGGTGCAACAAAAAGGCTGATCAGTTTGATGGATTGCATGCAATTCGCATCAGCTGATCTGGGGTAAAAAGCTTAGCCACGACTTCAATCAAGAGATTTCGAAAAGTCAACAAATTAAACCATCGTGAAGCAGTTGGAATACGCATTCAACAGACTAGCACTCGGAGAGCGAGGGATGGAACAAGGAGAGGAGAAGTTGTACCGGCTCGCCCAATGGCGACAACGACGCTGCGCCCCAACTCCGCACTGCCGCTCGGATTTTAGTCAGGTTCGGCAGCTTGTCAATTGTGACAGACAAAGACAATGTCATGGCTGTCTCTCTCCAAAGGTGGTGAATCCAGAAGCTCCCTCACCGGCCTCGTCGGCCAATGAGGCCCAGCGACAAGGTTTCCCCACGCTTTATTAGAAAAACAGGAATACCAAACACCAACGGCTAGTGCTGATATGCTGACCGAATTACAAGTCTAGCTGTGTAAGTGCAACAAATCGCAGGCAGCTCCAACTTGGAGTCTTGATGTACCAGTACTCCCCCCCCCATGCTAGGAATTGCTGATTCATGGCCATCTTTCCAATGGTGTATCTGTGTGCCTGTGCTGTCGCTTCGCTTCTTTTGCAACATCGGCTCTACTTCCTAAACGAGCTGGATGTCACTCGGGTAGAGCAAATGCTCTTTGGAGAATATAGCATGCAAATATGCCTAGGAGCTTTGTTTTCTTTTTTCGCCCTGCTGTTAGTTTTCGACAGTCGCAAGGCAAATAGTCGCCCGGAAAACGCGGGTGAAGCCCAACGCTTGTAAACTATGTTGCTGACCTGGGCAGATTATTTGGAGAGCATTAAATGAGGTAAAGTGACATTCTTGGATTGCCCTTTTGTTATACTTTGATTTGAAATGTATTGGCAAATTTTTGACATCCTAGTTTCATGATCGGCCGATATGATCAACATAATAACAGAACGAATACCATACTTGATCGCGATTTGCTTCTCGACGACTTACCAGGTAGCTGAATCAGAGGCTGATTGTCACAAGGCACAGATGTGCAGAGCAACCCTTGACGGCGGTAGATTCGACATATACAGCCCCCCCCCGCATGGGAGTATATTTGGCGTTGCTTACAATGCGAATGACACACACTCATCACACTGTCACCCCACCCATCTCAACTGTTAGGTATCGAGTACGTCGTGCATGAGTAGTCCGGCCATTTCGGTAGATGTCCCAGGACGAATCCCAGAAACGAATGTCGGGGGGCCACCCCGGCTCTTGCACGGTAATATATGGTTAGGGTCTGAGATGAATACCTCTCTGCTCATGGAGGTGCGACCATCTGCAGCCACGCAAGCAGCAATCCTATTTCTCTCGATGGTCTTTTGTACTACGGATCAGGCCTTCTATTTGAATGCATTGACATACCGAAAATTGCGAGAATGAGCCGAAGGAGGGTCACAATAACGCAGCAGCACCTGAGGCAGCGTAGAAAACAACCTCGATTAGTTCATGTCTGTATCTAGTATCCTGGAAGCAAGATGCTGAGGCTGTGTATATAGAGCTTGGCAGCTAGCCACCATAGACTACTCGCCACCGAGTATAGATCTAATCTTATTCTTCATATCTCTGCATAGCCTAAAGCGGCTTCACTCTATAAAACATTTGTTGAATCCCTTCCCCATAGTCGGACTGGCTTTCTGACTTTTGCTGGCATTCAACCAAGACTCTGCTATCATGGCGATCATCTCCGCCAGCGAGAAGGTTGATGCCTTCAGAAACGTTGTCAGAACAGATACGACTACAAATAGGGTGAAGAGCTTTGTTGTTCAAGGCAGCCCAAAGTTTCCGGGAGCCGCCCAGCAGTATCTTCTCGACAAACTGCCCATTGTTCAATGGCTGCCGCGCTACCACCCATCATGGCTCATTCAAGACTTTATTGCTGGCCTCACCATTGGCGTGATGCTGATCCCGCAAGGACTAGCATATGCCAAGATTGCAACGATTCCCATTGAGAATGGATTATACAGTGCCTGGTGGCCAGCTGCGATCCAGGTTTTCATGGGAACATCCAAGGGTGATTTACACTTGCTTTGGCAAAGTATACATAGCTCATGGTGCTAATACCTTTGATCCCATAGATATTTCCGTCGGACCAACTTCAATCTTGGGTCTGCTAACCGCCGAGATCGTGGCAAGCTATTCCGACGAGTACAGCCCAGCTGCCATTGCCAGTGCCGTTGCTTTCATGGTCGGAATCTACTGCCTGATTCTCGGACTCCTTGGTCTCGGTTTCCTCCTCGACTATGTGTCGGTTCCCGTCCTTACTGGTTTCATCTCTGCCACCGCCCTGACCATTGGTTTTGGCCAACTGGGCAGTCTGATCGGACTCAGCAACACACCATCCATGGTCTTTGACATTATCGGCGACGCTCTCAAGAGACTCCCGCACTGGGACGGACCGACCTGCGGAGTTGGCATTGGATCAATCATTCTGCTCATTGCCATTGAAAAGATTGGCAAGAAACTGGGCGAAAGGCACTTTGTCTTCAAATATGTAGCCAGCAGCCGAGCCATTATCGTCCTCTTCATCTTCACGCTCATCAGCTACCTCGTCAACAAGGACCGCGGCGACGATCTGGTCTGGGGTATCAGCAAGGTCAGCACCCACGGCATCGCAACCCCCAAGTCCCACGACGCCGGCCTCATTGGCAAGGCGGCAGCCCGCTCGTTTGCGCCCTTGGTCGCCTGCGCTTTGGAGCACCTTGCCGTCGCCAAGGCCTTTGGACGCAGGAACGGCTATGCCATTGACCAGACCCAGGAGCTCAACTACTTGGGCGTCACGAACCTCGTCAACAGCTTCTTTGGTGCTATGCCCTGCGGAGGCGCCATGTCCCGTACCGCCGTCAACTCTGAGTGTCGTGTCAGGAGCCCTCTGAGCGGACTGGTCACCGCGGCTTGGATCATCTTGACGATTTATGTCTTCTCTCCGGCGCTATACTGGATTCCCAAGGCCACTCTCGCCGCCATCATTGTACGTAACCTTGCCTTGTGATATTATGGACAATGCTGACACTTCAAAGATCATGGCCGTTATCAACTTGTTTGGTCCCGTCTCGCTGTTTTACAAGTATTGGAGAATGTCTCTGGCAGACTTTATCGCATCTCAACTTGCCTTCTGGCTGACAATCTTCCAGTCGGCAGAGATTGGCATCGGAGCCGGCGTGGCCTGGAGCCTGGTCTGGTCACTGCTTCGCTCCGCCTTTGTCAAGGCCGACGTCAACATGAGCACCAACGATAGCACGTCTACAGAATCATCACAAGGACTGGACCGTTTCAACACCACGTCGGGCGACCTCTCTACCGTCTCGGTCCCCAGCGACACTGTTGTGGTACATTTCAACGACTCCATCTTCTTCCCCAACGCGGCGCGCAACAAGCGCGTCACCGTCGAAGCCATCCAGCTCGTCTACGACAAGCTGCCCGAGGCGACCGTGTTTCGGTCGCGCGAGCGCAGCTGGAGCGTGGCGGCCGAGCGCCGCGTGGAGCGGGTGCGCCGGGAGCGCCACATTTCCCTGCGCGACGTGCCCCTGGCCGTTGTCGTCTTTGACTTTACCATGACCTCGTGGATCGACACGACGGGCGTGCTGGCGCTGGGCGAGCTCAGGGCCGACATTCGTCTGCACTGCGGCAAGGAGGTGCAGTTCCGCATGGTGGGCATGAACCGAGGGGTGCGCAGCCGCTTTGCCCGCGCAAAGTGGCCCCTGTCCGACTTTGACGACGAGCACTACCTCGA
Organism: Pestalotiopsis fici W106-1; assembly: GCF_000516985.1. Lineage (NCBI taxonomy): Eukaryota > Fungi > Ascomycota > Sordariomycetes > Amphisphaeriales > Sporocadaceae > Pestalotiopsis > Pestalotiopsis fici. Next base: position 3,581,852 of record NW_006917091.1, on the reverse strand, counting down.
CGTTGATGTCGTGTATCCTACCCTGGAGAGGGCCATTGTCGATCGCGAGAGGTTGGGTAGCGTTTTGGAGGCGGTAGTGTCAGAAAAGGTTATGGACTAAAGGGCTCTTTCCTCTCCTTCCTATGTCGATCAATACTTGATGTGTCCATTTTGTTTAGGAATTTCTATTCTTGATCTGATGGCAAGGGTCCCAGGAGCACAAGTCTGTTCTCAAGTACTAGTTCTCCTTCGTTTCTTATCAATATTCGTGTATAAAATCCAAATATTTCAAATTCTAAATAATGATTCCCCTACAAATTATCTTCACTCCATGTCACTTTGATAGTAGAAAGATACTCTACCTCAATTGTGGTTTGAAACCAGACACCAAATCAATGTTCATTTGGCTTCGCAATGGAGTATATGTATATAATGCTAGTAACTCGTCCAAGTCATGTGTAGGCTCCTGATGAAAGATGCTACTTCATGATTGTCTCTGGACACGAAGCTACATTTAGGTGCATTTGGGCGGCGTAAAGGCTTCGATCCCTATTGGTCATGAGAGGATTCCCCCAGCACTAGCACTCATCACATTGATGGCGGCATCAAGCAAGGGCCAGCATGTACTCAGACATGAGGATCTAGCCAGGTCTGTATAGATAGATCCACGGCCTCATGAATTTCCATGAATATGGAATGGCCTTATTGTGACAAGCTTGACAAAAATGTTGGCCTGAGCTAGCTGCATACCTCGTGCTTGGGTGCATATCAGCCCTCACCACAACTACCATCTTTGCAAGGCTCTAGTACGAATGTACTTGCTAAAATGAGAATTCATTGGGACGTGATGAGTAGCAAACATGGATGTGGAACCCGGCACCCCTCCTATGCATCGCTATGCATCAATGAAAGTGATTCATCACAGCTCCCCCTGATCATCTACCACCATGTGACGACAAGATCCACAGTTGCGGCGCTTAGAAATGTCCTGCACCTCAGTGGACTAGATGATTGAATCCAATGAGACCCCTGGAGTACCTGGTATTGATGGTATCCTGATGCAAGTAGAGAATCGATATCAATAGAAAGTTGGGCAGAGAAAGATGTACCGTCGGTTCGCTTACCGGGTCCCGAGGCACATATACAAATAGCGGACGGAATGTAACACACCAAAATTTTGCGAGCTTCCTGTAAAATATCATGTCGCTATAAGGGCACACAATGACGAAAGCAACCAAGTTATATCCATGATTAAAACAGTTCAAGTACAAGTACAATGATTTGTTTTAGTTGGCGGCAAAGACGGACAAATGATAAACAAAAAAAGAAAATCGGAGAATATAACCATGGACTATTCGACCCGTGATCCACAGCGGCCCCGCGTTTCCATATAAAAAGGGAAACATGGTTCCCCGCGAAAAAGAAGCCCAGCCTGCCCAGGAAGCTTGGAAAAAGCTTACCCGCACTTGGCAAAGCTCTTCCCAAGGCCCTGCCATTATATCAACCCTGGGCATTTCTCCCTATCGCAAAGGGTAGCGTGGAGCCTGGCGACTGGGGGGAGCATCACGACCTTGATAAACAATGTCTTGGCCTGCGTTGGACTGCCCAACTACCTTCTTGGCTTGCTTCTTTGGAAGTGGCAATGAAACAGAAATGTTTTTACTGCCTGCTGCTATTCGCAGTCACTGGTGGAGCCCAAAAAGTGGTCCACGGCCGCGTTATCCCTCTTCATGATCGATCACTTGGCTGTCGGTAGGGGCGCCACACGCGACGCACCCAAACCAAACCAGAGGGCACCGCGAACCCCTCCCCCTCCCCCTCGACGGAGACGAGCCTGAGTTCAGCACAAGCTTGCGGTTTTTCCTCTAGCGATCGATATGCGACCGGACGAAATGCTCCCGTTGTCTCGAGGAAATGCCAAGAAACTTCCTCCCATCTTCAGACCGCATTGTGACAGAGACATGTATGAATACGAAAGTCATACGAAAGGTCGAAAACACAAGTAGGCTTCTTGGATGCGCTTTTATTCCAGTTTCGATAATTATACATTTCCAGATTTCCCAATTTCATGATGCGATAACTTTGTACCAAAATTGCGTCCTAGACAAACTATCGATGTGTCTTCGATAACGAACGATCCTCGCGTTCGACTCGTGCTCAATACCGTAAACAAACCCAATGTATATATGAGAAAATGGAATCGTCCGCAAGTTATTTGAGCTCGCTTGAAGAAACTCTTTGATGAGAGAAGAGATCTGCGTCGGGCTGCGTAACCTCGTCCTTGGCTGCGCTCTTGACCTTGTCCCAGAAGATCTCACCGTTCTTGGGGTCATCAGCAAACAAGTGGTCGATAACCATCTTCTTGGGTGTCTCGCCCATCCACTGGAACAGTGAAAAGTCTCGGAACTCATCAGCCTTGAAGACCTCGAGCATCTCAATGGGCTCGTCGCCAATGTTCTCGACGAAATGTCCCATGTTGCGGGGCACGATGCCAACATCGCCGGGCACGTAATCGAATGTGCGGGCGGTGCCCTCGGAGCCAAAGATGGTGATGCGCGCGCGCCCCTTGATGAAGAAGGACCACTCATCGGCATTTGGGTGCCAGTGCATCTCGCGGATAGCTCCGGGTTGAATCGTAACGTGGGCGGCGGCCACGGTCTTTGAAATGGGGAAGTTCTTGGAGTCGGTAATGCGGACCTCGCCCCCCGTAGTCTGTTTGGGCTCCTGCTCCAGCATGCGATGCGCAAAGTTGTACTTGGATTTCTTGACATTCTTGCCGGTCGGCTTCTCGTCGCTAATCGAGCCGGGAAGGGCGCCCTGGAAGATATACTTTTCACCGTCGGGGATGTGCGCAAAGATCTCGGGTGCCAAGTTGAAGTTCTTTGAAATGACCGACTTGGGGGTATGGGCTTTTTCAACGATTAGTTTCGACCTCAATCGGAAGAGTTATAGAGCAGTTCTTACCTAGCCAGTCCGTAAGAATAAATGTAGACTCCTCAGAAAAACCTCCATCGTCAAAGACCAGCAGAAACTCGGTTCCATTGGGGCTAAGGCCTTGGAGAGAGTGTGGCACACCACTGGGGAAATACCAAAGGTCGCCCTTCTTTAGATCATCAAAGAAGCTGCCGCCCTCATAATCAATAGCAGTGATGCGGACCTCGCCGTCCAAGACATAAGCCCACTCGGCCTCCTTGTGCCAGTGCAATTCTCGAATGACGCCTTCATCAAGGCGCATATTGACAGCAGCCAATTCGACGCTGGTACCGAGCTCTCGGACTGTCGTCTGTCGGGTCCAGCCGCCCTCCTAGTTTAGTGTATAGCATGTTAGCTGCCGTACAAACACCTAAAGTCGAATGTAGTGAAGCCCCGATGTGAGACAGCGCAAAGAAATAAACCTTCTCACCTCAATTCTCACGTGCGAATCAGCAAAGCTCCAGCGCATGTTGGCCATGTTGCCATGATCGGTACTTGGCGGTCGGACGAGATCTGGATTCTGTCGCGAACGCTCCCAATTCCATGGGCCTAATACCGAAGAGCCCAATCCATTGCGATAGGGCAATGGGTCCAATTCGTCACCAATGGTGTCGACGGCCTTGTCCAGAGGGTCTTTGAAACCCGGCTTGTAGGGATTCTTGGCATTTGTGTACTTGGAGGGCAGCGGTTTGCCGTCCAAGAGCCGCTGGCGGGGGCTGTCCTCGACGGGAACGGCGAGGCCAAGCTCACCAAGAACTGCGCCAAGTAGGACAAGAGAGCTTCGCATCTGCATGATGGAGGAGTTGGTGCGACGGTGGAGTCGGTAGTCAATTCAGCCCTATGATGAGTATAGCATTGATTGGACTAGGGAACCAAAAAAAAGAAAAGAAGAGCAAACAATTCAGGGAAAAAGAGTAACAGAGGGCAAAGACAGCAAAGGTTGCGGGCTTTTATATATCGCCCTGGTCGTCCAGCATCGAACCATTTGGTGACCGCATCAAGATTTAGACCCGAGGCACCTCGTCGACAGTCCCCAAACACAAGCTTAAAGCTGTGTACCTACAGTCAGCTTCCACCGATGTACATTCGTCTACCTACCCTACATACATACCTGGAGCTCTGCTACACCTCTGTGGGGATTGGACAAATACCTAATCTCTGTTGACCTTACCCCAAAGCGGCCGTCTGAGCTACATTAGCATCTTGGAATGACAAGGGTTGCCGCTCACAACATTTCGAGGGCCTGTCATCAACCTACACCCAGCTCCGTGGTATACACACCAATCGCTTCCCTGCTTTTGCCCAAACAAATTGTCTGACAACCCCGAATCACCTTCAACTGCCGAGACAAGACCGACAAAGCATCACCGAGAAAGCCGAGTCTCGCCCGCTGTTCGGAGAGGGAGACTGGTTGAGGGAAGCTCGTGGCAGGTCACCTTTGGTCGTTTCTTGGTTTCTTGGGGTTGCCCATAACTCATCTCGGTCAATCCAACAAGAAATGAGGCACTGCTGAAACTACGCCTTGATAGGCGACCAGGCTTAACTTCTATTGACACGAGGAAATAGATGATCCAGAATCTGTTGTTTAACCAAGTGGGCTCACATGCATCTTCTGTTGGCATTACTGACAATTCCATAGGACCTTGATAGTGGGATGGGGTACATTTGAGAGCTGCTACATCCACACAAGCGGAGTCTGGGTTCTGACAAGGGTTACACCTACCCACAGCAACCAGACGCCTGGCCCTACACATTACTGACTACCACTGAGTGGGACCCGCTGCTAGCGTTGCTTAGTGCACTGCAACGGGGAACGGGGCTCCGCCAATACAGACATCAGCGTCATGGCGGGGCCTGGACTAGGGAAGAGGAAGCCCAGGAACATCAAACAAAGAGCGGCTGGCGGCACTCTTTCCGCCGCCAACCCATAACAAAGTCAATTGCACAGCCTCTGTTCGGCAAGTCTAGTGACAAGTTTGCTTCAGAATTGACAATAATTACTGGGACAAGATATACCTCGCTTCGGAACCTCGGAAAGGCTTCCAAGTCCTGACCCTCGAGGCTAGCATTGAGCAAGTTTTTATTCGCCCAAGCTTTTTGCTAGCACATTGCTTTCTGTGGACTTCTCACCATCTTCTATAAGTCGAGTCGCATTTCCTGTGGTTCATCAAAGCACCTCACAAGCAGACCCCAACCCCACCGCTCAACACGTCAATAAGTCAGACATGGCCACGGAGAACGGATACGGCACGGTCGGCAATGCCAATGCCGGCCGAGGATCCGGAACGCGCGGTGTCGTCGACGAGGAGCAGGCGCTATTAGGACAGCCGCCGGCCAAGTCTAATTGGCGCTCCCATCTCACTGTCAACGTCCACCGAGACTGGGCCGACTTGGTTCTCCTCTTGTGCTATTTCGTCACTGGTCTCCTCGACAGCGCGTCGATACAGACATGGGGGTCTTTCGTCTCCATGCAGACAGGTGAGCCGCATTATGCACTTGTGATCAATGCTTCAATGTTGTGTGTCAAGCTAAATAGACACTCGCAGGCAACACGGTCTACATTGGCCTCGGTCTAGCTGCGCCTACTGAGTCGACGAGATGGATCAAGTCGGGCACTTCGCTAATCTCGTTTTGCGTGGGGTCTTTCGTCTTCAGCCGATTCCACCGGTACTTTATGCCCAGTCGCCGCTGGGTGCTCTGTGCCTCGTTTGTCCTGCAAATGGCCCTCATCATTGCTGCCGCCGGCATCCTGACGTGGGGACCCAGCTCGGACAATGAGCTCAGCTGGAACGTCTTGGTACCCATTGGTCTCGTCGCCTTCCAAAGCTGCGGACAAGCCGTTGTCAGCAGGGCGCTCAAGTACAATGCCTTGACCAGTGTCGTCTTGACTAGCATTTACTGCGACCTGTTCTCCGACGCCGAGCTGTTTGCAGTAAATAATACTGAACGCAACCGCAGGGTCGGGGCACCCGTGTTGCTTTTGCTGGGTGCCTTTGTCGGTGGCCTCATCGTGCGTACTGATCTGGGAGCTGCTGGCATCCTGTGGATTGCGGCAGCGTTCAAGTTGGCTGTCGCTGTGACATGGTTCTTCTGGCCTGCAGCCGAGTAGAGCCTTTTGAAAGAAAGATCTTTTCTGGTCAAGGTCTTTCAACGGTGTTGATGAATGGCCTATAAAAGGAATGAGTTGCTTGAATTTAGCCTTTAGTAATCTCATTGATATTCCCTTGGGCTAATGTTAAAGTTGAGCCTCATGACCGGAGGCGCTGCGGCAGCTAAAGCTCCAATTGCGTTCAAGGCAAATTAGGTCACGAGCAGATACAGGCTCGATTTTTTTGCTCCCCGTGCGCCATGTTAGAAGTTGAACCGGCACGAACAATAAGCATTTGTATACTCTCAGCTTCAGGGTGTAGAATTACATACAATAGACTTATATGGTTGGTCTATAGGGTCGTCGGTAGACGGATGTATTCAATTTTATTCTATATGCAATCATGACTAATTCTATAGCACTGGCCATTCGATGCTCTAAATGACTACCGCCACAAACCAACTCTACCTCCGGAGCGCTTTCTCTTTCAAGAATAGCGCCGCAACCAATCCAAGTGTTGAGCATGCGAGAGACACGTCTGATGATAAAGGGTCAGCTCCAAGTATTGCATTCGGTTGGAGATCCAATGAATATCATGGCACTCACAATGACTATATTCAATACCCTCGACATACGACTCCACGGCGGCTTTGGCAATGAGAGGAGGGGCGCGATCCAGATACGCAACATCGGCAGCAGCACTAGCGATTGCCTAAGTAACGAGACACAGAAAAATATTAGTCAACTCTGAAGGAATATTCATCGTGCGCTTTTGTAAGCAAGGTGGTACACGACTGACCTCTTGTATAGCATCAGCCCCGAGACCGAGCGCAGTGAGCCGGACAAAAAGTCCGTCGCGCAGTCCCGCAACAATGAGGGCGCTGCCAATGGCCATGATGATTGTCGTCGCCATGGGGCCAATCAGGAAAAGTGCCGACGTGGCGCTGCTTCGGTCCTTCGGTTCAATAGACGCCTGGAGCGCAATAAAGACGGCGGTTTGAGCCATGCCCGTGCCTAGTCCGCTGTTGCGGGGGAAAAGAGGGTCAGATGTCTGGAGACACTGGACGATACCAGATTGACAATTACTTACCCGGGAATAATGTACATGGACTCGGCCCAGTTGGTGTTGCCTTGCCATCTCAGGATGAGCAGTGAGTAGCATAACATGCCGGCAGCTGTTGCGAATATTATGAGAGCCTTGTATCGACCGGTCCTTGGTCCGTATGTCAGCATCAAAAGTGTGACAGTCAAAGAAATCTACATCGTGGAGACTCACTTTTTGATTACATGTCCCACAGCTAGTGCTCCGATGGTGTTTCCAACGACCGCTGGGAACAAGTGTGCACCAGCAATAGTACTCGAGGTTCGTTGCGTGACCTGAAAATACAGGGGCACGCTATACATCATCTGCAGAGGGGGCATTGAGCACAAAGCGTCCAAAGTATGAGGTCCAGGGAGGTGCGAATCAGGCGCAAAACACTTACAGACAATTGTGCGCTCATCTGACACCCATTGATGATGAAGCACAGGACGGCATTCTTATTGTGCAGAAGCCGCACGGGGAATATTGGTTCCCTGGCCCAGTTCTTCTCCACGAGAAAAAACAACCCGAGGAGAAGCGCTCCAGTGACAAAAAGTCCCAAGATCAAGGGATGGCTCCAGGGCAGTCGAGATCCTCCAATCTCGGCGGGCAGCATCAGTGCAAAGATTCCCAGGCCCAGGAGTGCGGCGCCAGTAAAGTCGATGCGGCCGAGCTTCTTGCTCAGTCTGCCGTCGCTCGTGGTGTTCGACTCGGGCTTGAGCGGCGGCAAGACGAACCAGCATATCAGGGTTGCGGCGGCAAAGATGGGGGCTTGGCCGAGGAATGACCTGTCTTGGAGGTTACTCGAAAGTTTCTAAACATGGAAGTTATGGTCTCCTTACCATCGCCATCCGATCGTGTCGGTAAGCCAACCACCTAGAGGACCACCGATACTCCGGCCAGTGGTTGATACTATATTGAGGTAACTCTGCCAAGCAGCAACTTCTCTCAAAGGTGCAAGATCTGAGAAAATCGTTGGTTAGTTACTTATCCTTGTGAGTGTAGCATCTAATACTAACCTGTGATAATGAGAGCAACGAGGACCGTCATGCCAGCTGAGCCAGACCCCGAAACCACACGGCCAATGATGACTTGCCAAAGACTTTGCCCAACACCGCTTGAGATTGCACTTTTATCAGCTCAAGAGGACCTTTGATTTGGTTGCCTACACAACTTACACCAAAGCACTAAATACTGGAATTAGTAACCGTACTGGATAACTCTAGCGTTGAGATGTACTAACCAACCAATCGCGAACAATCCATAACATAGGAGAAGCAACGGTTTACGACCAAATATATCGCTTAGTTTACCGTACTTTACAACATTAGCAAAATTTGTTGATTTTGATTCGAATTGTCAAGAGAATTACCAATGACTGGGTAGCTAATCCAGCAAGCATGAAGCCGATGAAAAGCCAACTCGAATTTTCAAGATCATTGAACTCGGAGCCAATCACCGGATGTGTTGCCAATACGAGAGATCCATCGGCATTGGTCGTGAACGTGCCTGGGGGAAACAAGGTAATGAGTAAATATGAGCTAGACTCAAAAAACCAGGTTGATCATATGCATTGGCAGTCTTACCGATCAAAAGTGCAACAACCGTTCTCGCGATGAAAGCGTTGCTGTACCGCCTGCCTTCTCCTTCTTGGCCAGCAGCTGCTGCTATCCGCGGGGTCGTCACCACACCGCTCTCTGGGTCTCGCGGTTCTTCTACGCTGCCGTACTTGTGATTGTCTCCTTCGCCATCGAGTGACTTGCCTCCTAGCAGACTGGAGGTTTCGCTGGGAGTTATCGTGTTACTCTCGGACGACGCCGCAGTGGCGTCATCTTGGTATGTCATGTTCCTTTCACCTTTCCACCGTCCAGCCCGGAGGAATCTGGGTTTGTATAGTCTCTAGCGCTGCGTCGATCTTTAGGTGCAGTATGAGTATAAAGGTGTGAAACAGCCAATCAATCAATTAAACAGGGCGATCGACACGGGCTGTAAAAAAACAACAACGAATACCCCAACGAGTCAGGACAAGGTGAAGAATACCATTCAAAAAAAAAAAAAAAATCCCAACGTGAATATGCACTCATTATTTCCCGGCTGTTAACGAGGGGGGTCTAATCAATAGCTCCTGCCTTCAGGTGCCTGCATTATGAGCAAGCTGATAGCTGGTATGCAGTGTAGTGGGGCATCATCAGGGCGCTTGCGGCCAGTGGCATTGCTGGTAATAACAATCGCAATGGAATCCCCGAATCACGACATCGCGCTATCTAACCAACTTCTCGGTAACCCGGCTGCCAGGCACAATGTTTTTCAAGGGCCGACTCATTATTGAATGCCATCTGGCTGATTAATTCCGCCTTGACTTTTGTCTCTTGGGTCATCCTCACCGGGGGGCAAAAGTTTATGATACAAGGTACGATATATATGCTACTATTGCTATTGTAGGTTGGATGGATACCATGAATCAATGTTGTATGATTGAACGGCAACCACTGAAAATGGTCCCGCAGCTCTTTCGTCAGTTGTCAGCAAGAAAACATGCATGACATTGATACAATAGCCCAATCTCGTCAGACTCCCGATTATATCATACCAGACGACTCTCAAGTCCACTCCGACCACGGAAGACCATGACGATAAACCAGTCCGTCCGTGTCAAACTGCGGTCCCTCGGCATCCAGGATATATCCAAACTCGCAGCGGTTGAATTCAATCTTGACTTGTTTCTCAACATAAAAGTCGTCAAACCGGGGCGAGAGCGCATCGTCTAGGCTATTCACATTGCCGGCAGGGTGTAACGAGTGCCACGGGCGAATGCAGGTCTGCTCCTTGCACGACTTTAACACGAATAAGAGAGAATCAAGTCGCGCTGCCACCTTGTCCAACGGGTAGCCGTTGAGCGACCTCGGCGCGCCTGGACTCTTGGCCCTGGGAGCTAGTAGGTTGTTCAGCTGGCCAGGATCGGTCTAGTTTTCAGAGGCCTAGAGTTAGTGGGTTTGTCCTCATACTATTTCCAACAGAGCAAAAACGTTTCATGTTCAACCATACCTTGAGGTCATACAGCTCGTGCTCGTTGGTGCACCAGACGGAATAGTAAAGATTCCAGTTGTCGCTGACAACGCGCAGGGCTTTGTACGTATTGTTGCCCCACCGAGACTCATAGCCCGGGAATGTCTTGCCCTCTCCGAGCGCGAGACCCCAAAACTCGACATTGACATGCTCGTGGCGAGACTTTGCCGCCTCATCAATGCCGTTGCCGGTCAAGGGAATGGCGTCACCGTCAAAGTGCGCTGCTTCAGGTATCTTGCCGCCAATGAGGTCGATGATTGTAGGCGCCAGATCGGTATGGGTAGTGACAATATCCGCCACGCGGCCCTTGGGAACCTTGGGACCCCTCACAATGAGCGGCACGTTAATGTCCTCCTCAAAGCCGCACTCCTTGCCCGGCGAAAGGCGATGTTGGCCAATGTGAAAGCCATTGTCGCTTGTGTAGATGATGTAAGTATTTTCCAATATTCCGAGCTCTTCCAGTCTGGCAACGACGCGGTCCACGAGCTCGTCGACGCCCTGGAGCGCTCGAAGGCGGGATCGGTAAAAGTGGTCGTCATAGTCTACCACCTCTCGGCTACGCTTTGGAAGGTGGAGCATCCAGTTTGCTCCCGAAGGCTCGTCTGGGTTGAAATTCTCGGTCCTGGGGACTTTGACGTCTTCAAAGAGATGCTTGTGGCGGTCCGCCGGTATAGGTGCCGTGAACTTTGGCGCAACCATATCTGGCCGGACGTCGTATCCGGTGCCCAGAACTGATGCATCAACATTGCTGTGGGGAGCAACGGGTGCGAGGCCCAGAAAGAAGGGTTGCCCAGACGATGCACCTTCGTCGAGGAGCCCCAGTGCCTTTTCCGTCAGCACATCCACAGAGTGTTGACCCTCATAGCTGACCGGTTCCTCCTTGTTCCGCTGGTAGACGCTCCGTAAATAAGAATAGGTAAACGGGTCAAGGAGAAAGTCCTTGGGTATTGATCAGTTGGGTGTAGCAATGATATGCTCGAGTGGAAACTCACAGAGCCATTCCAACCTGCGACATGAGGCGAGTTGTAATTCCAGATGGTATGGGCATTAAACAGCTTGCCAGTATAATATGTACTATAGCCCTCTTCTTGTAGCCAGATAGGTAGGTACGCTTCATTGAAGCCCTGGCTCAAAAACTTTGGATACCCGCCTGTATTATGTATGAGCACCTTGTCTGAGTTTAATAGAAATCCAGGGCCATCCTACCATAAGGTGGATTAACATCAGTGACATTTGTATTATGTGCAGCTCGACCGGTCCAGAGGGACACGCGCGAGGGACAGCAGATTGCAATTGTGCAAAAGTGTCGCTTGAAAAAGGTTCCCTGGTCAGTGAGATGCTTCTTGACCAATGGCATATATTCGAGTGACTGCATGTGCAGGTCCTGGTCGTCGGTCAAGATGAAGACAATGTTTGGACGGCCACGACTGCTATCACTGCCGACAAGCGGCTGCTGTTGGCCATTGTCTGGGAATGGTGGTGGGATATGGCTGTCCTCGGTGCCATGTACTGGCGCCTGGCCATTGGCGTGGGCTCTGCACGCTGCAAGAGCCAAAATCAGGGCGCTTGTGAACAACATGATTTGATCTTGATAAATCAAGTTCAATGATGTTCTGAAGCCAGAGACGACTGTTCACATTCATATGTCGCTGACATGCTGGAAATACCTCTCTCCAATTCCCACCCACCTGGGGACCATGGATTTTAGTGGAGATACGCGACGCTACAGGGTACCGGGGGCTGATGGCGTGCTCCGATACCGAAGCATTCGTTTCCTTGTACAAATTGGAAAGCATTCATCAGTCTAGCACTGGCGTCTAATTCATCAAACCTGTTCCGAGATGGGCTATCATTATGACCAGAGGCCCCAATTCCATCCAATTTTTCATATCACATTTTCTTCTCTGCTCTTTCGTCAGGTCTCATATACGTTTGACACGATGAAAAACTAGTCCGAAGCTTCAATAACTGGAGCCTATAGGTACATTTATTACCTAAGTGCAACGACGATCACCCCGCCCTTCGAGCGCCAGTTTTCTATCTTCAGGTTCAAAAAGTGCCTCTCTTTACGATCATGACGAGAGAAATAGTCCGCTAGCGCACTGGACAACAAACATATAAACGACTCGAAAAACGTGATAGCTCGGAATACTGATTCTCGGGTTCTTGTCCGCCAGCACAAGTTCTGTACGAGTACAGACGTTTTATTTTTTAGCGACCATACTTGTCAATGATTTGTAAGTTTAATATAGCCAATACTCTGCGTTCATCAGCATGCTGTGCTTTAGGAATATCACAGTCGGGGAGATTTATCATTGTGTGGATCTACATTAAGCGCCCTAGTTATATAGTCATACGAAGCGAACACCAAGAAGACCTGCGTTTGATAATGGTAAAAGCTGCCGAACAATCAAAGTTCGAACAAGGGCAGTGCCAACTTTCGAGTTCCAACACAGAAGACAGCAAGCAGCCGATGAGAACCGGTATCAGGAATTAAAAATCTTTTTAAGAGGGGAGTCACTCGTTTCATCAAAATCTAGCAACTTCCTTTGGAACTGCGGTATTTGATTTCCTTCATGAACTCGGCCTGCAGTAGTAACACAGAACCACACGCGAAAGTGGTGAATCAAAGTAGCAAGCTCCATGCTATTCACAACTTGGTGGTTACTCCAGGTACAATCTTTTCCAGCTTCTTGACGAGTTCATCGTACAAACGCTTCTGTCTCTCTTCACCACCCGGACCAACTACAACAGTCGCAGGCGTCCTCACCTTGCCCACATCCAAGTATTGGCCATGCGTTCCCGCTCCGCCGCAGGCTCCAGCAACTAGATTTCGCGAGCCTTGTTCCGACGTCCTGGCAAGGATGAACTTGAGGACGCGGACTTGCAACGAGTCGATCTCTCGTGACAGCTCGCTGTGGCACATTCCGGGATTGGTACAGTTGATGATGACCGAGTTCGAGTCCAGCGGCAGCCGAGCGGCCAGCTCGCGGACGAGAAAGACCTGCATGAGCTTCGTAGTCGGGTAGCGATCCGCAACTTCCCCAGCAGACTTTTCCTTGTTGTTCAGGCGGTTGAAGATGCCCTCGGACGCTTCCGCCTCTTTGAAATCAATCAAAAAGTGCGTGTCGCTGGTGACAATAGTCAGATGGGTCTTGACATTGTATCGTGCCGCGGTGGCCCGGAGCTTGGGCAGCAGGAGAAAGGCGAGCAAAAAGGTCGAGACGACATTGACCGTCACCATGCGCTCATTGTCTCGGACCGTGTTCCACTCGACCGAGGCGACGCCCGCATTTTCCAAGAGCACGTCGAGCCGCTCGAGTTCACGATCCGCTCGCTCTGCAAAGGCTTGGACGCTTTCGTAGCTGGCCAGGTCCATTGGCCATACCTCGATGATGCTGGGGTCGACATGGGTGGCTTGCACAAGAGAGCGCTTGGCGGTTTCGCCCTTTTCCACCGAGCGCACGGCTATAATGAGCTTGGCGCATCCCAATGTGAGAACATGTTTTGCGCCTTCATATCCTAGTCCCGTGTTTGACCCAGTAATTATGATGGTTTGTCCGGCGAAACTTGTGGTAGGTTTGGGGGCATTGGTGAACAGTTGGGCCAAGATAAATTTGGCCATGTGCAATGGCGTGCCATCACCTCCGGGCATATTGAGTATGAAGTCGTATAGTATAAATGAGAGTAGGGAAGATTTCAAGTGTTGCAGATGGCTCTGAATGCGTCTCGACTACAGATAATGTGCTTTTCCTATAGAAATGATAACTTTAAAGATTTGATACACTTTCTGACAAAATCAAAACGGCCTTACAAGATCGCGCACTGCTTCAAACTTATAAACATTAAACTTCTCGAGATATTTGAGCATAACGTTCAACCATGATCGCCAGACTTCGGTAATCGGACAAGTGTGAAATGGCGAGCAATGAAGCATTCGGATTATGATTCTGGAGCGTTACCAAATCCGGCCTTCGGGACCCGAGAAATCCGTTGCCCGGTCTTTATTACCCTTCTTTTATCATGTTTCAACGTATAACAAGGCGAAAAGAAAGTAAAAAGACTGTTATAGAAGAGCCTTGCTGCGCCAATTTCATTTGTTGCAATCGTTGACATGTTAAGTGGCGCATAAGCAAAAGCCTACAAGCCAAAGCGCGCCGCCTCACAGTGTACTATAGGGTATGAGATACAGTATGATGAGTGGACATATGAACAAGCTATTATGTCGGCAAACGCAGACAGAGACAACGTATTCAAAAGCAAGCGAATAAATGGAACTACAGTACACTACTATTCCCTGATTCCAAGATCTTTGGTGCAATTGCAAAACTTAATTGGCACATAATATTGGGATTCGGCGACATGAAAAGGCATGTGCTGCGACGGTCTCCAACACATCATCTTCAGCCATTACATTGCGTGCAAACCGTGCGTGAGACTAGATCCTCGACACTTGTTGAAATAATTGAAAGAAGGACCTCTAGTATCCTGTTCCATCTATTTGATTGCAAAAGCTCACAGGAAGCAAGTACAATGACAATCAACGCTACGCCTTGCGCCTAAGGCCTCCCACAGTTCCATGCATTTGGGCCTCCTCTTATCAAGCTTATCATGGCCAAGAGATCCTTGTGGACAATCCTCGCACAATGGAAAAAAATGTTGGTCGGGCAGTGCATCGTATAGTCGTCCAGTCTCTGGTTGATTCCAGTGATAGTTTACCAATGTGGGGACACACCCGGACATTCGGGGATAAAGGGATCTCGGGGCGAGCAACTAAAAACGTCATTGGCGCTTGCCAAGCCCCCCAAGGACCACTGGGAGACCCTGGAGACCACTGAAGCGAGGCGCAGCATCAACGATGTTCATAAAATCACAGTCATTTTGGGCATGTTGGACTAACCACCAGTGAATCCTTCCAGCGGCAAAACAGCGACGGCGCGGCGCAGCGCAAAATGTAGCGCCTGTTTTTGGGAGGCCGTAGACGTTTGCCAAGATGTAAAAACGATCATCGTCTCACGCAATGATGTTGTTGCTTGTATTTAAGACAAAGAGACCCCGTCGCACCAGCCCGCGATTGGGATTTCACAATCTTTCTCATCTTTGAAAGTATACATTTGATACAACAGTGTCCATCGCAACATAGCAATTTGCGAGCCAAGTTACAACCCAGTTTGCTCGTAACACCATGACATCAGTCATTGACCAGATCAAAGCAGCAGCTCCGCGCAATCATGAGCTTCTCGCCATTCTCTCAGAGACAGACCATGCACCTCCTGACCTGCATCAGCAGAGGACGTACCTCGCAGACCTGAACCAGCAGCTCATCAATCAAGGCAACAGTATCCGGAATCTCGAGCACAAGCGCCAGAAGGAGCTGTCCGAGCATGCCAACTACCGCGACTCGGTCATGCGCCGCTTCGCCTACAAGGTGGGCGGCAAAAAGGAAAAGTTTGCCGCCCGCGCCGCCAAGGAGGAGCGCGACTACTTTGACGCCCTGCAGGAGGAGCACAAGGCCAAGGAGCAGCTCAAGGCCGTGGAGGCCCTGCGCGACGACGCGCTGCGGGTCCGGGACGGCCTCGCCGCCGAGGTCGAGCGCCGCGAGCAGGCCCAGCGGGATCTCGACGGCATGTACGAGTCCATCTTCAACGGGCCGACGCCAGAGTTCCCCGACGAGGACCAAAAGGAGCACAAGTGCACCACGGCCTGGCAGGCCTACGAGGAGGCGCGGAACCGGGCCCGGACGCAGGGCCAGGCCGTCGACGGCCTGCGCGAGGCGGCGCGGCGCCTGGACGGCGCCGTCGGCAGCGTCGAGGAGGCCCTCGACCACTCCCGCATGGACATGTTTGGCGGCGGCACCTTTACCGACATGATGGAGCGCAACGCCCTGTCCCAGGCCGAGATGCAGGTCCAAGACGCCTTTTGGCATTTCCGCAACGCCCAGCGGTCGGACCCGCTGATCCAGGACCTGCCGCCCCTCAAGATTGCGCAGGGAAACCTGATGAGCGACGTCTTCTTTGACAACATTTTCACCGACATGGCGTTCCACGACAAGATCAAGGACTCCCGCGCGGAGCTGCAGCGGTGCATCGAGGTGCTGCGCGTACAGCTGCAGGGCGCCACATCAAAGCACCAGGAGCTGAGTCGGGACCAGGATGCTAAGAACGAGGCTCTCAAGACGGCGCGAGCAGACCTGCAACAAGCCAGGAAAGGGATTTTTGAACGTACAATTCGTGGTGATGATGCACCACCAAGTTACAAGGAAGTCACGGCATAAAATGTTGTTTTATTGAATGATACCCAATGCTGGTCTTTATGGAAGACCATTGTAGGATATAAACAGGCACGAAATATTGGGAGTCGGTTCGGGAACGAGATAGCGGAGTTGATTCCATTGATACCCTCTTTGTAGAACTGTCATCAGTCACTGACTGACAAATTAAAATCTTCCTTTCAATATAAGAAACTGTCTCATGACCACATATCTAATTGTCATTGGGCACATCGATGGTCTACTGAACTCCAATTCGTTGGCGCTGTGAATATCTCCGCTTGTCCAGCCAATGGCATCACGAGTAGGTTGTCTGCGGGCTCGGGTCCTACTGGGGGCACGGCAAGGCCGTCAAACAGGTTGGAATAAGAAAATGGCAGGTCGAATGATCCAAAGTAGCCTGTTGCCAGTGTTAGTAGATTAAGTATTGCGCGGAAGATTCGGTGAAGAAGATCAAGAGACGACTTACTGGGTAGGCATTGATAGTCCCAAATATCGGTTGGTGTATCCAGTGGCATGGGGAGCTCCGGCTGCGTCGAGCTCTCAAGGTTCGTGTTTGTCTCGTCCGTCTCATCTAGAGAGACTCTCAAAGCCTCGGAAGCTTTGGCCGCTTCCGTCGAGGATCTACTCGTACGAATCCACTATAACAAGAGATGTCAGTCAGGCTCTCTATTTGCGCGTCGCTTTCAGATGCTTACGATTCCCTGTGACCTTCGACAAAGTCTCTTGAACAGTTCCAAGTCGTCCTTATCCATGGTCGCCTTGTTGTGTTCGAGATAGAAACAGGCGGCAATGCTCGCAAGCAGGAAATTCTGATGAACCGCGGTCAAGTATCTCCACCTCGCAGCGTAGAGCTGCCCAGACGGTTGCGTTTCCTCGTCGCAGATGTGATGAAACTCGAGAAGTTTACAGACAGATTCAAACAATGTCTTGCGCGAGAAGGCGTATCGATCTTGATCCTTTTGAGGCATGGTAAACTTTAGGTGCAATACGATACGAGCCTTGAGATAGACAATCTCGAGGTACATTCTCCGGCAAATGACCTGGGGTGAGTCTGTAATGGACTGCTCCAAGGGCCGCCACTTGTAGCAGCTTGGCATTTTCGCCAGTGATTCGCTGATCATCGAGTCGTATTTCAAGACATTGGCATAGTCACATGGTTGCTTGCTCACTAGATCCGTCACCATGCCAAAGACCGTGAGGGACTTGCCCTTGGCCACACAATAGAGCATCGGTGTAGGTTCCGTGTCAGGTCGCGGAGGCGGCAGCACCGTCGTGCTGGCATCAAAGTCGGTGTCGAGCAGATTCCGGGGCTCGCGCACAGCGTCAAACTCTCGGATAAGTCGTTCTGCGCCGACGGATTCCGACAGTGCGCTGTCAATGACGAGTAGGGACCGCCACAAACGACGCCGCATTTCCGACTCGTACGGAGAGAGATTTCCGATCAGGTCTGGGTCTCGGTGATATCTCATTCGGCGCGCAATGTTGACAACCAGGCCCATTACTAGCCACGTGCCGTCATCGGCGTCTTTCTTGTCGAAAAGTTCAATCACGATGTAATGGATGAGCGCTGGAATGGCATATGGTCCGCCCTGGGTGTATTTGCCAAACATGAGGCACTGACAGAGCTTATCTCGGTAAATGTTGAGTGACATGTCCAGATCTTCGCCGGGAAGCACTGAACTTTCTGGGTTGGCTTTTTGAAACTGAATTGCTGTACAAAGCATCCCGTCTTGACATCAAGTCAGCAATTCGTGATTGAAGTTGGATATATAATACTTGAGCAAGAATGAGGGCAAGAATCAAGAAATTTCGGCAGAATACCTGGTCAGAACTTACATAATAATGCCAGCCATAGCGGTGCAATATTCTCTGGCGACTTCCAAAAATTATCATACTAGGAACATTCATCAGTCAAAAAAGATCAATTCTATATCCACAGGCGGCAATATACCTCTTTCAAAAATTCCGGTCCATGGATGATGGCTAATCATACATTTAGTCAGCAAGCATAATGTGTAGATGTGTGGTCCACGTACCTGAGGACAGGTCCAGTCCATTAAAGTAATATGACACCATCCGATTGGTCAGATGCCGCGGCGGGAGTGCGTGAAGCAGCTCATCCATGGACGCCGCAGGTCTGCAGCCGTACAGGAGCCGGGGTCCAGCCTTGTTTTCGCCCGGTACAGGAATTCCGGCCTTGTGGGCACAATCCAGAGGCGCGTTGACTTTGCGCAGATCACGGAGGATGGATGACCAATTTGAACAGTCGGGGTACTGTGGCTCGGCAGCAGACGCTGTTGATGGGCTAACTGCACCGTTGCTCGCTCCAGAGTCTACGGGCGTCGGGAGAGCGGACATGTCGGGCGTCTCTCTTTGCGAGGACGATGACAATGTGCGATCACTCACTATCGAGCCGACCTGCTCTTCTAGGTGGCGAAGCCTTTGTTGGACATCGCTGGAACCGAGCCCAGCGCTCCGGCGCTTCTGGACCCCGGCGGTTGTTGGGGAAGCGGTCGCAAAGACACATTGTGCTTCCAATCCCCGTCGCGAACAATTCTTGCAAGGCTGGACACGATCACATTTCAGTCTAACATTGTCAGTACTATATTCTGTATGGTTCGATGTTTGTTTTGGCTATCGTACTTTCCACGACGACAAAAATTACAACTTAGCTGAGGCTTGTCTCGCCGCCGATTTGGGGGTGGTCGAGGGCGGGTACGGCCACTATTATCATCGGACATTGGGGTGAAGAGGGACCAACGTTCAAAGTATTGACCTCGTTTACTCGAGTACTACTCACAAACGAAGATTGTAGAGTTTTACCGTCCAGGTGGTACATCGACCATCCGGCGATTCTTCCATATAAATGAAAGACACCTCCCTGTAGGCACGTCAGCACTAGATGTCGCGGATTATATCCGACCGTCCGACCATCCGGTTTCGGACAGTCATCTTCCGTCGCGCGACACAAAGGACAGCTTGGTGATCTCAATCATGGTGTCCGATCTTACCAGAGCTACTCCTAACAGATTGTTCGCCTACTATGACCTTGAAATCTAACCACCCCCATGTCTGCAGGTTGCCATCATGTGCCTCGTAAAAGTAACAATTAGGCTGCACAACACAAGAGCCATGGTTGACTTGCCAATCGCTAGTGATATGATTTGTAGCTGTTCCTCCGGGGCTCATTTCAATGACAATACCATAGTGAGCGTCTTGCACCTTACCAAACAATGGATGCATAATGAATGTCCAATGTCTCAAAAACTTGTAAGTGCTTTTAAGCTGCACGTTTTCCGTACTTTTTGAATCTTTTTTCCTCTCGAGCAAACTCGTCGTACTTCTCGTCTATGTTATATTTCTACTGAATCTTGTTGTGAAAACAACAGGACAAACCCCTGTTTTTCAGAATATCTGGAACTTTTCCCGCCTGTCAGCACCCCGCCAAGCTCGATATTCTGCAACATGGGTCTCCCGGATGATGCCGAGTCTGGTCCAGAGATGGGCGTCAAGATGGCAGAGAAAACTCAGGGCAGCAATATAGTCGACTGGGATGGGCCAGACGATCCTCAAAATCCTCGAAACTGGCCATCTCTGAAACGGAATTCGCATGTTGTTTTCATCAGTTTGTTTACTTTGTACGGGTAAGCTCAAGGTTTCCATTTCCTCTTGTCTCGGAAGGAATTGGGCCGGGACGGACAGAGATGGGATGCAAGCTGATGTCAAACCCCCCTTTGCAGAAATCTTGCCTCTACCATGTTTGCGCCCGGTGCTGGAGAACTTGTGCAAGATTTTGGCATTACGAGTTCGGTTCTAGCAGCATTCACTGTCAGCATTTACTTGGTTGGCTACGGAATAGGACCGCTCGTGATCAGTCCGCTCTCGGAAGTATATGTGAGTGCTCTTTAGGGTGTATTTTGGAAAGCTTTTACAAAGCTAGCGACTGATTCCTCACCTAGGGACGGCTGCCCATAGTCCACATTTGCAATGTTGTTTTCATTGCCTTTACGATCGGCTGCGCTGCTAGCACCAACACGGCAATGTTCTTCGTCTTTCGCTTCATTGCCGGATCTGCCTGCTCAGCGCCAATGACTATTGGCGGTGCCGTCATTGCAGATGTTACCACGCCAGAGAAGAGAGGAAAGGCAATGTCCGTTTGGGCCATGGGCCCGCTGCTAGGTCCGGTATGTTGCAGTGTGAGGTTCGGCTGAAGATCAAAGTACTGACCAGGGAATTCAGGTCGTTGGTCCCATCATAGGTGGCTTTGTCGCACAACGCCTTTCATGGCGCTGGTCATTTTGGATCATTGCCATCCTGGTATTATATCCTAGCATCCATCATGGAGCTCTCACTGACAATATTCCCAGGCAGGGGTTGTCTTTGTTTTATCGTTTATAGTCATGCGCGAAACCAATGCTGCGATTCTTCTTCAACGCAAAGCGGCCAAGATCAATCGCGAAAAGGGAGAAAAGTACCTGGTTGTAGAGGGCGACACTCAACAAGCAGCTCGTCAAATTATCATACGAGCCATCCTCCGACCTACCCGTCTGCTTCTTTTCTCCCCCATTGTCACTCTACTTTCACTCTTTTCCGCGTTTGTCTTTAGTCTCATCTACCTCTTGTTTACGACGTTTCCTTCGGTATTTGAGACCCAATATGGCTTTAGTGTAGAGCTCTCTGGATTGGCATACCTTGGTCTTGGCATAGGTAAGAGTCGCAATCTGGTTCATTTCTTCGCCCATACTAGCTGGCTAATCCTCTTTTTCAAGGGTTCTGTATTGGCATCATTGGTTTTGGCGCCACTAATGACAGGATATACAACAAGCTCAAAGGCGAGGGCGAGGGCACACCCGAGATGCGTCTTCCGACCATGATGTGGGTATCGCCCATTGTCTCGGCCGGCTTCTTCTGGTACGGCTGGACCGCGTATTACCACGTCCACTGGATCGCCCCCATCATTGGCACGTCGCTCATCGCCATTGGTGCCCTGTTCGTCATCATGCCGTCGCAGCTCTACCTCGTCGATGCATTTGGCCCGCAAGCTGCGGCCTCGGCGCTGGCGGCCAACCTCGTCGTCCGCACGCTGTCGGGGGCGTTTCTGACGCTGGCCGGCCCGCCGCTGTACTCTTCCCTAGGACTTGGCTGGGGAAATAGTCTCCTCGGCTTCTTGGGTCTGCTGTTTGTGCCTATACCATGGCTTTTCTATAGATATGGTAAGACTCTGCGAGAGAGATTTGTGTTTCAACCCTGATTGGTATATTCTACTTCTGTTGTCATGGTGAAGGAGATACGTAATGGGGATTTTGGATCATTGTGTTACTCTCGACAGTCTGAGCACTCGCATAAGATTTGACGACGCATAGACATGGTTAGTTTCATTGGCCGTGGAATATACAGATTTAGATACAAGATCTATGAGATTACCCCTCGCCGGGTATGACTTTCTTTCTCTACGTGCTGAACCATGTCCTGCCCAAGAGATTGAAGAACGTGACAGCATTGAGCACGTGGCATTGATTCCCCCGCAAACAATTACACATGTCAAAAACACAGGTCCTAGAGGGTCCGTCGATTAAAGAAACGTTCTTTCCCCCTCATCTCACTAAAAATTGCCGATAAATTCTCTTGGCTCCTAATGTGTCGAGGGCGCCACATACTTCAACACATGGACGGACTTGAAGTCAATGGGGGAGAAATCTTGAATTAAATTATGCCAGACGAGTCTCATGGTTTACTGGGTTTTAAGCTCGTGCTATATGCATACTACTTAGAGTTATTGGCACATTGCCATAGAATAGCCAGGCTTGTTCAACATAAGCTTCATCTAAATTGCTAGCGACAGTAAAATCGTGATTTTCACAACTATGACATCGTTATATTGTCATCGTGTTGACTAGGTATAAATATGATTTCCGTGGTGTCCCGTTCTTTCGACAGCTCTCATTTTCATGGCTGCTTCGGACGCCTATTGCTCATCGTAAAGTCACCTACTATATACAATCAAGTATCACGTATTCAGTCAAACCAGACTCTTAGCAATCAGCATGTATCACCAGACCGTATCAGCCGTCCTCACGGGCCTGCTCTACACTACCCACGTCATGGGATCCAATAACGCGGCAGACGCACAGCCAGGACGCGTCCTAGCCGCCCGCCAACAATCGGCAGACTGCACGGCGGGCATATCCTCTGTGCTCAGCGCGTTTCCCCGGGGCACCGGCGACGCCATCAGCTACGTCGAGTCGGCGCTGGCCACGGGCACCAACGGCGGCAGCGGCGGCGTCAACCCGACGCAGCTCTGCGAGGCCATCAACGCGCTGCCGTCGTCGCAGCAGTCGGAGATCTCCGACTACGAGAGCTCCGTGACCTCGTGGCTCAGCGCCGAGGGCTCGCGCATCGACTCGCTCGTCTCGTCGTGTCCAAACGATACGGCCGTTTCGAGTCTGGCCTCGGTCACTTCGGAGCTTAGTGCCTATGCCAGCGGCTGCAATGCTAGTAATAGTAGTAGCAGCAGCAGCGCCGGCAGCGGCAGCAGCAATGCCACGACCACCACCTCCGGCGGAGGAGGAGGTGTAGGAGGAGTAGGAGGAGGCGGAAGCCAGTCTAGCGGAACGGGCACCTCTGGAACAACCGCCGGTGCTGGTACCCAGACCGGGACCCCAGCTGGTGTCACGGGAACTTCTGGCGGCAATGCTGCGTCAAAGGACCCAGCCTTTGTCATTGGTGCCGCTGCCATCGCGGGCGTCATGGGCGTGGTAAGCGATTTCATGTCACTCTTTACCTTGTTTTTAGCTTCATCACGAGTATATAATGCTCTACATGGTACCAGTCGAAAGAGTCTTCAGCCGAATGCTTACAATACGCCATGTATCAAGATCTGGTAATTGAAAAGAAAATTGCTAACACAGTATTGCAGGCCGTTTTCTTGTGAGCCGTGAGACTTTTACACTGGTCTCGGAGAATATGTACTGGGGTAGCTTCTTTGTCTTCTGGGTGGCATGTCAGAGATTGGGACGCTTGTGGACTGTTCTCTGCTCAAACGATAATCACAGTGATACTAGGTTTAATACATGATGAATTAATATCTAAATTATGTATGTGTGGAGACTAATCTATCAAGTGTTCAGAGTAGAGATTGACGGCCTCCATCTACCACGAGACCCCGTATGGTTATTGATTAAATGCCATGACCTGGATACATGGAATTCCAGTCCATGGTAGTCCAATCCAGTTGGTCCATGCCTACGTCTACAACGCCTTGTCGCGAGATGCCGTCGTAGCTCCATGGCAAGTTGGTCCCAAAATTGGGGATCACTGGTCCCTGCAATGGCTCCAGGCCTAGAGGGTCAGACAGTGGCATTTCAAGCCCACTGAGGTTGAGATCCATGGTCGCTTTGACGATTTCCGACTTTTGCTGTTGTGGGAATATTAGTTCTGTGTCCATTACCCGCTTCACCTCTGCCACCATTCCGGGGACAGGCCCCAGGTCGGCCCCCGACCCAATAGCCATCTCGCGAGCTCTCCAGGCTTGAAGAATCATTCGGGAGAAGATGACTTTCACTGAGAGCCTCTGGCGTTAGCAAAAATGCAGACACGGGTTATCGGGCTCTACTTACTAGGACTCTTGCCATTTCTGAAATTAGCAGAACGAGGTTCGTAATTCTTGCTCATCACATCCCAACATCGCATAACATGCTCTGCCGTAGGATGTTGTTTCAACTCTTGAAGGAGGTGCATGTAAGCCGGGAATGGAAAATTGAACTCGACAAACCACCAATACTTTCTGGTTAGTGGCGAATTGATGAGTTTGGTATCACACTCGAGCATCCGTATGGCGTGGAAAATCATGGTATTGCGCCGCGATTCGGCCTGCTGCCCTTCCGTTTTTGTATTTCTAGAGTAGTACTCCAGCAGATGTGACTTTGAAAATGAGCCTCTCGTGAACCACAAGGTCAAGAATTGAATAGGATTTTCTTGGTTGCAGAATGCGAGGTACTTGTCCTCAATGATCTTCTCCAGGGCTGCGAGCTTATCCGCGTCGGGAATGGAGCCAAACCTGCCGTAATTGGCCAGAGCCTTCAGTCGAGGATTGATATAGTCGATGTGGAAAGAGCTGTGTCGGATCAGGTCGCCCAGATCGCTGCGAACGACAGCAAAGAGCGCTTCTGTTGGTCGCTGATGTGCCGCTGGAGGGTTGTTCATTTCCAACCAAATGTCGGTGTCATTGACATTCAGGGGCAGTTCACAATCCCACGTAGGGACCAAGGACGAGTTCTGATAGTCGAACATCTCACAGATGCGGTTGTCGAACATAACTAGTGACCACCAGAGTCTCCGGGAGATCTCGGCTTCGAGGGGGTCTGAGCGCTCATATGTCGTTTTGTTGTGAATGCCAATCCGTTTGGCAACCCGGACAGCCATACCGAGCATGGATGAAAGTGACCGAGGATCCGTCTCGGACCGCACAGCAAGCTACAGTCGGGTCAGTGGAACAGTTACGTTCTGTCGAGTTGAGGCATCTTCTTACTAGGTAAAGCAACAAGGCTGTCAAGGCATCACGATCGCTGGATCGTAAAACATTGCAGTTTTGCAATGCCTGTCGGCATCCAAATCTGTATGTGCTCAGAAGATCCGTCTTGGCAAGACCAAATAGCTCGAGACATTTCTCGTCATCAAGACTCATGACGGAGAGAGCATAGATGCTGAAAATGAGTGCCTCTAAAGGAGGACTTATGTTTGGTGTGTCGCACGCAGCATCAATGAGGCGCGCTTGGAGGGTCGGCGCATGGGTGACCTTGAGAAGCGGGTCGACGTTCTCAAGATATACTTGCCAGAGCCTAAAGATCTGAGCCTGTTGAGGATGCAGCGTCGAGAGATCCACGTTTGACTCGGGCGAGCCAAAAAGCAGGTGGTCATTGCCCCGACCTTCAAAGGTGCGATCCCAAGCCTTGGCTATCACTTCAGCATGGACATCACGAGCGTCGTCGGATGAGTCGCCATCTTCATCATCATCGTCGTCATAGATGGAACCCTTCTCTGGGTCCAATGTCTTTAGTTGGAAGGATTGTTATCAGTTATTGAACAAGGTAGATCATGTACAAGGCAAACATACCTTTTTACTTAGAGCACGCCATATATTGCTATTGACAATAAGCCATTTTGTTTCCAAGAAAATGGGAGGGGCATCATGTGATGGTCTACCTACAACTGTCTAGATTTGGTCGGAGTTCTCTCTCCGGGGGAGGGCTCCGCAATAGAAGAAGTCGGCTCCGATTCTGATTTTGAGTCATCCCGGTGGTCAGAGTTCTTGTCATCGGCATCAACCGATGCATGATCTGCCTCATCTGGATGCATTGGGTCGAACTTGATGCGGTTCTTGCTCAGCAGGTCTTCATAGTGCCGAAGGCGACTCAGCAGTTCTCGCTCAGGAAACCTTCGGCGGCGGCGCGGGCCGACAGCGACCGCAGGCACACATTGGGCGCCGGCCTTGTTGCAATTGGCACAGGGGAATCTTCGATCGCATTTCACTTTTCTCTGCTGGCACAGGACGCAGGCGAGGACCCGCTGAGGTTTCACGGGGCCCTTCCGCTCCTGCGCGGGTTCTGCAGACGACATTTGGCGCAACGGGTTGGAGATTTTTCGTGAAGTTGAAGCACGATTGCCTCAAAATGATGCAGGCAGCAGAAAGACCCATGGGGGCTTTTGGGTAATCGCTGCTAACGAATTGACCCTAGTAATTTAGGGACTTTAGAGGCGCAGCCTTGGTCTTGGCGCTAAAGGATACGTAAGGATATTGGGCCGTGAGCAGTTCTACGGCCGCAATTGGCCGCCTTCCAACAAGACGTCGCTGACATGCAGCCCGTGGTCATGACTTGGCACATGGTCAAATGCCATTTACATGGACTATGCAGGTCAGTGAGATGTACGGGAAATATACGAAGGATGCGTGGCGCATGAAATAAATTCCCCGGCATCAAACATCTCTCGTCGTCCTTCTCTTGACCCAAGAATTTCTTCTCTACTAGTAACAATCAGAGTTGTTGAGTCGTCGCAACTTACCTGTGAAAGTGGGGGCAGCAGCAGTTGACTGATAATGGGCAGTATGGACTGCGAAGGATTCAATAGTTCCCCTGCCTTTGCAGTGCATCCATCCCATTTTCCTGAAGATTCACAATCATTAGAGCTGATTGGCTCTTCTATTTCAAAATCAAAGGGCAATGTAAATATGCTATTATGAAAATGCATTCATCGGCAACACTTGCGAAACATTGCCTGCCGGAGTATTGATTCATTATTTCTGCCTGGTGCCGATCCTGCTATTTAATTGGTGTAGCGGTTCTCGATTCGTATCTTCACCATCCTCGATTTGGGGGACACGTCATTCCATGTCGAATGGGATTTATCGTGGCTTACATTCAAGTCCTCAAAATGGATGCATGTCAATTGAGGATCAATCAAAGAGGCGTCATGGTTGCTTCAGAAGCCAGTTTCACATTCAGCCATTTGCGCCAGACCAGAAAGGGTCAAGAAAGACCCTCACGAATTTCAATCATGAGAATTACCAAGTTGAAATACGGCTCACATTATCCTCATTCGTCGAGCGCCCAATTGATACTCGGAGACAACAATTTCAGCGAGGTTTTACTCGGTACCGACGCTTGTGATATACGGTTGTTGCTTGCCGAACCGAGGCCGGGTTCCCCGCTCCAGACGAATAATACTTTCCATAAGACGGGCAGGAGATGACCCGCATAGATTGTCGCTCTCTCTCTTTAGACGATCCAGATGCTTCATGAGCTGCATGTCTTGAGACCAATCATCGCTCGAATCAATCTCAACAGCCTCTAACTAATCGTTAGATTCCACAATCCGATATATGACCAGCATATATTGCCGTTGACGCCAACTGGGACTGTTTAATTCGACTTGGGCTACTTCCAAATTATGTCGGGCGCGCCAATCGTACCCGTCCCGGCACCATGGAAACTAAAGGGGACAGTTTACACGGTGACTTTTTGGTGTAAAGCTGGACAGCTACCAGATTTTGCCTATTCACCTCTGGAAGCCGCCTCCGCCTACGCTGATCCCAAGATCAGTGGCCAGCACCATGGCGGAACCAGCCAGCTCCAAGTGATTCGCTACACAGAAAGCCCTGTTGGGCCATACGATGAAATGATTATTATCCCAGGCTTCTTTGACTACCGTGTCGAGGAAAATGGAAAAGTAAAGACAAAGAAGAATGCCAGAGTCACGAGAATTTACGTGTCGCAAAATAAAACGTGCTGGAATGGGCGTAAAAGTAGACACTGCCTCTCAACCTCCGATGCGAGTGACTCTAGCTAAATAGTAATTCAGATTGGAACATACCGAAGCACTTGGCACGTTTCGACTTTCAAGACTTGCCAGACGGCTCTACCAAGATACGGGTGTATCCCCACGACACATGCGACGGCGCGTCAGAAGTACAAGCGAGCAATGTTCCCTTCTTCCAGGCCATTGTGCAGCCACTCCGCTGGGCTCCACCATTCCCGTTTTCGGCGAGTTGGCTTGGATATGCAGGTCTTGATATTTCCTTGGTGCAACCCCCCTTGCCCGAGGGCAATGGTAGCCAGGGTGAATTGCCGGGAACTGACAAGTGTAAGGATATTTTTTTACTAGGGGTTTCTCTAAAAGCATCGTGCTAATTCCAAATAACACAGGGTGTAAGATACTCCCAGGTCAAGCTTCGAACAATACAAGTCTGGCATGGATCGATCTGAGTCAGAGGGATGAGCAAGGAGCACTTAATGGGCAGAATGAGAACTTTTGGCCTAATCTAGGAAGATGGCAACTAGGTGTCAAGATGGAGAATTGCGATATCGATTTTGGTGAGGGCGTCTATTGGAGCGCTCTCTGACAAGCAATCGTTTCCATTAACAAACTCGTTTATCTCTCTAATTTCTAAACGATTCCAAACTATAGCCCGACTTTTTCACGGCTTTCGTGAAAGAAGGCGTACTCATGCAACGACCCAGCCACTGCTTGGTCAGAGGCCAGCGTCCATCACCACCCGTCTCGCCGACCTCCTCGGCACTGACTCCCAATTTGCTGACATAGATTAGTTCAATACTAAATTGCATCATAATGTCTGCCACAGACACGGCATCCCCCATGAGGAACTTTGTGCCCTGCTTCCTGACATGCTCTTCGACCCAGTCCAGATCCTTGTGGACATTGACGGCGAGTTTTTTCTCCATCTCGGGCAGAGCCGCCGACTTTGCATTCTCGGGGATGGTCCAGCGTGCGTATAGCACCGCGAGACCGTGCAGCATGAAGACGCCCTCGGCCGCGTGGACCCATTCACGAGTCTTGGCCCGCACATCAGGATCTCGACTGCAGCTGGCTCTTGGTGTCATACTTGTCTAGTATGTAGCTAATACAATCGAAATCAGCTTAGGTGCTGCAAATACAGGGGGAAGAAGAAAAAAGAGTCTGCCGTACTCCATGATTGCTCCGCTTTCCTGTACAACTGTATCGCCGTCTTTGATGGTTGGTGACTTCTTCAAAGGAGCCGGGATCTTTGCTTGAACCTCGGGCGATGCGAGCCTATTTGCTGCACGATCCTCGGACACTAGGTTGTAAGGAAGACCAAGCTCCTCAAGCAACCAAGTTGCCCGAATGGCTCTTGAGGCACCGAGAAAATACACAGTAATATTCGAAGCCGACATTGTTGGCATGCGGTTTTCAAATCTTGACTTGATTATTCAGCTATTGGGATAATTCCTGTACATTCCACATTGAGACGTCCTTGGCCATCTTATGCACACTTATGCTTTGTTGGAGTTATCTCAATACTGGACTTGATGAGAAATACAATTGATCTCCTCAACATCTAACCTCGAGCATAATGACGTTACGCGCAAAGTTAAGTCGGTGCCATTACCGCAAAGTCAGTCTGTTTGGGTCTTAGCGTACCGAGGGATGGCATTGAGATGTTTATTGCGGAGACTGGAGTGTGTGCTGTAGTTGCTCTTTATACTGTTCTTGGTTGCCATGAGGATAATCTCAAGAATGAAGCACAACTTTCAAGTATTAATCTTTCATAAATACTACAAGACTCGACTTTTGGCAATTCAATAAGTCTAGAATCAGTGCCAGCAATGCATAGTGGAGACTCGGGTTTTACCATAGCGTCAAAGAGGCTTGGAGAAGATATTACGGGGATAGCGTCGATGCGTTTTAATGCCACCGAACCCAGTCCCTTATCTAGACATGGTCCGTCCTTACTAATTGAGCTTCATGCTCTTGCGGAATTGCCTGTTGCAGAAATTGGTCTTTTATTGTTCACTTGAATTATGCATCTTAGGAACGAGTTTACGAAAGGCCACTTGAGGAGCTTGATCATGGTTCATACCATTCCTGGGAAGGGACATTGGCGTACAAGAATGTCAAAGACGAATCAGCTGTTCCCAGTACAATTAATTGTGAAATAAGTGATTGGCTCTTGATGGTGCAGCCCAAACATACAAGTCTGCACTGCGCCGTTGTTGTAGCTGTGCCCCTATTAATTTAAGCTATTGCCGCACGGTCGAAGGTCACTGTCACTTTTGACAACACTTATTCCAGGTCCAGCCATGCAACGTAGTACCTAGTTGAGTCTCTGTACGGAATATTGATGTTGTCATTGTGAAACTGGCTATAATTGTTAAGTGTAATTGGTCCGCTCCGCATGCGACGTTGAAAAGAATACGAAGTGTCTTGGCAGGAATAATAATAGACTAAGCTTATAATTTAACATATTTGGCAGTCGGCAAGGCCGGCGCGGCTCAATCCGGTCATATTGCTCGCTTATAACGGATCGTGACATGGTCAGCACTGGGGAATACGAGCTCTGTCGATCATTTCGTGTAGCTTTCCCCGCCTGTGCCGTAGTATCGGTCAACCGCTAAACGGACCACTATAGTCAGATTTCGCGAGCCTCACTGCCATTGCGTTGCAACGCCATCATGCCATGAGCTCGTAATGCCATACACTGGCTGACTTGTTTATTTCTCTGACAAACAATAGCAAATATGTATATAAAGGGAACATGATGCCCGTCCATTCTTGGTTGGGATCATCATAACATCAAGCATTCAGTCTCATCACAAACCAGACACCTCAAGACACTCAGCATCCCAATATAATAATCATATAATTATTTATATACCAAAAAAACATAGTCAAAATGTACTTCACCGCAGCCATCAGCACTCTTTTCGCCACCATGGCTCTTGCCGCCCCGGCTCCCGCCCCGGCCGAGACCAAGTCCATGATGGCCGATGCCTCTTGGACCATTGAGGGCATGAAGCGCACCTGCACCAGCGACCTCAAGTCCTGCACTTGGGACTTTACCATCAACACTCACTCGGGCACTCCCCAGGCCTGCTCGGGCAGCGTCACCGGCAGCCCGGCCACTCAGACCGACATTACCACTGCCATCAAGTGCGGCAACTTCCAGTGGACCGCCGGCTGGAGCAACCAGTTCGGCCCCGGCTTCACCACCTTGGCCGTCGTCGACAATGTCAACAGGCTCATTGCTTTCCCTGCCTACACGGATGTCCAACTCGCCAACGCTACCGTCGTTACCCCCGACCAGAGCTACACTCCCCAGGCTCTGTCTTAGAGTCTTTCGCATTTATGGAACACAGTGGCCTAGGGTGGGCTGTTCATTTATGCACAGTGGCTCAGCACAAAAAGAGGCGAGCCAAGGTAAAGGGGTTGTGATGGAAAATCGAAAAGGGGATTTACAGTCATTTGAAAGCGACAGCATAGCATACATATTTTTGATTAAAAGTAATGATCAATGTTTAACACTTCCTGCCAACTTGCCTGTTTTACAGCATCAAATTGCCCATGAAAGCCGACAGTGTGTCAGGAATTGTCCAGACGGATGACTAGCGGAGTCGTGAATACGTACAGATTAGCATGTGCCCAAAGAAAGTGGAACTCGAAAACCTCGTGGCCACAGTGGACAAGTCAGCCAAGGAAAATTTAGTAACAGTGGCTGCTTGCCAACGTTCGCATGACAAAGGTCATTTTTCGCAAACGCAGGAACACATCAATGGAGGCCTTGAATGCTTTAATATCCAACCCTCGTTTGGCCTCCTCTGATGCAACTTCAGCCTTTCGACCGTCTGGGGAAATCCATACATCACATCGCGGTAAACCCGGCAGGGCGACGGAAAGATCCGAGAGATAAGATTGATAATCATCTGACGCCTCCACCCCTGCGACCTCGGTGCCTGAGATTCTCGATCTGATAAGCAGCATCGGGGCCAGTCCCAGTCCAGCGGTTAAAGTTTCGTGCAACCTTACTTTTGCTTCCCGTACCCGTCGCTTTCGCTGGTATAATCGTGGGACCATGAACAACTCCGTCGCCCATACGGCGAACGAGCTGCTCAATGCCATACTTCAGTCCCCTAGCGGAAGTTGGGGCGACATCCTGCCGAGTAGTGGTGATTCGATAAATACAGCAGAGAGACGACCCATTACTGATCCGGACAAGCTCAAGTTTCTCCGAGAAATCATTGCTCTCCTTCTCAACGGGCGCAGGATTTGTGCAAGCTTCAACTTGACTGTGCTGGCCACTCTGGCAATACTCACCGCCATTCACTGGCAACTAAAATTCAGAAGTAGAAGGCAAATAAAGCGTCTCGTCAAGGAGACTGCTGATGCATCAAAAGCAAGTCCACAGACACCAGACAAACCCAACAATCATAATCGGCATTTGTCTATTGAGGGCTCGAGAGATGAGTTACCTTCCTCGTCCTCGAGTAGCCTACGCACTGGGTCACGATCGCCCCGCCAGGTAGTCAAGCCAGAGAACCACGATATCGAACGGCAGCCGCTGCTGGGCCATCAGCTGCCGGCTCGGGTACCTCTAGGCGTATGGAGGACAATTAGATGTACGGTCCGGTCCTGGTTAATGTATCAACCACGGCCAATACCCTTTATCAATCGCAGCCTGCCTTCGAACGGAACCACCTTGTTCGTCCTCGGCTATATCGGCGCCAACATCTTCCATCACCTGTATGGAGGCTCCTTTAGGCCCGAGATGGAATTCGTATTTGCCGACCGTGCTGGCTTCATGTTTATTGTCAATATGCCCTTGCTATACCTTCTGGCCGCCAAGAACCAGCCGATCAAGTTCCTCACGGGCTATTCCTACGAGGCTCTAAACATATTTCACCGTCGAGTCGGTGAATGGATGTGCTTCGAGGCCTTTGTCCACTCCCTCGGAATGCTGCTAGATCATCTATTCTTCACGGTTGATTGGCTCAAGGAGGGTGATATATGGTTTTTCCTCCGCCATCCTCTTGTACTGCTCGGCATTGGCGCCTTCGTCTCTTACGAGCTGCTCTTCTTCACCTCACTTGGCAGTTTTCGCCAAAGATGGTACGAGACATTTCTGGCGCTGCACGTGGTTCTCCAAGTCGTGGCGCTGGTGTTTCTCTACTTGCATTTCTGGACGGCGAGGCCGTACGTGCTTGCCTGCCTGATCATATTCCTCGCCGATCGTCTGATTTGGCGGCTAGGACTCAAGTCCACGTCGTTGCAGGCCGATATTCGCGTCCTGGAAGACGGCAATACACTCATGCTGTCGGCCAATTGGGATATATTCCAGACCAAACGGACCCTTTTCTGTAGAGTATTCGGTCCAAGCATCATCCAGGGCTGGAGACCAATGGATCATGTTTTCATCACGGCCCCGAGTCTCGGCCGCACCCATCGACTGCAAGCACATCCGTTCACAATAGCTTCAGCTGCACCAGGAGTCCCGAGTAAAGGCGACGGGAACCCTTTCCATGCATGGCTAGCTCTGCTTGTCCGAGCCCATGACGGATTCACCCGCGATCTCTTGCATTATGCACAGTCCAACCCCACTATCAAGCTCCGTGTGGACGGTCCGTATGGATCAACTGATGCATTGGAAATGCTTCTCACGAGCGAGATCTCGGTCTTGGTAGCTGGAGGCTCTGGCATTGCCGTTGTGTTTCCTCTGGTCTGGGAGCTTGTCCACAAACAGGACCATATTTTCCCACAGCGGCAGATCCATCTACTATGGGTGATTCACTCGAGTTCTCACCGTAGCTGGTTATCCCAGAACCGAATCGAGGATCTGAAACGTGCGGGTGTGCATATCACGATACCACCACCCACGGCTGAAGTGGGACGACCCGATGTCGACAGCTACATTGCTGACCTGGCTGAACGCTACTCGCAATCAGGTGCTGGAATGGGTCTGGTTGTGTCAGGCCCCGACGCCATGAATAGAACAGCCAGAAATGCATGCGCAACTGCTGTTCGACGAGGATACAATGTCCGATTGAGCGTTGAAAAGTTTGGTTGGTAATGTTGTCTTGGACCTCATCGCTGCACAAACGTCATTCGGATTCGGCATGTTGTAGCATTTGGAATGCTTCATGAGACCACAGCTCACTTCATCCAACAAAAGATGGCCGTGCAATTTGATAGGCCAAGAAACTCATATACAGCCTGGTATATTTCATTCGCAACAGTGCGAAACACGAGTTCAAGAGGGGAGTCGGGCGTTGCACTGCTATAGAATTTGGGCTTCACTTGTTAGACTTATGGGTTGGATTTGGCGCATTCAGGAGACTGATTTTGGTTACATTATAAACATCCGAGATGTATCGGTTAGACAGTCTATAGCAAGCTTGGTCAGCTAGAATTCGGAATCTGGCAGATATTAAATCGGCATAGAATACAAGGACTATTTTGACGTTCACAGCTGCAGGTAACGAAGAGTCATTTTGAAAGAACTCACACAAGCGTGATCCTCTACTAATAGAAGATCGCCCCTGAATCTTTGGCCATAAGCTTCCAAGGGATCCAGGTTTCAGTAGGCCAGGAGCTATCTTGAGACCACCCAAGGCCCCACTACTACACTGGCAACACCCCAGATCAGAACCCCACCATCGCCAACCGTCCCCTTCAACCTCCAGGACAAGCTTCAAGTCAATTCGGCATTCCCATTTCCCAGACACGGATCCGCTTGATACCCTCTTGACTGTTCTTTCTTTTCATATTCCACATCATGGCTGCCGACCCGTTTGACTCGGCATTGTAAGTGCGAGCCGCAAAAACTACCATCACATGTATACAAACACCCGCTGATTTGATCCCCCCTCATCTCTCTAGGGACCTGCTCCGCCGCCTGAACCCCAAGCACACGACGCAGCACCTGCAGTCGCTCATCAGCCTCGCACCGGACCTGACCGAGGACCTGCTCTCGTCGGTCGACCAGCCCCTGACCATTCGCCGGTGCAAGCAGACGGGCCGCGACTACCTCCTGTGCGACTACAACCGCGACGGCGACAGCTACCGGTCGCCCTGGTCCAACGAGTTCGACCCGCCCCTCGACGGCGGAGTCGGCGATGGCGGTGCGGGCGACGGCGCGGGCGCCGCTGGCGTGCCCAGCGACAAGGTCCGGAGGATGGAGGTCAAGGCCAACGAGGCGTTTGATGTCTACCGCGAGCTGTACTATGAAGGTGGTGTGAGCAGCGTATACTTTTGGAACTTGGATGACGGCTTTGCTGGCGTAGTACTGCTGAAGAAGGGTAAGTGAATATCACTCACCCCTATACTCTGCCCATGGTCAATGTCAGGGAATGCAATATGGGTCAGTTGCCCTATGGGCAGAGACAACCACTACTGGTTGTCTTTCCCTACATCCCCAACTTTCGCGGCCAGGGGATTGCTCTCACGAAATGGCCATATTGTCAGCCTGATTGATGACCCGGATATATGAGCGCTTGATCCATTGTCCCTTTTGGAAAGGGTATCTGTACAAACGACCGCTGTCCAGCGCCCCAACCTTTCCCGAAACATTGAGCCTGAGCTGACCGCCATCTTACAGAAGCCAAGCCTGGCAGCACAAGCGAAGGATCATGGGACTCTATTCACGTTTTCGAGGCCATCGACCGCGCCCGCGTTACACAATACAACCTGACGTCGACCGTCATCCTATCGCTGGCCAACAGCGGATCCGGACTGGGCGACATGGACCTTAGCGGCAACATGACCCGCCAGGTCGAGACGGAACTGCCCGCCGAGAACGACGAGCAGCAGATTGCCAACATTGGCAAGCTCGTCGAGGATATGGAGCTCAAGATGCGGAATTTGTTGCAGGAGGTCTACTTTGGCAAGGCCAAGGATGTCGTCGGTGATTTGCGAAGCATTGGCACGCTGAGCGAGGCCGGCAGGGACCGGCAAGCCCAGAGGGAAATTATCGGCAGCATGAACAAATTTTCTCGCGATTAGTGATCAAAATATCTGGAATATAGATCGGGTAGGGGGTTGTTAATAGCGCTGGTTCTCTTCTAGTTCTTCACTCATACCCATAACATTATCATAATGGGACAAACTACGATAGACTGTCTCAATGATGAGTACATAACGACGCCGGCACTACTGGCTTATGGTTGACCCAACATCTGGTATCATCATGAAATACTCACAATTTCTCATGATACTCTTAGTTGTCTCGGATCAGGTCTGATACGGCTACCAAATCTGCTCCGGTAACCTCCATGGTTCTACAAGGCTTGATTCTCTCCTCGAAAAATTAGTCTTCATAACTGGCCTTTTCAAGTGAGGCGGCGCGGGTGCCTTTGTTTGACGAGTATATTTTACTGTACTACAGTGAGCCATTGTTGAATAGATTCGAGCTGTCCATGGGGGTTCTCATTTCTCAGAAGATGGTCATGCCATGGCGTAATATAGCACTAAATTGATGCCATGTGAGGAAAATGGCGAGAGTCTTTATAGGTTTGGGTTGGGTATTGGTATCGGAAAGAGCTTGAACTCAAAGTCAACACAATTGAGTAGATCTTGACTAAGGTGTAATTCCTTTATTAAACACGGACTTGTGGCAGAAGATGAAGAAGAATATGTCAAGCGAGGCATCTACTAGAAATGGTGCTTGGACTAAACATCTATGAGGAGACTCTGACCTGGTTGAAAGGCAACCTATGATGTTGTACTCACCCCATTTCTGTTGGGATATGGGATTTTGTAATAATCTCTGATGAGCACTCGCCAATCAATATCAAAAATCAATTAGTTCCTTATTTTTCTTCATCCATTATTAATAGTCAAAGGCTCGGATGTCTTAGCCAAGAAGATCATTGGGGGGAGAGGTTTCCGGACGTCATCATCAAGCTCATTGGATGCAAACTATCGAGAGAGCATTACTTGGATTGAGTTTGGATAACATTCAACTTGAACGGTTCACCCAACAGGAAAGCAGCGGAATAAACACAAGTTTACCACGTGATCGATGCAAGGTTGCCCCCCTTTCCATGTAGATTACTGCTAACCTAGTATCCCCCCAAAGTGCGCGGTATAAAGCAATCCATTTCCCGATTGTCGGCCGCATGTTTTCGGCGTTTCTTGAACACGCCAAAGCAGCATGACATTGGTGGAGTACGTGGAAGACGTGGATGTTTTCTAGGTTGAATAAAAAAAAAAAGTTGGATGAATCAATAAAAGGTATGGCAGGGTGATGATCGAAATTGTGAATTCCTACTGAAACATCAAACAAGGGCTGAAATGGCAGCTGTATGTCTTTGAAAACAATGTATTCTGGCCTGATAGTGCCCCGTCAGAATCCCGAGTATACGGCGCGACCTAGAAAGCAAAAAGAAAAAAAAAGAGAGAAATTTAAGAACATGTGACTACTCATAATCTCTCGCCGTGCTCTGTTGCAGACCCAACAAAAGCGATCATTGGGTGAATAGATTCGAGCATAATCAAAAGTATATTGTACACCAAACGTGCTGTTCAATGCGTGTAGTCCAAAACGTCACTCCGGGCGCTGTACTATGTACAGCATCGGAGTCGCCGGCTGCCTTGCCGGTCGTGCTCTGAACGCTACATGGGAGCGACAGCGATCCTAGTAGTGAAAATAGGCAAACTAAAACACGAAGAAATTGTTTCAGGAGCTGCATTACATACTCTCCTGGTCGTACATGTGTTTTTTTGTAAGTGACGTGCATGCCAAGCAGGGTTTTATATTGCCTGTTGCCGAACGATAGAGACCCTGGTCAGGGAACTTTACTGAAACCTCATATAGTGTAGTCAAGCCAAGGCATACTGCTTACGTTAGGTCTTAATCATCGTGCAAGCGCAGTGCCTGTCGATCGTTACTTATTCTTCGTGAACAACTGAGACGCGTCGATGCCAGGTTGCCAGGGAGGCCTTTGCCAGGCACAACTGCCTATTCTGGGTACGGAGTTGGCGTAGTCGTCCCTTGATGCAGATCTTATAATGTCGACCTCTTACTTTGGAGAATATACTTCAGAGCGCGAAAGTGGGCCGTATGTCTACTACTCCATACCTTTCTTTTGATAGCTGCTTGAATGGACGGAGACGAACCACCGGAGGCGTCCAAAATTAGTGCCTGGTGGGTAAAGCAGATGATGATTTACTTTCCTTCCGAAACAATAGTTATTGGCTGTTGAAAGCGACAATGCCAAGTTTGAGGTCAACACCTAGTTGTGCCAGGCAACTTGTCAGGGTTGTGTGTTCGTAGTTTTCCTGCGACCTGCCGTAGCCAGAGAGAGCAATGCGGCTGACGGCACCCCTGGCATACTGAGTTGCATGGCAATAAAAGACCCCGAAGTAGGAGTGGCGGTCGAACAATGGAAGAACGATGCAGAGCCCAGCCTGGCGACGGGGTTTATCTCCGGCGCATGCTGTACTTTGTATGTACTGTACTGCATTGCATGCAGCGAACACCCTGGTCCGTCAATCCGCTTCCCTCTTTGTTTTCGCACACAATCAATGTGAATCTGACACTGACGAACTGCGAAGATCCCTAATACCACCACCCGCAGTACCGAGCTCCTGGGTAGGTGTCAGCTGATGAGACACGCCATATGTAACTTGATTGTTATAGCATGCAACTCCTTGTGTGCCTTCTTCCATGATCCGATCAAGATGATTGAGGAGCCGGATTTTCTCACATGGGGAGCCGGTAAGGCTTTGTTGAACAAAGAGCACTGCGCACTGAGTAGCAGGGCATCTTCGGCCGGCTGGTGGGCTGATATACTGATTGGTATATATGCGTATCCACTGATGTGTAGTAGCGTACACACAGCCAACAGGGTCGGATTCGAAAAGAAGTGTTCGCGAAGACAAAGATTTGCTTTCGTATGCTTGGTTCGCTTGGGGAATTCCAAGGTTGATCGACAAAGGCCTCTCGGGACAGGGTTCGTCATGTAACGAAAAGGGGATGGGGCCTGCGCGAGAATCTTTCTAGAAACAATCATGCCCCCTTGACCCAGTTTGCCAGGCGGGCCGCAGTGAAGAAGCTGGACTGGAATTGGAGGATCCCTGGCTTTGCATTGGCGCGTCCCCTTTCTGGAGCCCAGCCAGCGCAATCGAGCTTCTTGACTGGCCAGCGCTCACTTGAAGAGGCTCACGAACGATGGGGTTTTGCTGGGTTCTAGGAACAAACGGTACGGGAATCGGAGTAGCAGCAGCAGCAGCAGCAGCAGCAGTAGCAATTTTGTTCGTGGCGGTCACCAACGAAACAAAAACTCCTTACCGACGTGTCCGTCCGTCTATCCAACCATACATCCTGCCGTCTTGCATACATGCGCTTCTCATGCAAGAGTGTCGATTGGTATGTAAATTGAAATTGTCGGTAGATGCTTCACCACAAGCACGCCCCTTTAATTATCAGGTAGTCTCCCCCGGGGTTGCAGATAGGCTATACTGAACTGTACGTAGAGCATGCATGCGTCTAAGTAGGGAATGCTGCCGATAACATGCAGGCGAAGAGCGTCTGCTTCTTCCGGTGGAAGACAGCACAGGTATTGGACTGGGGGGGGGGGGGGGGGGGGGGGACCCGGGGTTTGCTGGCGATCTGGTGCATCACAGGTTGCGTCTTTAGAAATTACGAAAAGACGGCGTTTGCGACACTGCGACATTGCACAGAGTCCGGTCTCGCTGCGGAATGTCTTACGGGCAATAATACCCTGTATGCATGATGCAAACCGTGGCGTTGGATGTGTCCCAGTCGTTTGTGATGGATATTTGTTCTTAGGATATGTGAGGTGGTCAGGCAGATACCGTAATAATCTGGCCGACCGACCGACCGACCGACTGACAAAGCGACCGATTAACCGACTGATGACTGTTGACAGGCTGCAAATTCCATGCAAATGTTTGGTGGTGAGAGCCCCTCCCCCCCTCTCTCCCTCTCCATGTGTCAGGACGGCAACGTGGACTTGTTGGTCGGACGCGAGCAAATGGGTTTTCAGGTACTAGAAGTAGGTAAAACACTGATATTGTGGAGGGTATAAATGGCGGTCAGCTATTGATCTTTTCTCTCTTCTGCGATCGCCCACCTGTCCTCTGGACCGTCCGACCTCTTGCGGCTATTAATAAGTCACTCTGATGCGGGTGCGTTTCGGCCGCCTGACTGAATCGTACGCCGTGCTGCTTGCATATGAGATGCTTGTCCGCTTTACTTTAGTGTATGTACTTGGCTGGGAGCTGGACGAGACCAGTGGCGATCTCCAAGCTGGATTTGGGGGGAGGTGTACTTTGATTGTAGGTAGTATTCCGTCTAAAATTTTCACAGATAAATATTTTTTCTCTGACTTGTTGGTGTTTTCTTTGCCAGGATTGATGATCTATGACCTGTTGTTGTGAGTATGTACCTTGTTGTGTGTATGGGCAGGTACCAGGCCAGGTGGGAAGAATTGAAGGTTGCAGAAACATAGAAGCAGGTACGCGCTCTTGTCTAGGCAAAGGCAGATATTGTTCCTCTAGGGCAGCTGATAGATGTTGGTGCCCTGTAACATTCAATATTTTTCAGAAGGAAATTAGACTACTACATTGTATCAAATCAGGTATCAAAGAATGGCTCACGACAAACTGTCATGATGCGTGTTTGTTCCATCTTTCAATCTGCCCTTGACGCAGAGGCTTATATGTCGGTAATGTGCCATGCATTCACTTCAATCTGCCCAGTCAGGTACATATAACGCGAGTTTGTGCGTACAAGGCAGGTGGTACATTGGTTGGTAAGGTGTGTATGTAATGTACTTGTAGACGAAATCCTTCAAGTCGGGGTGTCCTTGGGTGTTCATTTCCAAAACCAAGAGGGAAAAAAAAGGAATTCCTATAAATTATGCCATGCATGCATCATTGGGAGGAACAATTCTTTGCAAATCGATATCTAGGTACAGTACAACAGGTAGGGATTTAGTCCAAGGGGAGGAAAAAACAAGTACTGCCGATTCGGGAAGGGTATGGTGGTTTGGACAAAGAAATTGAAACCCTTGGAATGTAAGGATAGTAGGGGTCTCCCGGCGTTGTAACAAACAGCAGCTGTGTGCGGCACGGCTCCTACGAGAATTGATACATCAAGGTAGGGTGAACGTTAGACCAATCTGGGACTAGATACATGGCATCGAGAAGAGCTTGATTGGCAAGAAGAAAAAAAAAGACTGCGAAGTACGTTCTGTTTCGTCTGGGTAGACACCTGGGCAAGAGACAGACAGATGGACAGAGAAAGAGAGAGACAGGTCCAACCCGCCAACCAAGAATGGCATCGATCCGTAAAACAAGCCAATTCTCATCAATGGTAGAATGGGATGGTTGCCGGCCTTGGATCGTGGCGGCCCTTCGCTAGTTCCCTTTGGCGAAGGCCTCCCTACCCGCGTCCGGCGTGCAATTGACTTCGTCCGTCGGCTGCTTTGTTCCCAATCCTTCCCTCTATTTTCCTCTTTGGTCATCGTACAAGGGCAATTCGTTCGTGGTCTCGTCCCCTCGGCCGGCCGCTGAACCCAGCAGACGGTTTTGACGGTCTGCTTATGGTTCGTCCATTTTGCTGCGTCACGACTCACAACCACATCATCCTACATACAACTTTTTTTTTTTTTTTTTTATTACATGAAAGCAGCACACACACAGACGGACAGACACTCCCACTCACACACACCTTAAATGTCCGTTCCTGGCAGACACCATACACCACCCCCCCGTTTCCCGTGTACATACTGTACGTGTAATCTACCGCCGCAGCGGCGCAGACCTTGGACTGTCTAGATTATCTGTACTCAATAGTATTTCGTAGGTCAGGTCCAGTCCTCAAGTTCCAGGGTCCGTTTCTTAGCTCCAGTCTGTCATAAGGGCTGGGGCTTGCCGCTTCGCATGGACATCCTCTTCTACCTTCACAGTAGCACGTACAAAAGTGAAATGAGCAAATATTAGTGCCTGGGATCCGCGGGCCCATTCTACCTAACCTACCTAACTAGCCAAACATTATTTCCAGTCTCTTTGTACAACTCATACACTTGACACAATACACCACTCTCGCATCTCTTCTCTTTCCCTTGGACTTTCGAGACACAACTTGTTTTTGAGTAGTGCTTGCTCTGGCTCTGTTGCTTGCCGACACTTTGTCCCTCCACCGTATCCTCCCCAAATAGACAAGGCACGTCTTGTCATTCTTCCCTCCCATTGCCTCCTCCGCCCGGGACGCCGACGCAGACCAGAAGATCCCACCCAAGACGTCCCTCTTCCGTTTCGGCCGTCTCCCCTGAATCCGACCTAGCTTCAAGTGGACCCGGGGCCTTTCGACGGACTCTGAACTTTGGGCTTCCTCCCAAATTCCAAAGTCTTGCCAAACCCCGCGCAGTAGCCCAAACCCGCCCCTCTGGCCAATCTGTCAGACAACCGCCAATTCCATTATTCCCCATTGTCTGCCTGCTGCCACCACTGTTGCTCTCGAAACCTTTCTCCTCGCCCGCGGAACAAAAAATCATGGCGACCGAGAAACCGTCGGTGCTGATCATCGGCGGCCTGGGCTATATCGGTCGGTTCCTCGCTCTGCATATCCAGAAGAACAATCTTGCATCGGACGTCAGGGTGGTGGACAAGGTGCTGCCGCAGCTCGCATGGCTAGCGCCAGAGTTCGAAGAAGCATGTTCTGGAGACAAATTCATGCAGGCTGATGCGACGAGAGAACGTATGTCTCAACCGCCCCCATTCTCTACCTCTCGTTCTTCTTTTTGTAGTCTGTATTTGCACTTGTGCTTTTTGCAGTGGCCTGGAAAATATATAGCCTGATCGAGTCTGCTGACGATATATCCTCTTATTACAGAAGCACTAGCGAAGGTATTCGACCGAGCAGATGGCAAGCAATGGGATTATGTCTTCAACTGCGGTGGAGAGACCAGATACTCCCAGGAGGACGAGGTGTACAAGTTGAGATCTCTCAACCTATCACTGGCGCTGGGCAGAGAATCGGCCAAGCGCAAGGTGAAATGCTTTATCGAGTTGAGTACGGGAATGGTGTACAAGTCGGACTCGTCTCCCAGCAAGGAAAGCGATAAGCTTAAGCCGTGGAGTAGAATCGCTGTCTACAAGCTGGAAGCTGAGCAGGAATTGGCCAAGATCGAAGGGTACGTAGGGTCGGATTGGTGGTGCTCTTGTTTTTTTTTTTCTTTCCCCTTGTCTCTTCTTTTGTTGCATTTCCCCTTCCTTCTCTCTTCCTGTTCTCTGCTGACATGATTGCTAAATGCAGACTCAATCTTGTAATCGTGCGTCTCGCACATGTCTACGGGCCTTATGCTTCCCAATGGGTAGCCACAGCTCTTTGCATGGCACGTGTATACCAGCACCTGGAGGACGAGATGAAGTGGTTGTGGACAAAGGACTTGCGCACGAACACGGCGCATATCGACGACGTTACGCGGGCTCTGTGGGACGTCGCCAGGTGGTACGACGCTGGTAAGGCGAACTGGGATACCAAGGAGATGGGCACGACTCCAACTTTCAACGTAGTGGACGACGGCTCAACGACGCAAGGCACCATGGCCGAACTTATCGGCCAGATCTTCAACATCCAGACCGGTTTCCAAGGAACGCTTATCAGCTCGTTCGCGAGGCTCAACCTAGACAGTGTTGTTGACGACGTCAACGACCAGGTGCTGGGTCCCTGGGCAGATCTCCAGGCCGACGCCGGTATTACCCGGACCAGCCCCCTCACGCCATTTATGGAGAAGGAGCTTCTCAAGGACACAGACCTCAGCATGGACGGCGAGCGGCTGAAGAAGGTGGTGGGCTTCCAATATGAGAAGCCCCGGATGACCAAAGAGCTCTTGGAGGACGTGATCGAAAGTTACAGGAAGATGAAGTCGTGGCCATGATGATAAGGTTGGATTGCCTTGTGAAAGGTTGTGTTTGAAAAGCCTGCTCGAGGCCCCGGGAACGTCTTATGAGAGTCCAAAGAGATATCTTGACGAATCACATCCGGGGCCCAAGCAAATGAAGCAAGAGGGGAGTCATGCTCTATTGGCATCATTGCATTTATGAAAGCAACGACAGTTGTGATGGTGCATGGATACGGCATCTGTACGACTAGGATATCCATTTTCGTTCCCTTATTTAGTCTACCTATATGACAGTGGTAGTTTCTACTTGTGTGCCGATTCAATAACACCTGAAGAGAAAGCACTTTTTGGCCCAGGCCCGAACGCGTGGCATGTGTCATGGTATTTGCTAGAACACCGGGTTGCTTGATCAATCACTGAGTCCATCACTTGCATCGGCGCCTAACAAGGCCAGTATTTTGTTTTGGGTGTGGTAGATAATCATGAAATAGGGCGGTACTGTATAATGCCTAGAGTGCGACATCCCATATTGAATGTGGCTGCGTCCTATTGGACTGCATGAATCTATCATCATCCAATCATTGGCCTGCCGTCCAATGGGTGTACTCTTTCTCAATTGAATGATTGGCCATCAAGTCTGGGAAACTGAATATGGGGGAGGGGGGCTGTACTTTCTTAACAATGGGGTCAACCATGCGACGTAAGAGTGTGCTATCAACAATGTTACTCAACCTCGGGAAGTCGTTTCGCAATTCAAGCACTTGAGGAGTTTCCTGATGCTACTATCCGTCTGCCACACGGGAGCTGTTGCGAATGGGGGTGTGACGACTATGTAGTAATTTTTGACAAAGTATACCTGGACCA
This sequence comes from Pestalotiopsis fici W106-1, assembly GCF_000516985.1. Classification (NCBI taxonomy): domain Eukaryota; kingdom Fungi; phylum Ascomycota; class Sordariomycetes; order Amphisphaeriales; family Sporocadaceae; genus Pestalotiopsis; species Pestalotiopsis fici. The sequence continues at coordinate 3,537,354 of NW_006917091.1, read as the reverse complement.
TTTCAAATCATGGATATTCATCTACTGAGCCATGAATCCAGTGGGGTGAAACGACATTGATTCTCCAGCCAGATACCCAGGTCTGGAATATGGAAGTCTCAAGCTCAACAACTTGTCCAAATTTTTCGAAAGCACAATTCGACAGGTGTTCATATGTCTATAGATTATTGTGCCTAGGTACGATGATTTCAGTGTGCCTACGTACCTAGTAGGTAAAAGTAAAGATTGGCAATTCTCCAAAATTAAGCGATACCATGAAATACGACTACGCAGAGCCGTCTTGGGGCTTCTCGGTATCGCATCATTATGCCCGTGTACAAATAAAACTTGCAATACGGCACCTAGTTCAATCGTAAACAATTCAATATTATATAAGTACCTACTTGGACTATATCAATATATTCATATGACCGCGGCAGACTTGCTACATACATGTATTACCTACCAGCACGGCCAAGCTGCAAGCTATCTCAGGTAACTACCCACGAGCTACTGTACAGAGTACGTACATAGATTAGACAGAAGCACCCCGCACCGGACTGGACTGGGCATTCTTGTCGCCAAAATCCACATGCCTTCCGAGTGCTGGGGCGTTTTATCGACCTGGGGCCTGAACCAGACCAAAACCAGGACCCCTCTTTCTTGAATCAGGCAAGGTAAAATAGGCACGGCGAGCCGAGCAGGGGGGGAGCTATCCCCAAAGGTCAACATCTGACGTGATGCCTCGGTTTCGCACCTTTCTCAACGACATCTGATAGCTCACTACCTCCTCTAGAGTCCTTGGGAGGACATTTTGGCATTCCCAAGTCAGACGATCTGCTCTGCTCTACTCCTCGTTTAGATCCTCGTCCTCTTCCTCTCGCTCTCTCTCTCTCACACACTTACACACTCACCCAGGTCGCGCGGGGAACGGCAAGCCGAAAAGCCCTGGCGATTCCTTGCGCCGCCCGCCACCTTATATCTGGGCACTGCTCTCCATTAGGCTTTCGCATTTGTCTTTCCCTTGAAGACTATAAAGAGAACCCAGCCTTTGTAAATAATTTACACGTGCTTTGTGCAAGAAGCAACTTCAAGACTTTTTCTGTTTATACGCGTATAGAGCTGTTTTAGATATCCTCTTCTACGCTTCTTCTCCTTTCTCTCTTTCGAGTACAATATACCTGCACAGAAGATGGCGGCACCCGCGAGCAAGACAATTGGCGATCTCAATGGCAAATGGGTCATGGTGAGTACCAAGCTGTAAATCGCGCTACATGCACATGTAGTCTACACCAAAAAGAAAAGAAAAAGAAAAAGAAAACCCTTCAACGCTGTTCCCCTTTCCCCTTGTTGGAAATGTTACAATAATAACAATTCGCCTTCTTTCCTTGTGGCGCGTCGAGAAATAGAACAAGACGCTATCCGATAGTCCCGAACCCGGCCTGGCGCTGCAAGGGATCGGATACCTGACGCGCAAGGCCATTGGCTTTGCGACCGTGACGCTCGAGGTCAAGCAGTACACGGAGGAAGGGGTCCCGCACGTGGACATTGAGCAGACGGCCACGGGCGGGCTCAAGGGCACGTCGGAGAAGCGCACCGTCGACAACACGCCCCGCGAGCACGCCGACTGGCTGTTTGGCAAGGTCAAGGCCCGGTCCTTTTTCATCAAGCACGAGGACCTCCCCGGCCGCATCCAGGCCGAGCTCGGCGGCGACGAGTTCCTGGCCGGCGACTGGATCGTTGCCGACGAGGAAAAGACGGGCCCCGACGGCGCCCTGCACCTGGTCAACTGGGTCGAGGCCGAGGCTGGTTGGACAGCTGCCCAGGTCTGGGGATTCCAACTCATTGGCGGCGAGCGGAGATATGCGCGAAACATTGTCATCAAGAAGGGGGACAAGAAGGTTGAGTTGAGATTGGTGTACGACTTTGTGTCAGCATAGAGTGTTGTGTGAGACAAGACGATTTACATGTACGACACCATATGAGAGAGGAGGACCGGACTGAGATATGAACCGTGTATATTTACCGGCTCAGATAGCGATCAAGTCATTCTGATGGGCAGAAAGAAAATCAGTTCCACAATCATGAGATACTGGTTTTCTGATGAGCAATAATTTAACAGTCATGACATGCCTGCCACTTTCCACAAATCCCAGCCGCCCCTGAATCGTTGAGTTGCCAGAGGATTTGTACCCAGCCATGCCTGGCTATCCTTTGGTCTTTGATGCGAACCATCCCAAATGTTGAAATTTCTTTTTTTCATAGTACCATTACTGCCAAAAACTCCTGTACGCCACCAAATGCTCGCAGACAGCATGTGCTTGCTTGATGGGGGAGGCCAAATAATCAAACTATAATGACCCCCCATAGTCATCACCCTTTTCCCCCTTTCTTGCCCTCTATTTAAGCCGGTCTCCGTCGGACAAACTCCTCCAGGTCCTCCCTCGTAGCGACACCGAGCACAAACCTTCTCTCCTCGTCCGTGACAACGGCAAAGTCCTGCTTCTGGGGGCCGGCATCGAAAAAGGCCTCGAGCTCCTCGAGCGGCGTGGCCATGGTGATGACGGTGTACTTGCGCCCGCGGCGCTGGAAGCGCGTCATGGCGGCCGAGACGGGGTCGTCGGGCTTGACCGCCCCCGAGTCGAGCTGCGCCTGCAGGTGCGGGATCGAGACGTAGCCCAGCAGCGCCTTGGACGACGAGTCGATTATCGTCAGGTGCGTGTACTCGCGCTCAAAGGCGCTGATGAGCGCCAGCGAGACTGGGTCCGACGGGTTGATAGAGAGCGCGGCTGGCGGCTCGAGGTCTTGGACGATGGCCTATTGGATCCCCCCCGGGTGTCAGCAGGATTCCTTTTGACGGGGAAAAGGAGATGCTGAGGATAAAACATTCATTCCGGCCAACTTACACCACGGTATCGATCCGACCACTTGGAGACAAAGGGCTGACTTGAGCTCATGGCTGCTGTTTGCGCCATTGTGGAGGGTTTTTCGTTTTTTGTTTTTTTATCGTTGCCGATGCGGTGACGCAAGGTGCTGGTAGAAGGGCCAAGTCTTGTTTCGCAGACTACCTCTCTTGTTTGTAGAGAGTCGATCCAATAGATGGCGTGGAAAGGGTTTGTCGTTCGTGAGAAGAACTGCCAGGTAACAGTAGTAGTGAATTGAGCAGTTCTGTTGGCGGGGTGGATTCAATATGTACAGAGAAGGTAGGTGGTGAGTGCTTCTCACATGCAGCAAGCAGTTCAACGAGAACCCCGCGGTACACATTTGGCGTGGGCCGTTCTTGATGTCAGGCACAGTAAAGATTCATTCTCAATTCCGCTTCTAGGCGGGACAAATTGTGGGGCCGTCTTCAGTGTAACCATCCTTGTGGAGCTGCAGACAACAAGGTACAAGGTATTCCGTCAATGATAGTACAAAAACATGTCGCTTTTCATCACAATCAAGAAAATAAACTCTCATAACTCTATAGGCAGACAACTTTGTTAACTAACCTCCCCATTGCTCTTATTTAATTTTGGTATTCATTTCATTTTGTTTCTTTGATATATCTCTTGCATGGAAAAGCACGTACAAGTGCGATGTACAATTGTGTTTTTATTTCTTTGTGCGATAATACTGGTCCTCCTGATGGATCTTTATACTGGACGCCATAGTGAGTAGATCTATGAAGATCTCGCCCAATTCATGACTCGAGACTTCATGTTATTCTACCCGCAGCCAGTGAATGGGAAGATTCCGGTTTCTTTTCCTTTTCCCTTCCAGCTGGCGTTAAGTCCCTTTCACTAGCACTCCAGTTATTATAAGTACCTAGTAGCTGTATCATTAATGTTCAACCAAATAGTCTCATTGGCATAAAAATATCCTGTTGGAATCACCTCACAGGCCATGCCCCTCTGTATATCTTCAGTGCCTCCAGACCATTGAGTACATGTCGAAGCTCGGCGTTGCTATCCAGATCATGGGGTCGAGAAGAGCCGGGAGGTAAATACCGGCCCGGTATACCCGTCTCTCCAGCGTCACCTTGAAAGTGCGCATCATCATATTCCAGCTTGATCGAGTCCTCTTGAAACGTGGCTTTCAGTTTTGTATATTCCGACATGAGGGCGGGATCTCCACCTAGATCTTCCGCACATCGCTTGACACACGCGAGGAGCGCATTAGCATCAACGAGTCGTCCCGCGGCGATCAGTCGTTGTGTCAACAGTAATGCTCCCCAAGCGACACCCAGGCCAAAATTTGAAGCCTTGACCATTTCGCTGGCCTTCAACTCGGTCGAGACGTCGCTTATCATTCTTGCAAAGGAGAAGTCGAGGATCAACCCCATGTCGTTGAGCCATTGTGAGGTGATCATCCTCATGAAGACGGCCAGTACGTCGCCACGTTGGGCTTGTTTACTCAGCAAGTCCAGCTGTGCGCCCAGAAAGGACGCAACATATGATCTCATGGAGAGGCGGTCCATTGATCTGAGGTTGGCGCACAACATGGTCAGCGGATGGCTGGGGCCGAGCTCGATGGTGCACATGGCCACCAGGTAATTGGTAAAGCTGGCAATCACTCGGCGATCGGCGGCACTGGAAATCTCCGTGATGCTCACAATCAGATTCCAGAGTAGCAGCGGTTGTTGTTTTCTCGCCACGTCCCGAAACTTGTCGCAAGCATCATCGAGCAGCTCAAAGCCCTTTGGCGCATCACCATCTGCACTCAGCTGGAAAGCCGCTTCCCTTAGCACCACTCCCCAGTTGAGTGACTCATCGTTCCATGAGAATATCGTCGTAAGATCCCAGTGTTTACTAGACAAATGGCCTTCTGTATATCTCCAGATCTGGTGAAGCGCACTGTCCAGATGGTGCAGAGCATCTGGAGACTTAATATATACTGGCGACACTCCATCGCAGGTATTCATGGTCTTCCGCTGGTTGAATCTGTCTACTTGCTCTTTGAGACGCTTAGGGCCAAGATGTCGACCTCGGATCATGGGGAGATGAGCAGTCCCTGCATGAGCTTGACTCCACACGTCCAACGTCTCTGACTTCTTCAAGTTTTTGCGAAACCCCCATTGCTTGAATCGCACCTTGTACATTCGAGCGCTAACATGTGTGAACTTGGTCAGCAACACCCACGAGCTGAGAGACCCGTGCAGTTGAATACGTACGTGCCGTGGAATCCATGCTCCTTTTGCATTATTCGTATGACATCTTTGAGAGGTAGCTGGCGCTCGCAATAAAGTAGTTCGATACGGTCCTTGTGGGCTTCCCATTCATCACGGTCCGGGCCGCAGCGAGGGGCCAGTGGTTCTGGGCTCCCGTGATCGCGCTCGGCCGCTTCCTCCGACATGCCAGGCGAGCGGGGATATAGGATCGCCAGCCTTTCGGTTTGAGGCTCATGCCCGGGTGTGTCTTTGGTAGAACGACCGGCACCGCGGCGACCGCCTCGCACACATTGTTGTTTGACTAGGCTCATGAAAGGGGAGAGACTGTCCAAACGGCCCTCGTCAACGGGGCGTTAACGGCCCCATTCTCACCTTTCGTCAGTCATTTAAGCTGTGGGGGCCGAAAGCTGGGCAGAGATCCCGGGCATTTTGACCACTTTTAGTTAGTGTCAGTGGGCAGTCACGAAGATGATCAATGAAAATTGAAAGTCGGGGCCGAGAAATTCGGAAATCCAATGTAATATACAGCCGTGCTACTGGTTCTAAATCAATTGATTATAGCTTGTTAGTAAGCATGCAAGTATGCACTGCCGGGTATGCGTTATGGTATAGCATAGCGGTGCGGATTATAGTAATACCATCTGCATTTTCTTAAATCCACTATTCCCATTCTCCACACACAGCTTGTCCCTTGTCGCTTGTCTAGTTGTAGCCCTCCGTATTCCATAGTGCATGAAACTCCAAAGAATCGAGTGACTCTTCAATGGATAAGAATTGTGTTGTTTTTACTATTCTCAAGTCTTCATTGGTCCTTCTGTAAACGTCCCAGCAATGTGAAATCTCATGGACAACTGCCCTTGAAAATGGTATGACTGACCTATGAAGAATGTCAAGCCGGCAAGTGGGGAAGTTGAGGGATGCCCATCTCAAATAAGTCATATCTCCCCAAGACTGACTGGACGCGGAGCATGGACTTGGACCTTGACAGAGGGACTACCCAAAATGCCTCGAAAGATATCAACTAGAATATCCCGGATGATGAGTCAGGGACTCTTATACTGCTCTTTCGTACCCCTATTATGGTCTTTCTAAATATTATGCAGTGCGTAGCAGCCGATGAAACCACGATCTTGCGCAATTTCAACCTCGGGGCTGGTTTTTCCTTTTTACTAGTATCTCGTCACATGTGACAGTCCTCAGTCTCATGTATGGCAAAATTTATTTAGAATTATTCTCGAAAGGATTTTGACAATAACTTATATATATATATATTGTTTTGAAAAATCTTCGGTTATTATTATTAAAATGCCTTTAAACGATCTCACCTGGCAGGTAAGAACCCGAAGCGTCACTTTTGAAATGTTTCGCAGCTGGGTTCTCAACAGAAGCATGGGAATTGGTGAGCTTGGAATTGGCGTACGCTGAGTGGTCAGAATTGTCTGGGTTCTTCAAGGTAAAAGACATCGCTAAGCGACCCCTAGAATGATGAAAATGGGAGCCCTATAGGGCGAGCACAGTGGGGTCGAAAACAGGTAGACGAGAGCAGATCTATGGTAACTATCCCGGACCCGTCTATCATTAAACACTAAGTACCTAACCTAGCTTATGATGATGTCCCTAAGTTCTTGACATCTCTACAGGTTCAGTATCATTAATGGAGAAAGTCAAAGACGTTTAGTGTTTAATGAAATGTAATAAGGATTAAGAAAAAGAGCACAAAGATAGTACCTTTGAGAATGATGATAGAAGCATCTGGCTTCAGGAAACAAACAATTCAAGAGATTGCAGATAGATGAGAAAAGATGGGGGATATAGCGCAGCCTGAAAAGATTTGGTGCAAAGATACAGCACTGTGAACTGTGAAATAGCAGGTGCCCCACTATCGTCATACGCTGAGGCAGCAGAATTCCAGCACGTCTCGACGGACGGTCAGGCGGCTTATTGCCGCTATCTCCCTGGGAATGGGAAGTCTATGTAGGTAGGTAGGGGGAAGTCACAAGTCACAAAGCGAAAGACCGAAAGACCGGATACTCCAACACGACAAGAAACCTTAACGATTTTTAACCCCTCTCTTTACCTTTTGTTTCCTCTCCCACGACAAAACACACTCAATAAATCTTTCTTGTTCGTCACGCTTTTCTTTCGCAATGACGCTCTCCTTGTTCCCCAGCCAGGACTCTGTCCGCAAGAGCTTCGGCTCTCCGCTGCCCCAGTCCAACAAGACTGGACCCACCCCGTATGCCGCCCGCCCGGAGCTCTACGGAGCTTGGTCCGTCGTCGAGGACGCCAAGAACAAAGCTCAGAAGCTCAGCAAAGAGGCGCAGGCCGAGTTTGACAAGGCCAGCTCCAAGGCTCAGGCCAAGGCAAAGTCGGGCACGATTGAGCTGTACTCGCGACAATACTATGCCGCCTGCGTCGTCGGTGGCTTGATGGCCTGTGTAAGTTGAGATCATCTGTCTCTCTCCGTTTAGCATGTGAAAGCTGGGTGTCAACTAGTTTTTAGTCTTCCTTTGACTGACGCTCATTCGTTCTTCCCCCAAAACAGGGCTTCACCCACGCCGCCGTCACCCCTTTGGATCTCGTCAAATGTCGTCGCCAGGTCGACGCCAAGCTGTACAAGGGCAACTTCCAGGCCTGGGGCCTCATCTACCGCGCCGAGGGCCTGCGCGGTATCTTCACTGGCTGGGGCCCGACGCTGCTGGGTTACTCGGCCCAGGGATCCTTCAAGTACGGCTGGTATGAATACTTCAAGAAGACGTACGCCGACATGGCCGGCCCCGAGGCCGCCTACAAGTACAAGACGGGACTCTACCTCGCCGCCTCGGCCTCGGCCGAGTTCCTTGCCGATATTGCCTTGTGTCCCTTTGAGGCCGTCAAGGTCCGCATGCAGACCACGATCCCGGCCGCGTACAAGGGCACCTTTGACGGTTTCTCCAAGATCACGGCTGCCGAGGGCACGGGCGGGCTCTTCAAGGGCCTGTACCCGCTCTGGGGCCGACAGATCCCTTACACCATGATGAAGTTTGCTTCCTTTGAAAACATTGTCGAGGCCATTTATCACAAGCTGCCCGGCGAAAAGAGCGACTACTCCAAGGCGGCACAGACGGGCGTCTCGTTTGTGGGTGGCTACCTGGCCGGTATCCTCTGCGCCGTGGTCTCGCACCCGGCCGACGTGCTCGTCTCCAAGCTCAACGCCAACCGCGGCGCCGGCGAGGCATTCGGTGCCGCCGTTGCCCGCAACTACCGTGATATTGGCTTTGCTGGTCTCTGGAATGGTTTGCCCGTGCGTATCGTCATGGTCGGTACCCTGACTGGTCTCCAGTGGATGATCTACGATTACTTCAAGGTCTTCATGGGCTTCCCAACCACTGGTGGTGCGCCCCCGCCTGAGCAGAAGAAGTAGAGCGGCGAGCAATGTCCTGGAATGAATGATTGAATGACAGTAGGCGGCGGCAGAGCAGTGAGCACAACGTGCACTTTTGTATGATAAAAAACGATGTACCTGTTTTCAATGATACTTTTGTACGGTTTCTATGATGAATCTACCAGAGCGTCTAGTGTAAGTCATTGTGGAGTATGTTTGTGTTATAATAGGCCCGCGCGAACTTGAGTCATGTATAACCGCCGGGCATGAGCGGTTTGGTTGCTCACCAAAGCCATGTCCAATATGCTACGGAACATTCACAATCTCTATAGTGTTTCCTGCTTACTTTCACAAGCCAACTCTACCATAGATGGCGCACCTGGGCAAAATGTCTGTGACAACCTCGTGAGCTAGAAATAATAATTTCTTGGATTCTTTTCTCGGCCCATCATTCCAATATGAATACTGTATTAGTATCGCACTGTCATTTGCCAGTGCAACGCCTAGTCTCTTATACTATACAAGAGACACCGAGCACGAACCGCCAGTAAAACATGCGGGAGGAAAGACTTTCACTCTTCCTTCCGTTTCCACGCTACCCAAACGCCATATTCATACATCTCGCCGCTTATTCGACTCGTTCAAGCTTGTGGCCGACTTCTTCGATCTACTAGAATTCTCGGGCTCTACATCTTGCTAAAATGGCCGATGATCCATGTAGTGAAGATTTTGAGTCCACCTAGGAAGTCTCTTGTTCTTCTCGTAAAGTAGCCCACAATTGGCACAAAGGGACTGTTTCTTGGTTAGTATGATTTGCTCCGGGGGTTTCCAATTTCAATGACTTACTCTTGGTCCATATGGGCCATCGCGGACTGCCCAGACGCTTGTTCCCCATATGCGACAATGTGTGCAGCGCCAATTGTACCTCTCCTGGTCTGTCAAGGAACCGGCACCGCCGCCACCGTAGCCGACATCAGGAGTTCCCCAACCGCCAGGAGTTCCTGATCGATTGAGAGGACTCAGACTTCTGAATCTGCGCTTCTTCTTGGATCGCTCACCACGTCCCATGCGCTCTTCTTCTTCCTGCACGCCAAAGCTGCTGCCAACTGGCGTGCCACCAATCATTCCAGCGACGCTGCTGAAACGTGCCGTCTCGCGGCGGAGGCGGCGGATTTGTCGTTCACGGTCGCCCTCACGCTTTTCCATGTCGTCCTTGGAGAGGATCTCAATCTTGGGCTCCCAGTCATCTGCGAGATGCTCCGGATCATAACGCCAACCGGCTTCAGCCCCGTGGGCTGCATCATTGGGGAACTCGGTGCCTGTCGCGCCCCAGCCAGTGACCAGACCACCAGCCTCACAGGCCTCCTTCTTCAAACGCAAGACAGCTTCATAGATCGCGTGCGTTAATGCCGGTACCCATTCGCCGGCGAGGCCAAGATCGGTACATGTGACCTTGGCAAATGCCTCGGCTGTGCCGGGAGAGTGCAAAAGCGACCATTCGAATTTGTCAGTGTATAGATTGGATCCAAGGTTCATGTTGAGAGTGACGAGGCAGCGGTATGTGTCATCAGGACTAAATTCGTCGCCATCATCAGCAGGAACAGGTGTTGCCACAGCAGTTACTTCGGGAGCTTGCGAAGCAGATGCCTTGCTAGGAGTCTCTGCCCCGTTAGCAAGAGGTGTGCTGGAACCTCCAAGGTTGGATACCGAGGCTGGAAGTGGCGTTGGTGGTGCAATTGGACTGTCGCGTGCGACGGCCTGGAGTGCTGTTGATGCTGCTGCTGCAACGTTTGATGCTGGTGCAGTCTTGGTCTCTTCTGAGTGGAATAGTGGATGTAGAGCGACACCAGCATATTCTTCCAGCTGTGTTCGTATTTGCTTGCTTATTTCGTTGGCAATGGCTACCTGATTCGGGAGATCGAGATCTTGGACTAGGTTTGTCGCAAATTGATCGGTTGTGATAATGGTTTCGTGGAGATTCCATAGGAAAAAGTCTCTCAATTTGTATGCCACCGTCAATTCGCCATTTCTATAGAGTGATGCATCCATCTGGGGAGTGATCTGCTGCACGCCTCGGGGCAGAGGGTAGGCCGGCGCAGGCATAAATGCCGGTATGTCGACATCGATACGAATAGGAATCAGCGTAACTGGAAGCTGAGCTTGCGCCTGGTTGCCAAGGTCGGAGCGCTTCTTGTCCTTGAGCATCCATTCTCTCCAGATTCCTTGCACGCCAACTGGTGCTCTGGCCTCCTTGCCTACTTTGGCGGCTGCGGTGAGGGCGGAAGTGCTGTCCTCGCGACGCAGACTTCGTAGTCCGGTCGGGCGGCGTCTATCATCGTCATCATCATCTTCGTAATCATAGCCGTCCTCGGCGTAGTTGATGAGGGTGGTGCCTCGCTTTGTGGTTCGCGACTGAGGGCCAGGCGCTGCAGCAAGGACCGGGTTGAGGAGAGAGTTGTTGTATACGCGCAGACGTGGCGCATAGCTCGAGAGGAAAGCCTGGGGAGGATTTTGACCTTCCATCGTGTTGTTTACGTCCGGGGACGATCAGCGCATTCTGGTTTCGCAACTTGGGAATGGTAGACTGGGGGGCTGGCGCTCGTGCGCTGCCGGATATTTTGCACTGGAAGAGGCCAATCGCAGCTGGATACGAGAAAGAAGAAATTGCCACTACCTCGCAATGAATTGATGGCGTTGGGTGTGGTCAAATCGTCGAGTCCGGTAAGCTTAAAAGCTGTGGACAAGACAGCTGTTGGTGTCGCGTTAAGCAGGGCGTAGGCTAGGTAATCGCGATCAAATGAATTTGAGGTGTAGCAAGCGACAGACCAGCAATCCAATAATTCACTTCGCGGTTTGGATGGACGCCACAACCAACGCGCTGTAGCGGAGGAATGGAGTTTGAGGCGGTGCACATTGCTTAGCTAAGTTGTGGCGCAGCTAGCAAAGGACGGTGGATACCTTTATTGAGTACTGACTGCCTACGCGCACCGGTGATTCTCCGCAAGCGACCCTCCCAACCAACACAGGGTCTCAATGCCGTGTGTGGAAGCTGCTTCTCGAGCCTCGATGTCGTGTAACAATGACGAACACTTGATACGTCAGCATTCTCATGATTTGCAGGACTTCAAGTCAACGCCCAGCTTTTTGCTTCTTTCATGCCTGCTGTCGTCGTCAACCCACAACACTGAATCTGGCCTGCACTTGATGCCTGAACAAGAGATTATTCACAGTATACTCCAGATCGCAGTCTGAGACTTGGCATTGCGCCAAGCTATATCACATCATGTCTCACTAAATAACAAACATACAATGGATAGCATTCATAAAAGCATTCATAACACTATTGGGACCTGAATTGGTCTCGACCAGGAGAACATAAGTCAATTCAAAGAAACGTGCTTATTGCTGTGCAGTTATGTACATGGACAATTTTCATCAAGCAAGCGCAATCATTGTTTTTCCCTTTTTTCTTTTTCTTTTTCCCGAGCAGCTTTTATTGCTTTACTCAGTCCTCCACATGATTGTCGAGCCATCTAAGAGAAGGCGGTAATGGCAGTGTCAAAGTCGGAATCAAGCAGGGCCAGAGCAGCACTGGCAGCATCCTGCTGGTCGGTAGAGGTGATGGAGAGGAGAGTGGCACCGTAGGCATCGGTCTTGCTCTTGAGGGTCTGGAGTTGGCTCAGCACAACGGCAGCGACGCCGACAGACTCAAAGTCGGCCTCGCGCGCGACCAGGGCGTCGAGAGAGGCCTTGATGTCGGGCTCGCCAGTCTCGGTGATGTACGCAATGATGGTCGCCGAGTCCTCGCTCGAGGCGACGCTCTCATCGGAGGCGTCGTCGTTGGCGGCGTCGATCTGGTCGCCCACGGCGGTGGCTGCAGAGGAAATGGTAAGGGCGCCGACGACGGAGCCGTCCCAGGAGTTGATGGTGCTGGTCAGCGAGTTCGTCGAGGCATCAATGGCTTGAAGATCGGCAAGGGTCTCGGCGACATCACGGCGGATGGCAGCGCCCAGCACAGCTGTGGCGTAGAGAGCGAGAGTAGCGACGTTGACCATGTTGGCGGTTGTCAAGTTGATTTGCGAGATTGAGATTGTTTGATACGATGAAGTGCTTGATTGAGGCTGGTACTGCGTTCTATTCAAATTCCATCTCTTGCTCCGAGCTTTCATCCTCTATATATGCCCAATTCTCCACTACATCTATACTATTGCCAGCATACCTGCCGCTTCCATCCTCGGCTGACTTGCTCATTTTGGCTTGTGAATATTTCGGAAATTGCACTGAGCTCGCGGCTCAGCAAGCTTCACATGTTGCCCAAGCCGGCATTCCGTCATCAGTCACGGCATATCGTGATCATTCTTCGCCTCAGAGGTACGCGGCGGTATAAGCGAAAGGTCAGCAAGGCATTCCGGCAGGCCCCCAAAAGGAACACTATAGACCCTGTCCGACTCGGCTCCTCAAACAAACTCTTTAAACTTTATGAGGGTTCCAAGACTATCGCTGAAGCTCTACATGCCCGGTCAGGCTACGAAGGTTGGCAGGGTAGTATTAGTTATGTAAATGCTGGAACGATTCCTCCACTGAAGAGACCCTTTTCGGCAAGCATGTGTTATTCGCCTCGTTCTATACGGCGTCTATTGGACTGCTCGGCCAACGTATATTGGTGGCTTTCAAACGAATAGTTGCAGTCCGTCTGACGTCGTATTTGCCTAGAGCTTTGCTGGGTTTCAAGTTGGCTATTCTACTTATCAAGAGATGCTATTGTCCGGGTTCTTCCCCGCTTCCCTCATCAATAGGGACGCCCGATGCGGGGGAACCTGGAGTAATTAACGATTGCCGACTATGCCCTACTGTCGGTATCTTGGAACGTGATCTCCAACAAATGAGCTACTCCAACTCTAACGGACGATGTCTCTTTTCGTCCAATGTTCCTGGAACTTTTCGGGCCGTACCTGACGCTGTGGGCCCCAGGCAGGTTTCCCCAGATTGTCTTGGCTGGGCGCGTAAGGGTTTCTCAGCAAGTCTTTCACGTTGGATTGCAGACGGGATGTTGATCTTTAGTTGGAATAGATCTCCAAATCCCCACAATACTGTAGGGGACAAACACAGGAGGAGTTAGCTTCGCTTGTTCTTATGTCGTGTAAGTTAGAGTAGCATAATTGTTTAAACTTGAAGGCTCGCGTAAATTGGTGATGCTTTTCTCTGTGTCTTTTTCTGTGACCTCGTGCCGGATTTAATAACTGATTTGCCAGTCATCCTTTTCTTCTCGTTGTTACTGTCCTTGAAGTACATGCCTCGAATGGATTCGCCATCTGTTCTAATGCCATCATTGAAGTATAATATTATGTAAATTTGATACAGGTCACAAAATTGTAAGAGACTTCTTGCAGGCGAGAGGAGGTGCTCTTAGCTCTGGTAACACTCCAGAATCAAGAATCCCTCTTTGAGCAAAACGTTGATTCTTATTAATTGGTCAGACGGCACAATGATTGAGAAAGTCTTCATAAATCTTTTTTCACCAGCGCCGTGGCTACAATGGTCTAGCCAAACCGACCTACAACTGGAATCAGACACATGGCTGATGCCCTGCGACGTGCGTATGGTTCTTCTATGCGTACAAAGCAAAAAAAAAAAGACACGTTCGTAATACAGGGGTCAAGATGATCTGATTCAAGAGCAGCCACAGCAGTGACACAATCTCATAACTGGGACCGTGCCGTAACCGTCATGCCACCTGGTTGTACTTGTCTGTAATAAGTTAGTGGTTTTTCGTTCAGACAGTTGGCTATAGCAAAACTTGCTCAGCTCTACTGTCTGAATGGTATACCATGAATTCCGCGGAATTTTCGGACAATCAGACTTGAACATTTGGAAAATCAGTCTTATTTTCGTCAAATGTGCCAAAGATACAGTGACTCACCTGGCAGCCTGGTGACGAAGCGTAATTATGATGGGATCAAAATCATGATTCTTACCTTTTCAAGTCATTGAGTCGTAGATTTTGGCCCTATGATTCCCTGTCTTGTTTCTACTGTGCCGCCATTCTTGTGTCAGACGGATGGTCTTCGGGGCCGACCCACCCCGAATTTCTCCTAGTCAGATAGCCCCCGAACGACTATTATGTCCGCACCGTGTCCGAGCCATCTTAAAAGCCGCCGTGTAATTGTATAATCCGTGTTGGCGCTTGGCGACTACTTAAGGCATTCATTTTTGGCATCAATACTCCCCTTGTTTCGTGCTGCATTACATTGACCAGTTTGCTAATTATATATTTCTCAAAACTTAGAATCCTATAAGCGATTACTTTGACTAGCTGAAGTTTCAAATGGCGCCGATGAAAGTTCTCATAGTGGGTGGTGGCATCGCTGGCCCAGCGCTTGCCCACTGGCTGTCACGCATTGGAGCCAATATTACCCTTATTGAGCGCTCACCAGAGAAACGAGCGTCTGGACAACAGTTGGATTGTACGTGATACCTATTACATTTCTACGTCCACATCCGATCTACTCTCAGAGTTACTAATAACCTGTCTCTGGTAGTACGTGCCCAAGGTATTCCAGTAATGAAAAAGATGGGTATAGAAGCGGCTATACGCGCAGCCTCTGTCCCTGAAAAAGGCATGCAAGTTGTCGACAATGAAGGCCGGGTTAAATTCCAGTTTCCAGTCGGCAAGCCCGGCTCCGGGAAACAGTTCTTTACCTCCGAGTTTGAAATAATGCGTCGCGACTTCGTTCAGATCCTCTACGGGCTGACCGAGAACCAGCCAAACGTACAGCATCTCTACAACACGACCGTGACAGATTTTACACAAGACGACGAATCTGATCCCAATGGCAAAGTGCACGTCACTTTTGGCGATGGGCGCAAGGAGGATTTTGACCTGGTGGTCGCTGCCGATGGGACTGGTTCTAGGACACGCAAGATTATGCTGGGACCCGATGCACCAGACCCTCGCCATCGCCTGGGAGGCAACATTGCCTTCTTTAGCATCCCATCAGACCCCAGTGACTCGGACTGGTTTACGGGCACCTTTTTGCCAGGCTCAACTACCCGGGCCATTGGAACGAGAAAGGATTGTCCAGAACTGACTCGTGTATACATGATCTCGCGCGGCAATGTCAAGGAGCTCGACGAGGCCCACAAGTCCGGGGACCTGGCGGCGCTCAAGAAAGCCTGGGCTGATTTATATGAAGACGGTGGATGGCAGTGCGCCCGATTCACCAATGCCCTGCGGAACGCACCCGAGGCAGACGACCTCTACTCGACGCCGCAAGAGGAAATCAGGCTTCCCGAGGGGTCGTGGTCCAAGGGAAGAGTCGTCCTACTGGGAGATGCTGCACACAGCCAGACTGCCAATGGCTTCGGTACGACGTGGGGTATAGTCGCGGCCTATGTGCTCGCCGGCGAGATTGCATCGCTGCTGGCGACAAACAGCAGCTCGCCTCCGACAGCCGCCGTGGTACAAGGGGCCAAGAATTACGAAAAGCTGTTTCGCCCCGTGTCGACGGCAGGGCACAACAAGAGCCAATGGCCGGAGAATTTCCTCATGCCAAAGTCACGTTTCATGATCTCCATTATGTTTTTCATTGGCCAAGTAATATCATATTTCGGGTTGCACCAAATGCTTGACCTGGAAGGCGAACAGGGAAAGTGGCAGCTGCCAGAATATCCCGCGTTGGACAAGGGCCATTTGTGGTGATCTTGAGAGGGCTTAGAAGGAAACGCGGCGCTTGATGGTGAGCCAACGTCGGGCAAATTCGAGGCTCGTGTGTTTTCTCTCTTGTTGAGCGAGCACGGTGTAGAATACACTTCCTTACCTAGATCTAGCTAACATGTATGAGAAGATCTCCAATCTGGCGTATGATGTTTTGGGGTGAAGCTCAGAAGGGTCTAACCTAACCTAGGGGCTTCGAGGTATATTTAATGTATTGACTAAGGTAGCAGGTCACCTAAGTTAGACGATTTATTACCCCGCTATTTTTATTATGGGGGAACCAAGATAGCCCCGCTACTTTACACAGAAGTTTTTAGCGACGAGCTTAGGATCATCGTCATTGCTGATAAGTTGTCATAATTATAATTGCTGACATTATGTGCCGTGTTTTCATTAATTGACCATGTTGTATGCACCGAACAAATCGCAGAAAGTAAAATTGTGCAAAATTTATATTGACCTCTCAAAAAAAAGACTCAAATGTGGCTAGGGGCAGCTGTATGACGCCGCACCGCAACTGGGGGTCGTCGCTTCTGTGATGTGCACTCTCGGGACGTCATACCACGTTCGATCGCCCTTTTTTGTTGGGGTGTCATCAGGAATAAAAAAAGACAAACATTGACTTTGGTCGGTCATTCTATCAACCTCGATACATTTGTTTCGTTCAAATACCGGCTCTGATTGAGCTACCATATTGTTGAGTTCGTGGAAAGTAAGGAGTGGACTTGACAATGGCATACGAAAGGGAACTGGATGTGGCTCTCCGAGCAGTTCACCGCGCTAGTCTGGCAACCAAGAAGGTCCAACGTCAAGGACAAGATAAAGGCGTGTCGGACAAGAGCGATGCCACGCCCGTCACCATTGCCGACTTTGCCGCCCAGGCGCTCCTAATCGGCGCCGTACACGACGCATTCCCAGAGGACGTCTTTATCGCCGAGGAGTCCTCGGACATTCTCAAGGGCAATGCCGACCTGCTACAGCGGGTCTGGGATCTCGTCCTCTCCGTCGGCCCTCTCGACGGCCTGCCCGTGCCGAGCACCAAGGAGGAGATGCTGGACCTGATTGACCTCGGCAGCAAGACGTCCAAGGAAATCGTTGAAAGCCGGACATGGATTCTGGATCCGGTCGATGGCACCAAGACCTTTATGAAGGGCCAGCAGTACGCCGTGTGTCTCTGCTTGTTGGAAAACGGCGTCCAGAAAGTCGCCGCGCTCGGCTGCCCCAATCTCCTGTACGACCCCGATACACCCCTAGTCACGGAGGATATTGTCGACACGGAAGGCAACGGCATCATTGTTGGGGCAGTAGCCGGCCAAGGCACCTTCTTCGTGCCGCTAGACAACTTTGCAGACCACGCCGCCCGCCGGACCGCCAAGCTGGACACCTTGCCGCCGTATCCCGGCTCGCTGCGCTTTATTGACTCGGAAGAGTCATCGCACGTGTCCAAGCGGCATCACGAGTACCTCTACCGGACGGCGTTTCCCCACGCCTCCCACCGCTCCGCCACGCTCAGCGACAGCTTGTGGCCCGAGGACGTCTGGGCCATGCAGATGAAGTACATTGCCATTGCCCTCAATGCCGCCGACGCCACGTTTCGCATCCCCGGTGATCCAAAGTTTTACGCCTCCGTCTGGGATCACGCCGGCGGCCAGCTTATTTTGGAAGAAGCGGGAGGGACCGTCACTGACAGCGCTGGAAAGAAATTTGACTTTTCCAAAGGCCAAAGGAGTTTTGCCGACGGAAATTGGGGGTTTGTCGTCGCAAGAAGCGGCGAGGTGCATCAGGCAGTGCTAAAGGAAGTTCAGGGCCTGATCAGCAGTGGACTCAAGAAATGATGAAAGACGCAACAATTCCTGGTGAACGACAATTGAGCAATAATGGGAAAATCTCGGCCCCTCGAATGGAAGACTACGAGGATTGCTATCAAGTAAAAATGGCGGATGTAGCTTGAGGAAACGATTGACTTTGGTATGCTCTTATAATATCTGAATGGTGTCTTACTCCACCAAGACCGTAAGCAATTGCATCTTTGGAACGCCGGAAACGATACTATCCCATATGAAGCAAAAACAACTGATACAACGGCTCTACGTCGCTGAAAAATATTTTGTATTGCATTTTGTATCTATCGCTGAGCTTTTGTGCCAAACCTAGTCATGACGATGCTGAGTATTGTTGAACTCTTTTCTAGTCCCGTGGAGGATCTTGTGCCGCTTTGGCTTTTTCAGCCGCAAGAAACTCTTCATACTCCCGGCCAGAATGTTCAGGCATCCCGTCCAGCCCTACTCGTATGAGAAAATCGGACTCTCCTGCTAGATCCGGCTCCAGTAACCAACCGCGATGGAGTACAGCATCCTCTAGAAAAGTGATTTTCAGATAACTGATACTCTGGAAATGCCCGACAGAGCCCTTGAAAAACGTCACTTCATCGTATCCAGGCTTCACTGGCATCATTGCTGTGTTCACGTTTCCCAATAGAATAGGCTCATCACTTGTAGTGGATCCAAGCCAGGCAATCCGGATACTCCCCTCTAGAACCTGCAGCCACCATCGCTTCCCTTTCGTATTGATGAAATGACAATAGCCTGACTTGCCAATGATATCATTTTGAATATAGTGCATCACACTAGGCATCAGACAATAGTAGGGATGGTAGTGTTTACACCGACGATAAAACTTATCAGCTTGCTCTGATAGGGGAAATTGGGTTGGTAGCCCCTCCATTATGATTCCATGTCGTTGCATCCGGCGGTCGGTAAAGAGCTCGAGAATCTCTGGGATTGTGTAAAACACGCCTTGGGCCGGAAGTCCGGGGTTGTAGAGGTCTTTGGTGGACGCAAAGGCTATCTTGGCTCGATCCTTGTATCGCTTGAAGTAGGTGACCACGGGAGATTCATGCTCTGGCTCAGGCGGGTCCTTGACCTCCGTGTCCTCGTCCAACATGTATTCCTCGGTCAACAAAGGTAGTTCTGGTCCATTGTTGCTCTCAGCGCATGTGCACTTCTCATCCTGCGGTGGACATGGCGGATATCTGATGTATGGGTATCTCTCGCATAGGCGATTCCATGGTAATAATGAGGACCAACGTCCATACTCTCTTGCCGACTTTTCTAGGAGGTACGACGCCGTCAATTCTCGGGATTCCATTGGGCTGGCCGTTCGTTCCTAGGATGGCATTAGATGTAGCAATTTAAGATATAGTAGGAGGCTTGTGTACCAGCTGTCAATATCGGTAAATTTGGAAATGTTGATCATGCGTTGCAAGCAATAGCGAGGGGGTAGTTATCACGGCCTCCAAACACAATAGAGATGGTTCGTGTATTTCTGGGGTGCTAGAGCAAAGTCGGGGGGATGTTGGAGTTTGTGTTTTAAACACGCTGTCAGGTGTCACGATTTTGTGTCCATTTTCAGTCGTGTTGGTGGCAGTTGCCATGGCTTGCTTGGACCCGAGTCCACAGCACGACAAAATTTGAAGCCACAGCCCACTGTTTCCAAGATAATTGATGTGTGCGGTCGCTACTTGATATCCCAGTTCGATATGCTGTTTAAAGTATACTGCAAGATCGATTCCCAAAAGATATGGGTTAGACCGCAGATTCTTAATCACAGAGAGCCGCGGGGCAATCATTCTTCCTCAAGATAGACTCGAATATCTACGAGTTCTGTGACTTTGATGGTCGTTTCTTGACAAAAGTACCAATCCAATTTCGGCAACGAAGAAATGGTCCCCTACTATACCGGAAGTTACATTGGAGGACTCCTAGGTCTCCCTGTAGTTCTTTCCCGAGAGAAATTATGCAACGAATTCGAGTCCGATAGTAGTGAACTCCAGAAAACGGCTATTTCATCATTCATGGTATCACCTTCAAAGACGAGGGCTGGGATGCAAGCCTATAGTAGAAATACCAAGCCTTCCTCTGGTACAACGCTTCCGGTGCAAAGGGCATCCCATCCCTTCTTGACATCATCCATGCCGTGGCCCCATTTGAACTTTAAGCCCTTGATGCCTTGGTTCCGAAAACCCTCCCAGGCAGAGTTCAGGCCCTTCCAGTATTCCTGCTCACCGAGCTTTTCTATGGCCCGCGACCGCATGTCATTGGCCGACGAGATGATGGCGCCGCCCGTCGCCGATCCCATTGACTGAAGGACATCCTGAGGCGAACTGGCGCTTATGGACGGGCCGACGCTGAGAATGGTGAAGCGGCTGTTGGTCTTTTGAATCTCGGCGGCCCATTTCGGCGCCACGCCCGCGCGGCCGCCAAAGTCGACAATCACCACCCGATCCTCTGGACCCACTTGCCATTTCGCCAGCAGCTCCGTGGGCGAGGAACTCGTGCTGACGACTTCATCGTAGAGACCCGTGCCCTCGACAAAGCTCTTGGAATACTCGCTGGCGGCGCCAATAATCCGTTTGGCCTTGGCCTGCTTCCGCGCGTGCCGGAGCTCAAATGCAAATGCTGCCGCCACCTTGGATCCGGGCGCAAACAGGATGACGGTGGCTCCAGCCAGGTCCGCCTCGCCCGTACCCCACGGCCGGCTGGTGTCTGATGCCGGGTGCAGGATGTCGTCGGACTTCTCGGCGAAAGCAAAGTGGTTAAGTAGATACGAGGTCTCATACATAATCCGAACCGCGGCGTCCATGGCCACGGTGTCGGCCTTGGCATCAATCTGCTCCCTGAGGCTCGCCGGGAAAACAAGGTAACGGTTGTAGATGGGCATGATCCCTTGGCGGTAGTCGTTGGTGATCAAGACCTGACCTGACACCTCGCCCTCCTTGACGGTCACGTCCTGGGCCAGGTTTCCGAGCGGTAGGTATCCGAACAAATAAGAGCCCTTGGACACGCTGGTGACCGTGGATTCCAGCACCTCTGCATAACCCCAGCAGTTGGTTCGACCGTACTTGGCCGGGTCACTAAGTGCCGAGGGCGTGCTGGGCGGCAATGGGTGAAAGTCCCACCATTTGAGCAGAAAGCCAAGCTTGGCGTAAGTGAGGTTGTTGACAGTCAGACTCAAGACCTTGGTGCGGATCCGTAATGAGGATGGGTTGGTGAGCGGCGGGTAAGGCACTTCATCCGGCAATGAGACGATGTGCTGGTTGGCATAGTTATCCTTTTGCAGGATCTGGACGACTGGTACTTCTGCCATGATGACAATTGTTTGGTTGTATTTTCGGTGTTAGTAGTAGACGGAAGAGTTTTGTCCATAGGTGAAAGACGAGAAGAGTAGACCAGGAATAATCCTAGACTTATAACAGTTTATATCGTTCATCTCCAAATTCCCACAAAGGCGGAGCTAACATCATACCCACCCACCCACATGAATCTGTAGGTATTGAGTTGGCTAAGCCCAGCGGAACCTAAGCAAGCATGCATAAGCCGTAAGAACCGTATACATACTATACGATTGCATCCGTGTCTCACCCCCACAACCTTGGTTTGTGTTACCGATGCGAGTGCGAGTGATGGCCGTCGATGTACGTATGACTCGGATCCTCTTTACTCCTAGCATCTTGTCTTGTCGAATCAAAGGCTTTTGCGTGGCGCTATTCCGGGGGCCTGGGCGGGCTATTAGCTGCCCGCCTCGGCTTTGTCGGGCGCTACTACTCCAAGCTGGCTGCTTGACAGGGGACTATTCAGGTGGGTGTATCACTGGCCTGTGCAAGAAGGGTATTAAATGGACTATCATCATGTTTGTCCATTGTTGTAGCTAGTTCTGAGCATTTGGGACTATATGGTCTCTATCATCCGGGATGACATGAATACAAAGGAAAAAGACGTCTTTAGTGGCTGAATAATCAGACACGGACACCATTGTGATTGTAATATTGACTGACTAGAAGTCAGCACACTCTTACCGGTTGTCGCCTCGGTTTCTCAGTTTAGTACAGCTATGAATACTGTATTAAAAATCTGGAAAATATTCAAGTTGAATACACAGTATACTATCAGCGTGAAAGATGCGGGCAGCATACCAATCACGCCTCCAGTGCGCAAACGATTACCCCAGCGAATAAGATATATACTATAATGTGATAATGGCAACGATAATCTCGCGAAGAAACAGAGGGATTAGCTTAGGTCATTACTTCCCTGAAACGAAAAGATCATGTCTTGAGGTGTTAGACATGGTTTGAGTCGCTGCCAGCCTGAAGCCAAATGCCCAATACGGATACAGTTTGTAAGATTAATCAGTAGAATATCTGAAAAGAGATTATCCAACTCTCATCAAGTTCAAACAACAGGACAAGACCAACTCTCAGAATCATCCGCGTCTCCAACTCCATCATACTCTGCCACAGCCGGCCACCTGCAGATTGGTCGTTGAAACTGCACCGAGGGCGCGACATCTTCCACATACTTGGTGCCGATGATCGATTCGGGAGCTGCCGTACTACCCCCCTCGACCCAGTTCACCAAGGAGTATAACATTGAATGACTAGCATCCTCGACTGGCGGCACCGCACCGCTCTGCGAGGCGGCATCCAGGACCCAAGCACCCGCGCCACTGGAGCAATGACCCATTCCGGGTACCATGAATAAGCGGTAGAAATCCTCCACCTCCCCGGCCCGACCGTGGGCGCCGTAAAAGTCCTGGACCGTAGCATACCAAGCCGCGGCGCTCAGAGTCGGGATCAACGGGTCCGCGTAGCCGTGGTAGTGCAGAATCTTGGCGCCGCGGTCCCCGAAGGCGCGCAGGTCCGGGTCGTAGGCGTTGGCGCCGCCCGGGTTTATGGTGTCGGAGAAGAAAATGTCGGCGGCCGTCAGCGTGCTCCAGTCCCAGGCCGAGTCGTTGTAGATGGCGTGCCGGAACCACGTGGGGCCAAACTGCGGCTCGTCGCCGTTCATGAGGTACGAGAAGCTCGCCTCGCCGCTGGGGGAGATGCCCAGGTGGACCAACTCGCCCGTGGTTCCATTGGCGAGCCAGGGGGTGTACATTCTCTCCAAGTTAGCCGCCTGCTCGTCGCTGAGGCATGCAGTCGAGTTGAGCGTGCCCGTGCCGCACGTCAATGCAGCAAAGTCAATGGTGCACTTGGACGGGTCCATGATGATGTCGTCGGCGACGCCGTCGAGGAGATCGCACTGCTCTAGGACGGCAGCGGCAACAAAGGGCCACTTGGTGGCTGGGATATAGCTCGCTCTCGTGTTTGGAAACTGCAAAAGTGCCACGTACGTCTGCCAGCCCGCAACATGCGTTTGCCAGGGAACAGCACCGGCCAGGACGCCGTCAAAGTCCTCTGGGTAACGTTCTGCTGCGTTGAGCCCCTGCCGACCTCCAGTCGAACACCCAGCATAATACGAATATAGCTTTCCTCCGGTACTGTTCCCATAATAGCTGGAGACGACCTCCTTGGCGGCCATGACAGAGACGTGGAGAGCGCGGTGGCCCCAGTTGATGCTTTGCTCTGGAAAGGAAAGAAAACTGCCATCACTGCTGTTTGATGCATGTCCAGTATTGGTAGACACTGAAGCAAATCCTTTGCGCAGTCCCCAGACCACGTCTGGGTAGTTTATCGCACCAGCAAATCCACCATTGCCCACAGTCAAAAGTCTTTGGTTCCATTCTGCTGTGGGTGGTAACCAGATCTCCGCCTCAACCGACGAATTGGTGGTCGTCCGAATGGTGAGTCCAAGACGACAAGCTTGAGGCACCAGCAGCTGAGGGTCATTGTAGTCGGCGTTGGCAGAAGTGCCTGTGAATGTGCTGCCATTTATTATAGTCTCGGCAGTATGAACTACTGCAGTGCCGTTGGAGAATGTATGTCCCAAGAAGGAGGCACAGGTGGACGAGGATGGTAGACATATGGCGTGGCCACCAGGCAAAAGCAAAGCCAAAGGCAGAACAGCAAGGACACGCCCAATCATTGTTGCCGAGAACTGCATCGACAGATCACCAAATCAAGAGTGTGGCGTTTGGGTTGACATCATGGCCGTTTCGACAGCGCGGTATATGGTAGGAGGTTTATATTTGACTCGCACGGCGCCCATGATATTACTTTCAGATTGGTAAGTAAGTTTCTCGGTCTGCATTCCCTGTGGTGCCGATGAATAAACCAGGGATCGGGAGGCATTGACGAAAATCTCCGCTTGTCCAGATGGGTCCGATAGAGATTCGGAGGCTCCGCGGCTGATCTTCATCGGTATCAAGATACTGGCAGATTGTGTCGGAACTGGCCTGGAGCGGGAAGAGACTATTACGATTTCAAGCATACGTCTTGATCTCGTAAGAAAAAAGAGATAAAATACTGCTGCAGTCAGTTGCAAAAGCAGTCCGATCAGTGATTTGCAATTGTTTCCGAGAGCCAATGACAATGTTTCAGGGTACATCTGCCCAATTCAAAAGGATAAAACGCACATCAGCGCCAAGCTGGATAAGTTCGAGGTGGTATCTAATTCAATGATATCCCAAAAGAAGGTCCCATAACGTGTGGCTGATATACTCAAGCCATTGTCCCATGATCCGTTGCGCCGTTTTCCCAAAGTCGCCGCCGACAAATGCTAGTAATTCAAGACGTCCCATTCCAATTCATGCCGATTCCATTCAATAAATCATTTGCGCCATAGTTGAAACCATTCAGATATGTGTCAATGTCCGTCATACCTTCGTTTTCCAGTACGTCCATGAGCTCGGTCTGCTGAGACTGGTTGAGGCTGCCTTGTCTCTCCGGAGGCAATCCTGCCCATGAGTTGTCGTTCATTCCCATCATGTTGAAACCATTGTTTCCAGCTCCATTCCACATGTTGCCATTGGTATTACCAAAGGCATACGGTGAGATGAATGGAGGAGGCGGATTGAACCAATCGGTTCCAGACGTCACTGGCGGTAGGGGACGTTGCTGGACCATTGGGGTTTGGTGCGATGATAGTGTTGGAAGTGCGAATGCAACCTGTGGGGTGTGTTGCGGTGGCGGCGGCGCCTGCTGCATGAGGTGATTAGGCATGGCGACTGGTGGTGCAGCTTTCATCACAGGAGTTGACATGGCTACTGGAGGAATATGTGGCGTATTAAACAGTGGCGTAGCAGAGGAGCCATTGCCCACTGAGTCTGGTGGTGTCGGGAGATGGTCTGGCGGTGAGAGTATTGGCGGCGAAGCAGTCGCCTCCGTGCCAGGAGGAGTCGTTTCTTCCATTATGAGGTTCTCCGTTGACTGAGTGAAGTCGGGCGGGAAATAACTGAAACGTCTGCCCGTCGATGGCTCCGTGGAAGCAGGGTTCAAGAATATGGAGTTGGAACGGAATGCAGGTTGCGACGGAAAGGAGCTGTCGAAATGGACTTGCTCAGGTTGCTGGTTGAAAACATAACCAAACTGCGGGGGATTGAACATTGGGGGTGGGCCGCTGTTCTTGGAAATTGTTGTCGCATTCGTCACCTCCGATGACGGGGAATTGGTATCAGGCTGCGACGAGGGAGTGCCAAACACGCTTGAAGACGACATGATTGGCGTTCCTCGAGCGTCGTAACTTCGAAGACATGCTTCTGCGAATTTTCCGTACAGTTTCGAAGCTGCTGACGTCCCTGGCCACCGTTCCGCGCACGAATCAATGATGTCGAGACAGACATTTATAAGCTCCTGGACTTCGTCGCGCGAGTGAGCCGCTCGAACTTCTGGGTAACTTGCCACCGTCCACAGTATGGTGTTAACAGACATGTAGAGAGTGAGCAAGAAGACCCAAGTAACGTCGATTGCAGACGCCATGACTTGTTTACTTGAGATATTGATCACAAATGCAACAGAGTCAAAACACTTAAGAGCTGAAGTTGCAGATGGCTTGGGCACCTGCGGAGATGGTCTGTGTAGCCCAACCACCATTGTGTGGTACCTGCCGGTAAACCTGGACATTATTAGTAATATGTCAACATGTTGGGTGTGTGGTTGACCTACCATGGTTTGCACCAAGCCGGGGTCTCGGGTGTCGAGTTGATCCACTGCTGCATTCTGCTCTCCATCGAAGCGAACCACGGGTCGCGGTCGTCTCGCGGTGTCGCTTGCTTCTTCTCGTACAGCACTCTTCGAATCTCATTTTGCAGCAATCGCATCTTGCAGAAATGAATGGCGACCAGCTTACGGTCGTCTACTGGACCAGGAGTGATCCCGTTCTCCGTAATATGGCTGTCATCAACAGTAGAGAAGAAGGCCACGTCGGCAAAGTCATCCGTTTTGGCAAACCCGCTTGGTCGGCCCATGCTGTATGATAATCCGAACTCATTTGTCATGACAATCCAACTGAGACGTCGTCGCAAATCCAGGGTCAAGGGATCTTCGATACCGAGGCTGATGGTTTTCTCGTCGGCCAGACCCATTTGTTGGCATATCCTAGTGGCAAGACCAACAATGTAAAAGACGGCAGTACGCGTTGGCGTAAGAAGAGAATACTGGCCCAAAAGGATAAGGCATTGGAGTGTTTTCAGGTCCTTGGGCCGGACAACGCGCTCAAAGTACTGCATAGCAGACAAATAATAACTATCGGCAAGTCCAGCATAGGTTGTGTCGAGCTTTTGCATGCTGATGGCCATGACCATTCGGACAACAAACTGTTGGTAGGCATCTTGGCTTCCATTATATACGTCGCGGATTGCGGCCTCCAATTTGCTTTCGTGAAGCACAGGGGTAAGAACTTGAGCTGTAAAATATGAGATAAATGAGCATGAGACACACTGCGCAATCTACTCACCTCGTTGTTGGTAGACCTCCAGTAAACGATCAACAATCACCCGACTAGGTAATGTTGCTGCAGGAACACCACTAATCATTGGGAAACTCTTCTTTCTTGCCGCGGCGGACTGCGGTATGCTAAAAGACATGGACCTTGTGGCCAGAGTGTTGAGGGTTTCCGGCGCGATCGGTCTTCTGTTACGGACTGACGGTACCAGCTCTGAGATGCGGTTCGAATCTGTATATCGTTTGGCCTCTTCCATGACCATGCGCGTCATGGCAATACCGCTTGAAGGGCCCAAGTACCGAGGAGTTTCGTCCGACTCGTTGAGGCGCACGAGACCACCGGGTCTTAGGAGGTCTTCGTTGTTCTTGGGAAATTCCTCCTCATCGGTGTAGAGGCCAAGCTCTGCCTCGAGAGCACGCACCTTTTCTTGGAGCTTGACGACATAGTAACGGCTGATCTTCTTGCCCTTGGTGGTGTCGAAGTACTCGCATACGGAGCCCGACCGTTCGCACGGCAGACAGCGGGGAAGGGTAGGGTCGCAGCGGGTTTTCCTCTATAAGCGGGAGAGTCTCAGCCAGACGCTTCAACGGTCTTGCGGGTAGGCAGCTTCTCGACAACAGAGACGCAGGTAGCCTCGAGGAGGAGTGGAGTGTTTGAGAGCTGGTCGCTTACCTGGCGACAACGGCAACAAGCCGTTAGTGTATGCGCAATGCGATGCGATGCCTCGCCTTCACCATCGCCGCTGGAAGGCTCCCTCGGCAGCTGGGGAACGGGTTTCGGGTGGTGGTGCTGAGCATGGGGCGGCCGCGGTCGTTGATAGAGCCCGAAGCCTTCAACATGCCGAAAGACATCTGGGGCGTCCATCGGCGCGAGACGGCTGTGGGAAAGGAAGTTTGTGTCTCCTGGTGCCTCTTGTGTCGTGTGAAGTGTTGAAGTTTGTTGTCTATGCAATTGGTTTTTTGCTGCTGTGCCGGGTTGGGATGCGGAGGTTTGTTCTTGGGGGGGTGCGCGCGGGGAGCAGAAGCAGTGAGCTACTACACTAAGGTACTGTGCCTACTGTATGACCGCTCGACACACTGCACTGCACGCACCTCAAGTCTCTCGCTCTCTCTCTCTCTCTCTCTTTGGTGATTTTAACCAGCCGGAGACAGCGTCGATCAGTGAGTGGCCCGGCCCACAATCTATTCTACGAAATGGATCCCACGGCGAAATCGAAGGTCGTATGGAAGGAGTGATGGAACAAATTTTTGAGTGACGAGGATTGGATTGACAGAAGGCTGCCGGGATTCGAAAGGTACTTGGTGATTGTACTGAGGCTCTGCTCTGCTGGACCCTCTCTGCTTTCACCCGTCTCCTTTACTGAGGGGACGACGATGGATACTACTACCACCTAGCTCGCAGGGCGATAGATGAGACTGGGAGATTCCTATTACAGGTAGAATGCCAAGGCACAGGCGACTCTCAGAGCTAAATCTGCCCGAGTTCATCTACCTTACCATCGACCTATTACTTGGGCACTCTTCCCTCGCACTACTTTTTCAACTTACCTTACCTACATTACTACGGTGCTGCTAACAGCTACCGGTTGACTGTTGGTGGTAGGTAGTACAAAGGCAAACAATCTAGGTAGGGTGTGTAAGCTCTGGCTTACAGTAGTAGCAGCCATATGAAGTTCATACCTAACATCTGCCTACCTAGGTACCTACCTACCTTCCTGGGCATGGTACCAAGTATCAGGGTTGAGGTAGCCGCGTGGGATGATGGAACCGAGTGGGACAAAATCCTTGGGGTGTGTGGAGAACCGATTGGCTCTGTTCATCAGTATTCAGCCCCCCGCAGCCCAAGAACTGTCAAACAGGGTTTCAGGATTCAGCCGCTGATTTGTGTGCACTACATCACTTACCTACGTCTAATTAACTACTATTACAACTATACAGATACACGACAAGTTCATTTAACACGCACGGTATAATTGTAGTCTCTTTTTGCCGTACAATTCTGCATCCGTGCTGTCGAAACACGACCCCGTCATCTCCATTTGTTCTTCGTCCTGCTCGGCGCTGTTTCGTTTCAGGTTTCAATCTAACCTAGGAATTTTTTTTTTCTTCCCACGCCGGAAAGGGCAATTTGCCGACGACCTTTTCTGGGCCTTGGACCGTCGCTAGCCTGGTTCTAAAAGGAGTTCGTGCCTGTCCTCATTCTACACTACTACCGGGTTACAAGGACACGGGCTTCAACGAGTCAGGATCCAATTCGACGTCCGCTGTTCTTCATCTTGTCATGTGTCAAATATGACGCGCTTCCTGTCGGGATCGCCTCCTCAAGTGTCTCTCTCTAGGCCTGACCAGCAAGATTGCGATGGCGACTAAGTGCTTAGGCGCCCAAACCACCGGTGGCGTTGGTGTTATGACATTGTCCCTCCCGAATAGCCTCATCTCTAGAAGTTCCATGACGGTAGCTAGCCCGACCAGCAGGGGCCTGTCTTCTAGAAGACTCCAAATGGTCTAGAATGACAGTACCCGCTCCCGCGATATTACCACTTCGGGAGACTCGTCACCCCGTCTTGAATGCTTGTTTCCTAAATGCAATCTCCGTGAAGCTGTCACTATTGTTGGCTTCTTGGCGAGAGGGAATGTTACGTAGCGGGAAGAAGATCTTTGATGTGCTAGGTTGAATCACCTGGATCTCGAGCACGTGCCCAGTCCCGGGGGGCAAGACATCGTTATAATTCGAACACGAACCAGCTAGGATGAGAAGAGGCAGGAGGTTCGACTCTGGCGTGTAAGAGAATTGGTTTACTGGAATAGAGTCCTCGACGTCACAGATCGACCATAATAGAGAATTGCTTGCGAGCCTAGAGTCTCGTCTTACTAGAACAGCACACTTCTTGTACTCAGCTGCATTATTAGTTGGCCACCAGCATTGACTTGCTCAGTCTGCGTGCACGTGGCTGATACCACCTCTGCAGTGGATAGATACATTGTCGAGGCTGGGTGCGTGTCTTGTCTTTGCCCCCAATCAAAGTCAAAGCTGCGCCAACAACGACTCTGATTACTCGGTCACGTCGCCCCAACCGTAACCTCTATCTCTTCAGTTTCTCCGTCCTTGACAGCGATGCCAGATGGTGGTGGTGGTGGTGTTCCTGAAAGGCAGATGTAGTGGCAAGGGCTCATCGTTTGTCAGAATCTAGATCTTCAGGGACATGATATCCTTATCCTGTTCCTGCGTCATCTGTGCTCCTGTGGGAATTCGGAAACGGTGTGACTGCGCTATGTTTAGACCTAGCGCCAAAGAGGATCTCCGGAAACAGATCAGATGCAGGGGCTTTTGCTTAGGCGGGCATTTCCCTATTCATTTTGGTGAAAGTGAGGTCCAGAACCCCTGTCCGTACCGAGCCCTGAAAGAGATCTAATAGGCGGCTCTTATAGAAGAAATAGATCTATTTTCATCGTTTCACAAGATTCGCCATCGCGTATATGAAAATCAGTGGAGAGTAGGTACAGAGTAGACATGGTCAATCCAATGTTTCGTTAGTAAGATCAATTGGGATTGACCCAATGATAGCGGGTGTACTCTGTAGTGCGCTTCTCATCAAACTGGCCGACAATCAGACAAGCCAGGCAGGTACTGTACGGCAGTTGTTCGCGGGAACCTAAAAACCTGCCATCAAGTCCACAACAGTGCTGACAACAGGGGGTGGAACTTGATGGTATCAATGGGCAGTCGAGGCCCGTGAGGTAGTATATGGAGTAAGATAAGGCTCTGTTTCATTATATCGCCTCCTCGCCAAAGCGGCACATGTGAATTGAGCGTGCGTTATAGTATATAGGTAGACGAATGTGGTTGGTACTTCGAGCTGCATGTCGCTTGTGTTTGTTGCAGCTGTCAGCATGTGTAATCAATCGCCTAAGCACATTGGGCTTTGTGCGAGACAGAGAAAAGAAACAGGCTTTTGTTATCTGCCAGAAAGATGCCCGGCTTATACACTTGGACTGCTTCTGCGGCTATAGAACCAGCAGCATCATGTATACTAGCATGATTGATGGGACGCGGCTATTGACAACAAGGCAGACAGGCAGCTACTATATTGCTGGCATTACACATGCAAGCCATTTCTCTCTAGTGTGGGAAGTAAAGGAGGCTGCCAGAAGTACCTACTACACTACATTTCATGATGGAGGCGCACTTGTTATTACCAAGATACCGTACCCATTTGATCGCGCTGGAACTAATGCGGCAACGTTTTTCCGCACACGATTAACGTGAAATGGTCCAGATTAATAACAAATGATCACTTCACCTTGCCTAGTTATGGATCTACTTTGATTAAGTAGGTAAATAGTCAGCACTGACTGACTGTATGTATCGCGCATCTAAACTCACATGACGGTGGTTTCCCTAAGCGCACCTCTGATGTTCCAAATAACTTTCTACCCCACCTTTTTCTTCGTGACTTTTGCCATTCTGCACATACGGCGGAGCTGCCCAGGGCCCCCCAAAATCCCCTGT
The DNA here is from genome assembly GCF_000516985.1 of Pestalotiopsis fici W106-1. Lineage (NCBI taxonomy): Eukaryota > Fungi > Ascomycota > Sordariomycetes > Amphisphaeriales > Sporocadaceae > Pestalotiopsis > Pestalotiopsis fici. The sequence goes on along the minus strand of NW_006917091.1, from coordinate 3,505,981 downwards.
AATCCCACCACGGAATTCCTGTCGCTGATCATAGCCGCGACCCGCCCACCCACCACAAAAAGAGCGAGCGGGCGCCTTAAAGGCTGGTGCTACTTACCGCAGGGTCTGTAGCCTTTATTACGTACCTCTCTACCCTAACTGCTTCGAGTTGCTACCTGTGGTGCGGTCAAACGTTGCGAACAATTGATGAGGCTCTGTTCAACCTGCCAGAAATTTCTGCGTTATCTGTCCATCTGACCTTTGAGTGCGAGATCATCCCGTGGAACGCCCTCTGTGTAACTTGCGTAGATTCCTGGTGACTTCGGTATACGCTGGAGACATCTTGTCGTCACTGGACTACCCCAAGGCAGCCCAGCCAGTGAAGCAAGCGGCGGCTATACCGCAACTTGGCCCTCTTTCAATCGCTGTCCACCTTGGTCATCCTGCCCTGTCAGGTTGCACCGTCAGAGCAAAACCTACAGCCTGGCTTTGTACATCTCACCAGCATTTTCGCGCCACAGATTCAATCCTCATCGGTGACTTCTGCCTCCAGTTGAGCGGCCAAGGTTTGCGCGCCTTCTGAGTTGCATGACAGGGACAGCTCACACTGAACCGGAGCTTGTTCCGGCCACTCGAGGAGAAGAAATCACCAGCTGCCACAACCCCCACCACCGTGATGCCGCGCTCCAGTTTCTCTGATAATCCTTTGTTGCGGGTTTCTCGGCCTGTATCTGCCTGTTCGCGATGTGGGTTTCTCTCGTCCTTGGCTCTTCCTGCATATACTGACACTCAACAGGTCGATCGGCCAAGGTCAAGGTACCTGAGTTCGTGTCCACACTTGTTGCTGGAGAATGCGCTGACTGAGATTGCAAGTGTGACGGCAAATTGCCCGCCTGCACAGCTTGTGAGAAGGCAGGCCGCGAGAATGAATGCTCAAGCGCCAATGATCAGTTCGCTCGTGGTAAAGAGCGCAGGTATGAGACATCGAAACCCCGATGACTTGTATGTCCCCTCACTGATATACTTGCCAGCTACGTGGCTGCTTTGGAGCTGCGCATCGAGAAGCTCGAGAGAAGGCTCGAATATGCTAGGTCTAGGAAAGCTTCAGTGGCTCAATACGAATCAGAACCACCTCCTACTCAGCAGCCAGATCGGAAAGACTCGCTAGCCACCATCAGGGCTGCGATTCACCGGAAAGCTGAAAGGACAAGGGAAAACACGGACGTCAACTCCTTAATGTCCGACTTTGGTTTCTTGTGCGTGCATCTGTATTGTCCAGTGAAAATATTGGCTAACCCGTTCCAAGATCTATCAATGCCACAACAAGAGATTTTGAGCCTTCCATGACAAACATGAACTTTGCCCGGCTCGTTCTGGCATCTTCATCAAATGATCCGCTACCAGACACGCAGGGCTGGGCAGCGCCCTCCAGAGAGGAGGGTCTCGGCATCGTTCAGTACTATATGAACAATGTCTTTTCGCTATACCCGGCCTTCTCGGAAACCACCTTCTACACGACGCTGGAACAAGTATACAATCAACCTGATCGGTCGATCAAAGATACCGATTACTGGCTCGTTTTCATGGTACTGGCAATCGGATCCGTCGCCCAGAGCCAGTCGAGCAATGATGCCCACTATAGAAATGGCATGTACTTCGTGTCGAGGGCCATGAAACATGCCGACAAGGCCCTGGTTCCAGGCTATGTTACACAGATTCAATCGCTGATACTACTCACTCAATACTCCATGCTAGATCCCACGCACTTTGATAGTTGGCACCTGGTCGGCTTCACAGCTCGAGCTGTGGTTGACCTTGGCTTCCATCAAGACCCACCACCCGAGCAAATGCCCGACAAGGCCCAACTGGACTTTCGACGAAAGCTCTTTTACTGTGTCTACTCCCTTGACAGGTAAAGACTTATGCCAATCTATGTTCAACCAATTCCTGTGCTCACATCATTATAGGTCAATCAGTATGGTGCAGGCACGCGCATTCTCCTTCACAGATGCCTCGACCAACGTTGCTTGGCCCAGGGCTAAATCATTCAGCCGACGTGCATCCATCACTGGGCAAATGTTGGCGGGCACGGAGCCGGCATTCCTACTATTTCAACTACGATGGGCGCAGTCTCACTGGTACCAGGTCTTGTTTCAGTCCGATACTGTACCTATATCGGATTCTACTTCTTTCATTTGGCAAATGTGCCAAGACATGAGGGAATGGGCGGATGCTTTGCCCATGAGCCTCCCAGTAGCCATGAGAGAGATGTTTGACCTGGAATTGCGATACAGCTACGTGTACTGCCTGATGGAATCATCACGAGCACCCAACATGTCGGATTACCGCCGCTCGCTCGTGTTCGAACACACAATTGCCTATCTGGACCGCTTACATGAGATTGTACAGAATGGCTCCAAGAATGCATTCTACACTAGTCACGATGCATTGCGAGTCTTCTTCATGGCTACCAAACTGGTCGCCGTGCTCAACGAGGCCGAGGACCTTATTGCAGCTGGCGTGACAGTCTCACCTCCGGCTTCACAGCCTGGCAAGCCCTTACCGCCACCACTTCCAAGTCGGCCGGGGGGCTATGGGCTTGATAATCTGCAACGAAGTCTCGACTCTCTGGACCGAGCAAATCAGATCCTACTGCGCTGGGGTCAGCGATGGCAGGATTCATCATCGCTGCAACAAGCACTCGACATGATCACAAGTGATCTAACTCCTCGACTTCGGGTAAGGCAGCAGATGCGACAGAGGGCGTCGCCGCCACAAGCCATGGCTCAACCCGCCACGAGAGAGATGAGATGGGTCGACGTTGATGTCGAGGCAATGATGAGAAACAATAGATGATGTCGGAGACGAATTATTGTGACGGGTCGGATCAATCTGGAGCATAAGTCATGATTCACGGACGCAAGGAGTACGGCGGGCGTCGTCAGCTTTTCATGCATGTCTTTATTTTTTCCTGTCTTCACTGGACAAAGAGTAACATGATATCAACCGTATTGAGCATTTTGAATTACAAAAAAAAAATAACCTCATTATGCGTCTTTTCCTACAGCGAGCGACTTTGTTCCGAGAACCGGCATCTATCTGAAAGACTTCCAAATTTTCAGTAGCAAACCCCACGAGTGTGCAGATAATGTCAGCGAACTAAGACAAGTTGGAGACGAGGCCAAAAAAATGAGTCCATATGTATTCTCCGACACGGGGAATCGAACCCCGGGCATGACGGATCAAGATGAGAGCGTCATATGTTAGCCACTACACCATATCGGATGATGCGATCGAATAACCGATTGCTGATTGGATGAATATTGAGCGGTTTAATTACAACTACATCAAAAGATTGTAGATGGCTCCACTAGATGAACAATATCTAGACCCACCGTCAAGCGCGGTACGCATTCAAACAATCTCAAGCCCATCTTTGAAGATATCCATCAGGCATTACTTAACCGGTGCTAGTATAAAAAGACGGACTGAATAGAAGGCTGAAACATACTCAGTTTCAAGATCGCGTCAGGAATAAGGATAGTCACTGATCATTTATGCCGACCCATCTGCTGGAGTCTTTACTACCTATAAATGCTGAAAATTCGGCCCAAGAAGGAAGGGCTTGATAAATCGATGATGCGCCTTTGCCCAGTAGTAACAGTCTCGCCAAACACAGAATTTTAAGGCGTCAGACTATTAAGTTTATTCGCCCAACCCACTTAGAGCAGTGGCGGGGAAAGAGAAGAAATTCCGCAAATTCCGCATCCCTAATGGAGGGACCTTGACCGTGTATATACGCCGGATCCTGAAGCTTGATCTACTCGGCACAATTTTATATATTAGTGGACCGGGGCCTTGGGGGGAAATCAATCGAACTCTAAAAATGTCGAGGATTATCTATTTTCATTAGCGATCTCATTTTCTAGAGCCTACACGCCGTCCTCCCCCCTTCTTCTACATTAGCCTGCTGCCCAAAGGTGATGGGCAATTGGATATGTTTGACGCGCCACCCATCCCAAGCACTCACATAGTACAAATATGGTGGTCCGAACATGAATCCGCACATGTGGTGTGAGCATGAATATTGGATGTGACTATGCGGCGGAGATTCTGCAATAGAGAATTTGTTGATTGTTTTAATTGAGCCAAAGTAGAGGGAGAAACGAAAATAGAGAGGTATAGATGTACCATAAGAAGGGAGGACTTCACTGCGGGTTGTTAGCAGTTTGAAAGCATACAAGGGCTATAATAAAGACAGGGAAGAAGGAGAAATGGCGACAATTCCAAAAAAAAAAAAAANAAAAAAAAAACTCAATGACTTCTCAGAGAGAATACACGTACAATGGGACCGCGCAAGGCACAGAAAAATCTCTCCCGGCGAGAAGCGAAAACGTTCAGGCTGAATTCGCACAACGGCTCACCGGTTCGGCGACTACATTGTCGTCAAAAGCGCTGTCTGTCTGCCGGCAACGGGAGACTACACGGCAGCGGCTGGCCGCAGGACTTTCACCTGAACCACGATGGCCGAGTATTTGTTTTCCGAGTGCAGTTATGCGATTGATCTGTTATTAGCAGCCGGTAGGATCTGGAAAATATCCATGGCACACAGTGGCCACGGCTCGTGGTTCAATACCAGAACAATTGGAGGAAATGCCCGCGAGATGTTTTGGGAGTATCATATGCATTTTGACCCGTGGCGTGGGTTGGTCAAGTTTCAGCCACTCGGTGGCTTCAATCAACTGAGCAGTTTCCTACTTTGAGAGGTACCTCCATGTAATAGTCATATGTGTGCTAGCAGAAGGCTAAAGATGTTGTCGGCTGCTCAGCCTCTCCATACCATAATTCTCGTGCTCATGGTATATTTTATACGTTATACGGTCTTTATTTTCCTCCTTGCCGCTGATCTGTCCTGCATGGTACGCTTGTGCCTATAGTAGATGGTGCCGTTCTCTTGGGCGGCATGTATATAAAACGGCTATCCATGGTCTATCGTAATCCACGAACAGCCTGTACTCCTTGTTCGTCTTGGAAAGGACATGATAGAATTTCTTGATAGGTAGGTGGCCAATGAACCCCAGATTCACAATCAGATCTGGAATCTCAGACTGATTAATGTTCAGCTGGTAGATAATCCGGACGGCGAACGTTACATGCTGAGAGCCAAGTTCACCGCCCGTTATCTGAAATCGGAAGTTGAAGGAGAAAGGGAAAGGTAAACCGTGGTATCCAGTTGATCTTAAGACTGCGTTGGGATGAGCTTTGGGGCCGGGATCGAGAACTACAATGTATTTCATGAGAAATCCACTGGCTCCCTCTGTCGATATATAAATGAATAGAAATACCTGCTTGAAGACCCAGGATCAGTTTTGGCATGATCTAAGAGAATATATCTAGGCAGAGTGTCCATGTCACCACTGCTATCTTGTTTCGAAGCAGGCATTGATTGATATAACCGAAAATCTGGTGTTGTATCACATGATCAAAAGTAATACTCGTAATGATGATATATATATTATTCGTGCTTCAATTGAACTCCATGCAATAAAACTCGTAAAACAATAGGACTTGAACCAGTCCATCTCGTGCTTTTTTGTCGATATCGGGTATCCATCTAATGCTCCATGCATTCCTATGCCCAAACCAAGTATGCTCCTTTATGCGGGTATCAAACTCCCATCAGATGCAAGATTCTCTTTTTCTCATCGTAAAAACATGACCATTTCTTCCCATGCATTTCCTCGTCAACGCGAACATGAACTTCCATCCGACTCCCAATCAAAACATTGCTGTTGCCGCCATGATCATAATCGTTGCCCATAACATGAATCGTAATCTCTCAATCGTCGAGGTCGTGTCCCGTAAATAGGAAGGAAAACAAAAAACCAAAAAAGAGAAAGAAAACCTGGCAAAAATTCCTCCCGAAACCGAAACCCAAACTTCTACTCCTCCATGATGTTGTCGAGCCATGTCTCTATGGACTCGTTTTGGCCGGGCTTGACGGCCACGTACCCATCCCCGTCCCCTTTCTTGCCGCTCATGCGGCGCCAGACCTCGCACTTCCTTTTGGAAGCCGCGCGCGCCTCCCACGAAAAGGGAACACTGCCACCCTCAAACTGTCCCGCCTGGTACTCTGACCAGTGCGTAACGTGGAGGACGCGGCGGCCGCTGGTGTCCTCGCGGACGGTGGGGTTGGGGTCCGGCATGGCGTAGGCGAACCATACCCGGCCCATGGCCCGGTGGATCCTGTCCGTGGCCGTGGCCAGGGCCTCGCAGTACTTTGCGTAGGCGAGGCGGCAGGCCGTGGTGTATACGGCGTCCACGGCGTCGTACCGGCAGAGGTAGCAGGTGTCGACGCTTGTGCCGAGACCGCCGCTGCGTCGGCCGTTGAAGTGCAGCTTGTGGGACAAGCAGAGCTTGCCGAGGAGCTGCTTCTTCTCGTTGCGGGTGGTGATGGGGCAATGGGGGAAATCAAGGTTGGGGGCCAAGTCAGTGAGTCCGAGTTCCTCGCGGCGCTGCTTGTGGAGGGTGCGAGTGGCTTGCTGGTAGCGCTTCCAGTGTACAAACAAATCCACAAAGTAAGCGCGCCCAAGAGCCTCCCGAGTGCGAGCAAGCTTCCAACTCCAGTATTCGGCGGGAGGCGCGCGGGGGTGGAAGCGGCAGTTCCAACCATTGAAGGAGTGGGGGCAGCAGTTTTGGGGAGGCTCGACGAGGCTCATCAGTCGAGTTTGCTGATTGTGATAAGGAGTGTCCACAATGTTGTCAATCTCCTGCTCCATTTTGTACTGATGCTTCTCCAAGGACTTGGTGATCTTCTTGACGAGATCATCCATCTTTGGGCCTCCGCAAAATGGATTTGCATCCCTCATGTCCAGTGGCATCTGGCGGAGACTTGCCTTTTGTTGCTGGCGTTGCCACTTTTGGACCACTTTACGGTCTGAAGCCTTCTCCTTTCGTTGCATCTCGGAGCTCGTTTGTAAGTTTCTGGGAGAGCTGGTGTCGCTGCGAGTTGGCGATGACTCGCTGCCGACGACCTTCCCGTCCACGAAAAATGTCACGAAAGTAGGCATTGTGGAAATCGGTCTTTGACTTGTTAAAATCTTGGATCTAACAAGCACAGAGTGGGGTTGAGAAGAAATGCATCAGTAGTTACTCACGGGAATTTTCAAGTCGCTGCGTCTGTTGTTTATCCTTAATCTTTTGAGACGGTTGTGGCCCTGCTGTGACGAAGGGTTGTACAGTCTTGCGGGAGGCGGGCAGGAGGATCTGACTCGAAACGATATGAGAGAAGACTCGTGCTTGAATAGCCACTGCTTTGAAGATAGTGAAGATGAGAAGCGAAGAATATTATGGGCGCGATATGCCACGAAACTAATTCTGTGCGCTTTGCTTTGGTTGGAAAGTGAAGTGGAGGAAGAAGAGTCAAAAGTTGGGCCAGTCTCGAGCAGACGGGAATCCGGGGAGTTTCTTATACCTGATTCTCTGGGCTGCTGGCGTCGTCGGAGAAGGGAATGTGTCATATTAGGTGTTGATTCTTGTAGCGGTGCCAGAGAGGTATAAAAGCTTGTTCATCGGATAGTGGTCCCTGACCGAGTTAGAGTTTTGGGAGAGTGACCTTCAAGGTAATGTCCACGCAGGTAACCTAGGTACTCGATGCTTGTACAAGTATTCTCCGCGAGTAGATAGATGATGGATCTGGGGAAGCATGGCAGTGCAGATTTAGAGGATTGCGGCTCTTTACTCTTAAATGGACGACCCCGTGTCCGTGTTTGTTTTGACAAAAAAAACTTGACCGCTCGCATAAACTGCCATCTGCCAATCCGCGCCCAAAAAGTGAAGCGTATACATACACCCAACTTCGTAGGGAATCCCGGTTCACTATGGTGGTGGGGCCATCGACACCCAGCCTATCAAACAACTGCCTTGAGTCCATAACCTACCTAATGTAGGTACGTGCACTATGTAGTAAGTGGATGATGGTGCTGCCCAAGCAACCTACTACCATGTACATTTATTAGCTATGTATCTAGATGGCCTGTCTCTTTCAGTCCGAATGGTCCTCGTTCCTTTCACCGTTGCACGATGGTGGCGGCGGCGGCGGCGGTCCGTCGGTCGGATCCGTAAGTTTCATGACATTGTAGCCACCTACCCGTCACAGTTTCTTATTTTCCCGAAACCAATTTCTAATTGGAACCATATTGACTAGACAACAAGTCTTTAATTTTTTTCTGTTGGTCTACTGCCAAGTACCTAGTTACATATGTGCCTGCCTTGTCAGGGGCATTATTTTCTCTTCTCCTACAAACCACAAGGGGTATCTCTCATGATGCATGTAAAAGAGTCCTTTCTATGATCCCCTCTACTGCTCCACATGATCTTGCATTAACTGTTGGGGGAGTTTCCCACGCTTATTTGCACCATTCTCTATCGACATGGTTTAGTACTATTGGGAATTCTGCCCCTCTTATTTTGAATCATTCTTTGACCATTATGATTTAATGGCTGATAGGACGACTGTGGTATCTGCTACTAGCAACAACTTTTCATAGTGGTGAACTCGTGGCGGGGGGGTTTGTTTTCTCGTCAATCATGTTTTGGAGGTGAGCCTGGCTTTTAGCCACAGCTACTCATCGGCCTAGTTTGCTGAGTCTTGCTCCCTTGACCGGTGCGGGTAGGACGGCGCAGAGCTTGTCTCTCTCTGTTCGACTATTAGTGCCTTGTTTCATTACTGTGCCGGAATATTTATCGCAACTTACCGCCTTCGTCCTCGAACACGATGCTGATATCGTCGTGCTCGCCCGCATAGTCTGGCATGTCGAGGCAAAGGAAACGGTCTTCGTCTCGCTTCTCACCTCCATCCCCGCCCTTTGGTAGCGGGAACTTGGCTTCCACAAACTTGATAGCTGCCTTACCCATCTTACCCGACGCCTCGTACACATCAGTGCCCTTGAGCACAAATCCCATACAATGGCCATGGATCCAGTCCTCGAAAAATGCCAGGAGTTGAACCGTTCCGTCTAGTGCGTGGTGGGCTACCTGAATTCGTGCCGTGCCCGATTCCCACTTTTTGTGCACAGGCACAACCATGCGCCGACGGGTAATATTCAGCGATGAAGCCACACCATCAAAGACCACAGTGTAGCCAGTCATACCATTCTGGAAGGCGTGCAGATCCTTGAACGAGTTGAATCTATAAGTTCTGACAGTCGGAGATCGAGCCACGGTACTCTGCAGGGTAGCAAACTCGCGTGGGGCATCCGTCAGTCCTGGACGGTCCAAAACGGATGTGGTCAAATCAACCTGCGGGTTCCGTATAACGTGAAGCGTGAGGATGTCCTTGGTGCCAAGCCTGATTTTGAACTCTCCCGGCGCCATGTTTACTCTGTCAACAATTGTACCTACTGATGCTCCCTTTGCGTCAATCGAGTTGAGTTCAAGACGCAGCTTTTCGGCTAGTACCACAGGCGGTACATCACCAGCATATCGATCATTGATGATCCGGGCATGTTGCCAGGGCAGCCTTTGCAGAGCCGGGAAACTAGCTTTGGTGTCTTGGAGTCCTTCTGTCATGCTGAACCCCTGGATTGGAACTTCGGTGACTACTTCCTCGTCGCTGTGAACATAGCTGCCCTTGAGGAGCGATATGAACTTCTCCCTCTCCTTATCATCATTGAAAATGAGCACCATCCGAGCTTTGGCCTTGCCATCGTTGTAAGACAATTGTATCATTGGCTCGCGTTGTTCGCCTCGAAGATAGGCATACTGAATAGGCATGGAGGGTGGATAGAGATGCGTGACACCGCTCAGAGTTCTTGTTCTTGGTCCGGTCACTATGGCAAGACGGAAACCTCTGTGGAAAGTTCTCGGGCCTGTAGGGCTTCCTTCCTTGAGAAGCTTCTCATACAGGCCAATTTCACACTGGCCTACGGGCTCTTTGGGAAAGGTGCGTCCTTGAGGGTCGGAATCGAAATAGTGGAAACCCCTCAGCTTGGATTGGAAAGCGACAACTTCCTCCTTTCGTGGATACAAATAACTTTGTACCTTGGCGTTGAAATCGAATATGTTCCAGAGCATGCGGAAATCTGTTTGAGAACACTGAATAGCTACCATGAAGCCACGCGGCATCTTGAGCTCCAGCGAGCACTTGTCAGTGCGCCATTTCACATTGTCCCAACTAGGACCGGCATTCTTGTCTGCTTGTATACACAGAGTAACAGTGCCGTTTTGGCTGGCCACGGTAAACATGAGTGTCGAGTCCTTCTGCTGCCGGTTGATGGAGAGCATGCAGGAGAAATGTGTGTGCATCGATTCCAAGCCCTGTTCCATGAGGTAGACATCGGCCTTCACCCGTCCGTAATTGAAGAGCGTAGGCGAATCCCCCAGCGGGAGTGTCTCGACCAAAGGAACTTGCTTGGCCGATTGTTGCGATGCCACTAGCAGTGAGCCCCAATTGCCGTTCAAAAGGGAAATGATATCCTGGCTCAAGACTGGGTACTCAATCCAGATTGATTTATCCATCATTTGTGGCATGAACGGCTCCTCAGGTGGCAGTAAAGCATTTCTCTTCATCGATCCTGCTAGCTTCTTGAGGTTTGTCGCGAGGACTTGCCTGACTTCAGCAATTTCGCCCTCGGTCGTACTGAACTTGCCGTCGGCGATTTCTGGAAGCGCCACTTCTGTAAGCCAGTAGCTCTTTGTCAAATCAGTGTATGCCTGATATCTGTTCATGAGACTTTTAGTCTCATCCGCTTCTTGGCCTCTACTTCTCATGGCTGTCTCTAGTGCTATGCGGCCTTTGAGAAACCACCAAAGTGCTGCGCGGCACATGTCGTCGGGTTTGGAACTACCCAGTGATTTGAATTGCTCGGCATGGAGTCGGAAGAGCTCATAGAGGTGTTTCGTTCGTGCAATAAACTCATCATACGCTCCCTCATTCTCTGGAGGCTGTGACGAAAGCTTTCTCGGGGCCTTATCTGCGGATGCACTCCAACCTCTGTCACGTGGATTCTGCGTGATAGGTGTGGCTTTATGTGACATGTCCGAAGTAGAATAGATTGATCCTGAATAGGTCGACGAAGGGCTGTCAGAATCAATTTTTGAGCCCAGGCGCAACTCGTCAATCTCCGACGCCCGTGCAGATGGTACTTCGTTTGCAAAGGCTGGTGGCGTCTCTACATCTGTGGAAATTGGTGGCAAAGGGGATTTGCGCGGATATTCAAGAGAAGAAGGACTGGGATTCTTGGACGGCGAGACAGGTGGCAAAGGAGACCTCCGGGTAGGATTTCGCGGCGGCGGCGCCATTGGTGGTTGCTGAGGCTGTGTGTGATCTTCCATTAGTGGTGGAATATGTGTTCTTGTGGATAGAGCTCGCATGGGCGGGCGATCTTCGTGGCGCATTGGCTGATATTGCGGCTTTCTTGTAGACTGCGCTCGGAAGGGTGATGGTGAAGACTCGCGCTCGGAGGATCCAGTAAAGGCAGGAGGAAGTTGGGGGGCTTCAGGCATTATTGGAATAGTAGGCAGGTCCCTGGGAGGCCTTGGTTGTGTTGTACGAACCGGTTCGGGAGATGACTCGCCCTCGTCCCATCCCTGATGAGAATCCGTGCTGGCAGATCTTGCCTGGGCAAAGGCCATACCTTCGGCTTGTCTCTGCTCATATTGGTGTATCTCAATGAATGACCTCCTAGCTTCATCTTTGCGGTCAGACGTCTCCAAGAACCGAGATCTGGTGACCTCTCCGGCAGGCAAAGTCCTCGGCTGGGGAGAGGCCTGGAGATTCGGCGCCAAAGAATCCTGCTTGGGCTCATCGCCAATCGTAGAGAATCCGGTCTGTGTCCGCTTCATGGGGCCAGGCACAAAGTCATTGGGCTCCTTCCTGGGCGAGACGGCTCGCGTGTCGCTTCCTTGCCGGGAATGCTCATAGCTCTTCAAGGAAGATTGCGATGGTGCTGTGAGCGGAGCAGACTTGGACCTCTTTCTCCTTCCGATTTCTGCCACAATGGTCTCACACTCGTCACCGCCTTCACCTATGACCTCGGGGTAGCTGTCGGCAAAGCGTACCACCAGACCTTTGTTCTTTCGGTTTCTGGGCGGACTGTGGGATCTAGAACGATAAGCCAGCTGCTGTCCGTCGTTACCAACGTCCAGAGCACCAGGGTAGCGCATGGCCCGGCTGGTGTCCAGGGCCAGTTGGGGCTGTCTTGCCTCGAAATCACGGTGGCCATGAACGGGCGGAGGAGGGGGCGGGTGAGTAACCTGCAGCCGGTCGGAATTGCCCAGAAAGGCAGAGAGGTCGTTGGCGCTCTGTTCCGTCTTGTACTGGCGCTCGCGCTCTTTCTCTGCGGTTCTCTGTTTGCCAAACATCTTGCCCATCAGTCGGTCACGGCGCCGACCGCCCTCGTTGGGCGTCTCTGCCTCCATGTTGAGAAATTGCGGGCCGCCGGTGGAAAATGGTGAGCTTCTTGTTGCTGTCCCTGGATCTCGCTAAAGACGTATACCAATTCCTTCAGCGGGGTCGTGCATCAGATGTCGTTGTCGGTGGCGGCAGGCAAAGCTGTAGCTGGTTGACGTGTTGCTCGGGGGGTCTTTGTTCAAATGCGCTTTATTAACGCGGGGTTTGCTTCTGGCGGCGGTGGCTCGATCGACAGAAGCAAAAAAAGAGAAAGTAGTGAAATCAAGAAAATCGAAATGGTAACCTGACCACGGGTTGCTGCGCCAATGGAATGAATCACAGAATTATCGAGTAAGGCGGGCAGCAACACAAACAACCAGAGGCAGGTCGAGCAAGTTGGCCCGGCGTTGGTGCTCTCTGGTAGGAACAATTGCAATTGTGAAGGCAGGAAAGCAAATGTCTCCAGAGATCGAGGACGGCGAGGTTCAACTTGAGGCGTTGTGGCACACCCAGGTCCTTGAAACCTGCAGCAAGGAGGGATCCGGTGCTGGGGGTTGGTCTTTGGGCAGATATGTTCCAACTTCCCCTGGGGACTGGAGGGACTGACGGGACTGGAGTTTAGGATCGTAAACGTTTAGGTACGTACTGGTCGGTCCAGTAGGTCTCGCTCCATCCAAGCGGTCTGATTTGCAGGAGCAAGCGCCGCTGGCGTTGTGAATTGTGGAATGCAACTAGCGGTGCACCACCAACAATAATACAACAACAACAAAAAGAAGAAGAACGAGACAAATGGTAACGAGGCAGGTGGACGTGCAGCTTAAAGCAACAAAAAGGCCATAGCATTGGTATATCGAAAGATGCCCTACGAGGGGGGGTTCACTTGGAGCGTGTCTGAATGGGGGGTGAGAGAAAGTGAGGGACAGACTGGAGAGAGGGGCGCGGGTCCTGCATCTTGGACCATGCATGCATGTGTGCTAACCACATTACTCCGTGCCTCATACATTATTAGATGGGCTGGACAGGGTACCTGTGGTATCTACCTATCGCAATGTGCGCCCATCAGCTTCATGGTACGCACGAACAAGCCTGGGACCAGGAACCGTACATATTACCTAACCTCACACAAGCCATCAATCATTTGCATTGATAAGTGTCCCCCCTCCCCCGTTTGGGAGAGTGCGCTCATCCTGCCTCACGCGACACATGGGCAAGATACGATTTCTTGGCGTTTTCAAGCATTCAGTTCTGATGGCCATCACGTATGAAGTGCCTCTGATGTACTTGCCTGGGCATACTGCATGTCTTTCATTCATAGTTTTTGCCATAAACACGTCCATGCGATAAAGCTGATAATGTTAGTGAGTTGTGTATATCACCTAGTATACGTACGATATATGTGTATGGACACTCACTGACTCTGCATTCAATCACCTTGGGCGCTATTTCCAGCAAATCCACGCAGTCGAGTTTCAGGGTCGCCCGGCCCGTAGGTATTTTGGGCCGCAGCGATTTCAGGGGACTAGTGGGACCCCCGACAGCCATTTTAGCCCATCTAGCTTCAACTCCGAACCAACCACTTTGACACTTTTCTCCACACAAGCAAAAGTGAGCACTAGAAAGTAGCCGTGTACAAGGTAGGTAGAGGGAGGGACAGGTATGACAGGGTACTGATAAAATTATTGATTTGGGGGTTGAACAAGGCGAAACACCGATACGCAGTGAGTGAAAAGAAAACCTTTTGGGCATTCCCATGCAGGTAGTAGGGTGAGAGTCCAAGTCAGGCTGCTAGATAACAAAGTACGATATAAAGATCAACAAGATGCCCTGATTTGCACATCGTCCGGGCGACAGATCAACGGACGAACCCCCATATTTACTGGAGACAGACACTAACGCAGACAACTCTATATCCAAGTCAAAAATCTTGTGTTGGACGTCACCGTCTGTTTTACAATTCCATATTCTCCCATTCATCCAGTCACTTTACCATACCGGTGCCCAAGAGAGTCATCAGATCAAAGCTTTCCACATCTCCATCTCACCGTCAGTCAATGCCCAAATACAGGAGGGGCAGCAATCAGCCACGCTCAATTCCCAATAACAAAGCAGAAAGCACTATGTAGGCACTGCCTCCCGCTTTAATGTCCGTAGCCTTGAGGCCGACTCTTCGATCATATCCGACCCGGCTTGTTGACGGCTGAACTGTCCGGCCCAATGGTCGTTAGCGGGATGAGACATGGACGTACGTACTCTGTGTACGCGGCCGGGCGCACGCCAGACATGAAGAAAATAAAAATAAAAATGAAGCTATAAACAATGAACAAAATGAGAGCTGAAGACTAGTCGTGTCTGCCACAGGAGAGTACCGAGGACAAAGTATCTGTGATGCATATTCAACATGAAGATGCGCACATGTGAGGCTGTGTAAAGAGAATAGCCGATCTAAACAGACTTCTCTGGCCGCCGCCTCGGCAGTTTTCCCACACCTCAATGATCCCCCAATGATGCGACAACAGACCGTCCGCCGTCTAATTGTGACAGGCGCTGCTAGCGACCCTTTGGCTGAATTGGCGCCGGTCCCCGATGTCCACACGCTAATTGTCTAGCGGCCGAGAGCAAGCGACTCGAAAGCTCATATAAAAGCTCTTGTTTCGTTTGATCGCCTAAAATAAATAAGCGCAATGACGTGCCCTTGTAAATCAAACACGAATGTTGGAGATGGGTAATCTCGTATGTTTTCTCGTATATTCGAACGGCTCAAAACCGATAGAAAGCCTGGCCAGTGACGATACCCAATGGAAAGACATGTCGATTCCCAGATGGCGATGATCTCAAGTTGAACCTACTTCTGAGTATTACATGTCAGATGGTCAAGCCAGACTTGTAAATCTGACATGTGCAGACATGTTTTACGATAACATAGACCAATTCTATAGGATAGGGTTGAAAAGCCACAACTAGTACATCATTTACGGAAAGTATCATGGGTATTTATTACTCTTTGACCTCTTTTCTTGGCAGTCCCCGTACACGTTTTAATATTCGTATCCGGGGCTCCATTTTCGGGCCAATCCACCATCCCCCAGTCAATGGCCGAATCATGCCGCGAATCTTCTTCACTGTGGCGCCTCTTCCCAGAATTTGACCTTCACCAGTCTCTAGCGCACCATCTGCGTCCATACCGGGCTTCAAAATCTCTACTCCGCCGAATCCTTGGATAAGACCAACGCTTTCCCAAGATCCGATGGCTTTGGCAGGGTCTTCTAGTAAGAGATAGTCAAACTTGCTCCAAAAGTCAAGACTACGAAGGGTAGAAGGCTCTTCAGTCTTGTCAAAGACGAACGAGATGGCATCTGTGGTCGGCTTGGGGTCCACTGGAGGGTAAGGGTGCTGGCCAAAGAGCGTGACACCTGTCATGCAAGAGAGCACATCGGTGTGCACCGTGACGGCTTGTACGTCCGCAGATGACGAGCCTGGTTGCACGAGCGATCGCAGCTCCGCAAGGGC
The DNA here is from genome assembly GCF_000516985.1 of Pestalotiopsis fici W106-1. Classification (NCBI taxonomy): domain Eukaryota; kingdom Fungi; phylum Ascomycota; class Sordariomycetes; order Amphisphaeriales; family Sporocadaceae; genus Pestalotiopsis; species Pestalotiopsis fici. Next base: position 3,490,104 of record NW_006917091.1, on the reverse strand, counting down.
CTCGCCACCTGGGTAGTTGAGAGAGGAGAGGCCCAGCATTCCCGTGCTTATCACAAACGAAGCCAGGACCGATGCGACCAGGGCAATGGAGCCAAGAGAGTAGAGAACTGATTTCCCTCGACGAGTAAAGATGTAGTTTGCACCAAGGGCCGCCGCGGCAGTCATTGGGGGAACTACATAGAAGATGAACCGTGCCTCCTTGTGTGGTTGTACTGAATAGATGGCCACGAAGAGTAGTGTTGGCAGAATGAATGTCTGGGCTTGTGCTCTAGTTGCTGGAGCATACAGAGACATCGGAATACCAAGGCTTAGGACGAGCGGATTCGTAAACACCTTTGGCAAGGCATTGGTAAAGTAGTAGTGCCACGGCGACACGCCCCATTCGGATGATGAGCCTTGCAGCACGTTGAAGACGAATGCCGAGAGTTCCGGCCAGAGAGGCTTTTGCCAAAAGTAGGAATCAATCGGGATGGAGGTAATCAGAGAGAAGACGAAGGAGATCAGGAATGCCTCGAGGATGCTCTCCACACCCATGCGGCGCATCAAGAAGAGGTAAGCAGTCGTGGTGCAAAGCAATATGGCCAGCTCAGACCGGAAAACGGCAGTCGCGAAAGTCAAGAGGCCAATGGCCAGCTTGCATCGTCCAAGACGCAGCGTCTTGGGGTTGCCGACCAGCTGAGAGAATGCAAGTGTCGTGATGCCAAAAGCGAACATGTTGGGCAGTGTTCGTGAGGCGTAGAAGAGAACGTGGAACTGGGTGGCTTGCAAGACTGCATACCACCTTGCAGCTGGCCTCCCAAACTCGCTCTCCACGCTGGACTTTAGGATCACCATGGCCCAGGCGTTGAAAAGACCCAGGAGAGCTCTCACGATGAATTGCGCATACTCGAAGCCGACCACTCCGATGATCGGTTGAGTGATGCCGGCAAGCAGGACCGGGCCCATAAATGTCCGCGGGACGGCGCCCGGGAAATCGAAATGGTCATACCTTGCCGACAGCTTTGCATAAACATCGCTGGTTGGGGTGCCGTACACGAGGATATCGTGTGTTGCTTGCAAGTTGAACGACTCTTCTACCTTGGTGTAGGGAGCGACAATGAGATGGACAATGACCAAAGCCGGGATGGCCAATGACAATAGTGTGTCTAGTTGACTGTGTCAGTTTAATCTCATTTTACACCGGATTACAATTGTCGACGGCTCACCTATGGCGCCCATTGTGCGAGCTGGAGCACTGGGGAGTGTTTGTTGAATGTTTATGGGAAGAACATTGAATTGGCAAATCGAAATATGAATTGCTGGTCAGTCCAATCCACTAATGCCACTCCGAAGCGGACCTCTTAATTCCCACAACAAGATGGAACAAAAGATGTAGGATGACGTTCAGGCACATAACCCAATAGGGACGGGGAGCTCTGAAGCTTGGAGCTTCTGAAGGTCCCCCCTAAAGTCCAGTGAATGGTGGCCGTTTCAGCATGCCCAGTCGGGTGTGAGACAGGAACGGCCTGGTCCAATGTAAATCCGCCGCCGGACAGCTGGCAACATTTCGATCCACGGAGCTGGAGGCTGGAGCTGGAGCTGCCCACCTCTTGCGCCTTGGCTATCTCGAATACCTAGCACCTGTACAGCCTAGTACGTATGAATGCGCAACGAACAGCTATTCACGAATCACGATTGACCAAATCACCCCTTCCGATTCCTGAACAAGACGACAACCACGACCTCTTGACACAACTAGACACGGCGCACATCGATACTCTCCAGGTGCAGAGCCCTACAACAACCCTCCAGTACAGCGACCCAAGCCGAGTAAACCCTCTTTACAAACATGGCGCTTATCCCTTCGTTCGGTCTGGGCTCCTTCTTCCAGATCGCCGTGCTCCTCCTCAACGCCGTCGCCATCCTTTCTGAAGACCGCTTCCTCGCGCGCGTTGGTCTGTCAGCCTCATCGCACGACCCAGCCTTTGGTGCCGGACCCGGTGGGGACCAGAGCTTCAAGTTTAAGCTCATGAACATGATTGCCAGCGTGCGCATGCTCACGAGAGGTACGTAGCCTTCGCCTTCCGCCTTACTGCTGGCAGTCTGCTTCTCATCCCCCCCCTTCTGTATTCCCGTGGATGATCTTGTTCGGTTCCTCAGCGTCATTTCTGTGGGATATGAGATGCGAAGCAGGACAACGCAGGATAGGGTATTCATGGAAATTGCGTCAAGAGGCACATATCTCAGTTCCTGACTAACATTCCATCTTGCGCAGGGCCACTTATCTTAGTCAATACCTTGATAATACTCTACGAGATTGCGCTTGGCTGAAGCGATTCGCATAGCCGATATTCTACACATCCAGGTGCCACAGTTCGGAAACTGGCAGTTCGATAGTGGTCGCGACACGGCAAGATATTTGCATTTACATTACCAGCTGGGCGTTCCGGAAAGGCAAGGCGCGACTTGATCACAAAAAGGGGAAGCAAGGTTGCCCTCGTGGAAAGACTCATTAAAAACATGATTGTTAATAGACACCACAAACACCAAAAGTTGGTGAGCGGAAGGAGTGTTGGAACGTTCAAGGTTGGACTGCAATATCGTTCAGGCCCATGGTTGAAAATGGGAGGACTGGAACATGATGCGCCGCCATTCTCAGGTTATAGGGACCTGCAACGCCTCGAATGACAGGCAGCTTGAAGTTCAAATCACGTTCGCAAAATACAATGCCACACTTATACAGCCAAATCCTTCCCATTTCACTTTTTTGTGAGTCCACATATGTTGGACAGGGCGTGCGATGTGACGCCAGAGAATTATAATACATACAAGGGCTGTCACAGCATAGCCAAGCCGGATCGCTGATCCCTATGTGGTTGTGCCTACTTCGTCCTCGGCAATATCCAACCTGCAATCAGCTTCGCTCCCTTATCCTTTCGGCTCAAACCGAGTTAGCTCTAATATATAGTACCAAGAGGGAAGTCCCTCGGGAACGAGATTATGCTAACATGCACAATATCGTACAGCCCTCCAATGTCGAACCAGATTCTCAAGACAAGATTGTACTCTTCTTCCGTCCGAGGCTGAAGCTGAATCGCTCTTTGGTCTTCTGCGGAGTGGAAGGAGTAGTAGGGATACCGTTTACCCCCTTGCCATGCTCTGCATTATGCACTTCAGTGGTGGGAGTCTCAGGTACTGGTGGGATATCCACACTGCTGTCCCGTCGTGCTTTGTCTTTGCCTAGGAAGGCAAAACTTCTCCTCGACATTGACTTGCTGCCCCTGTGGTGGCGGCTCAGGCCGGGGCTATCGTGGGTAGTGACAGATGCAGCTCGGTCTCTGTTCTTCGAATCTGCCTCGGTAGCCATCTTCTTGCTCTCATCGAGAGCTTTCCGTAATTCATCTGCCTCATTCTTACGAGCTTCCCGAAGTTGTGATTCTCGCTCTTTCCGCTGTTTCTCTTTAGCCTTGATCTCCTCTTTCTCTGCTACCTTCCGCGCCTTCTCGGCTGCCTTGGCTTCCTTCTTTTCGGCCTTCTTTTCATCTTTGGACTTGGTATCAGATCGTGGAATGGTTGTGTCAAAGTGAGTAATCGGAACCTCCTGTTGGGGACTGGAGGGCGCTTCGGGCGCCGTCAAAGCATGGTCCAGGTTAGCTAGAGCATGTTCCTCTATGGGCGACGTTGGTTGAGTTGTTTGTCTGGTAAGTTCCAAACCTCCATTGGTATTGATTTTACCCGCCTCATCTGAAGCAATGTCGGCCTTTTCACTCGCTATTCGAACTTCCTCCAAGCCTTCTGCTTCTTGCTCTGCGCGAACCTTCTCAAAAGTAGTCTCGCGGTAGAATAAGACATAGGCGCATGCCATGCCAGGTTTGTCGCCAAAGAAATTGCGCACATAGTGCTTGTCCACTGGCTCGACCATCTCGTCGTCAAATAGCAACCAACCCCGGTCCTCGGTCTTGATGACTGATACATAGTGGCCATGATACGCATTGCCACCAATGTGAATAATGACGGCATACAGTTCGTAAATTCTGTCGGGATCTTCTGCGTCGTCTGTTGTATTGAACATGCGAAGATGGTAGGGGTATACTATACGGTGGAACAACTTCTGCAGGCGACTATAGTCTTCGGTGTACTTGAAGCGCTTCAGGTGTAGTGCCAGAACCTTGGGCAGCTGCTTGATCTTCATGCGTTTTTCGGCCTCTTGTAACCCACCGCAATGGTCGCAATGGAACTTGTTCCTCTCGCAAAGCATTTCTTCGGCCGAGAACTTTTGCAAACAAGACGTTACAGAAGAGTGTTCTTCGAGATCAATCGACAAATCCAGAAAAGTCTCGTCTCGTTGTGAGGTAGTTTCACATGTCAAACACTTGGTCTCTGATGTCAGTACACCTTCGAATATGTCGTGGACCCAGCCGGTGCCTGGCGAGTTGATTCCGTTCGACGTATGTGTAACCGCAGCCCCCAAAGCAGACTCGACCGATTTGACGAGGCCGTCTTCTGATCGACTAGCCTCGCGTTCTAGCATTCTCCGCGCGTTTGCCTCGACATTAGCAATGACATCGTTCAGGATCAGCCCGTAAAATTCGTGAGCATCCTGGTGCATGGAATTGCGGAACATTTCGTTGTCACGTTTGAAGATGTCGAGAAATCGCTGGGGACTGAGGACGCCTGTCCTGCTGTTAGTCTCGACAAGAGCCATGAATATGTCGCGCAAGCCCGTGAAGGAGCATTCATCCATGCCATAAGCTCCTGGGTTTTCTTGCGCAAGTTCTAGTATCGGCCCTTTGAGCATTGCCTGCTTCTTCTTGTATTCTGGCGTATCTGGCTTGTCTTCTGGCCGAACTCCCTGAGATGGGGGGACTTGTCCCGAGTTGATGGCTTTCCTCCTCGCCAGTGCTTCGGCTGTTGTGACGGGTTTGGCATTGCCATTAGATGCCGCCGCATCGCCATTTTCTGCAAGTGTTCGAACAACGACATTGACTTTCGGTTTGTAGTTTTCGGAGGGTGTGTCGGCCGGCGACAATGGCGGATACTGGAGAACATGTTCTCGGAATGGCACTGTGTAGTAAAGGGCTTGGACGATTGAGTTGCAATAACTGTATTGCCGATGTTAATATTCCATTGTGCGCCAGACTTGCGGGGCGCATACCATGTGTTACCGAACTACAATGCGCATGTTAGCGACAGAAACGAACCACCAGTCGTGGCGCAACGGATTGCGTAGACAACTCACATTCTCTAGACCGAAGTACTTGTCGCTTCCGTCACCACGTACAGGGCCGGCGTTCTGAAGCATCTTTTCCAAGGGAGTCAACTCTGGAGGTGGCTCCTCTTTCTTCTTCTGAACATCTTTGCTGCCGTTGGCCGAGCCGCCCTGTCTCGCGGTTAGCCGAATACGCTTGGAAAGGAATTGCTTTCTGTTGGGCCCGCGTCGTTGAAGAGTTGCGCAAGGTCTGCGACGACAATCACAAGGACAAAGTACTTACACCGGCTCCTGGCTTCCACTTGTTCAAGAAACTCATCGTTGCGACTGAAGTTGTTGCAGTGGTCGTCGTTCACGGTGGCGGAGATAGAGGAGTTAGAACGGAGCAGTCAGAAGACGCCTGCAGCCGACCAGACGCTGCAATGAGCAAGGGAAGGAGGAAGATTGCTTGGCATGCGACCGTCGATGGTGTCGAAGTGAGTGAAGCATGGAGATTGAAGTGAATGGCAGAAGGGTATGATCAGATCAATTAGCGACCCTGGGGCTCCTCAGAGGGAATACAAGGACGTAGGAATCTTTGCAGTTGCGGGATGAAAGTCAAGTAATCCTGCGGCGCAGGTTTCGTTCTAGGTAGCTTCTAAGTCCCTCGTGGATGTTCCGGGACTCGGGCAATTGGTCCAAAGCCGCGGCGGCGGCGACGACAAAGACAAGCTGAGATGGAATGGGGGATTGTGTGGAGAAAGGAACTAGTACCTAGTAGCTAGGTACAGTTTGGGGGGTAAAACTTGGGGCCAGCTTGTCGCTAGGTACATAGGCCTCGCCTGCGCTAGCTATCTAGGGGGGGGGGGGGTACCCAGCGGAATGGTCGAAATATGTACTAAACCCTGGTGGTTAAGAAATTACACAAACCCGTACAGGTCATTAATGGCAGGCAGGTCGCAGTGACGCTATGAGAAACGGACTAAAGATTCCCTCCAGTTTGCTAAGGCCGGACGGAGAAGAGTCGCGAGGCACGAGGAGTTTACGAGCTAGAACTTGCTGAGAAATGACTCGGCCTATGGTTTGTAATAGAAACCATCAAGCTAACATTGAGGGTCGAGGAGGCTCAACCGGCCAGTATCATGAATTCGTCCGAGAAGCCTTCGGAACAACAAGCCTGATTGAAGAGACAAGGCGCTTATCGAGAGCAAAGCGAGCGGCCCGCTTGTCTGGACACCTTGAATTGTGATAGCCAGCCTACCGTCTTCTTCACGTTACCTGCGACCTAGAATTGTACTTGGCTGTATCATCCCACCCACGGGATTTCGGTTGACACGAATGTAACCAGGTAGGTAGATAAAGGCTATACAGGTGAATGTGGATCAGGGTGCACCAAGGTGAAGAGATGGAGTGGGATGTGCTACCCAGATTCAGCCAGCCTCTGTTTGTACGTGTCCGGCCAGTGTAGCGTACAAGCTATGCAACAACCATCAACTCACTCAGGTTGCCTGTCCTATTGGATGCCCTGTAAATTCTAGGTACCATTGCATCTACGAAAGATTTTCCATTCCATTACTGTAAAGGCTACACGAAAATTGAGTTATGATCTCGGATGATGGCATTGATAGGTCGGCCCATCGGAACGGCTTGCGCACGTCTCATCTGATACATCATCGCACTTAGTTGGGTGCCAACAGCATGCAACGAACGGGCAGGTGCAGTAACTAGGTTCACTGACAATTCCTATCAATGTTTGTAGGTTCCAATGTACGTCCTTTGACAGGAAGTATCAATTGGACCCTTGATGAAAGGACTGTGTTCAATCTTGAGCTGACAGCTCGCTTAGCCGGACGCATGTCTGGATGTGGTGACAGTGACAAGCCCATTCTGGTATCCTTGACGGGCTCGATCCCGCAGCTCATGATTTCCATGGTAATGGACAACGCCCGCTGAAGATACAAGGAGAATCAATCCTGCAAAATAAAACTAGAAAACAACATATAGCATTGCAAGGACACCGAACGATTTCGGCAGTTTGAACGCCAAGTGCTTGTTTACCGGCAGAGTCAGGAAGACTCTCTCGTAGGCGAGTGGAAGCTCTCTCATTACGTATCATGATTCTAACCCCAGGATACGCATGGCCCTTTTGGCCTTGATACCCCGCGAGCGACAAATGCACTCCATATTATTTGGTGGATAGACCAAGGATGGCCGCCAAATTGATTGGCAAATTACCTACCGTAGCCGCCTGATGAAGAACGAAACATGGACGGACTACTAGATGCTCATTACTAATGAGCTAGGACTGTATATCCAATATATAATCGACACCTGATCTGTGATTTGCTCCCTGTGCGTAATATTTGCTCGCGAGGAACCACCAGTTCCTCGATTGTACTAGGTTACAGAGGGAATTGGTGGGGTCACAGGTGCACGAGATCCAGCGCCACGGATGCGCTCAATGCAGGACATAGTACACTAAGAGGGGTGGTACACTACAGGCCCAAATACTCTCTGTACAGTGACCTCCAGAAGTAGTAGATAAAATTGCCTGCCCAGACCGTACTTCAACATTACTGTAACTAAACCAGGCATGGTTGGTTGGCAGTACCTGGTGATCATGTTCTTGGACTTCTAATAAGCACGTCCATCTTAAAGCACGAACCCTTTCCCTTCGACTGCATGTCCATCACCATGACCACCCCGGAAGCAGGCAAGATTCTTGTCCCTTGATTGTGATACAGATGTGACACTGAACGAGGTCTGTCGTCATTACAACGTGGCAAGTGGAACAGAAAACGGGCCATTGGCCGAAGCAAGTGAGATAAAAAAGGCGCTGAGGCCCCTGGAGTTTGTGGGGTAATCATCCAAACGATGATGACCAGGCAAGGGCACTGTTCAGCACTATTAGCAGCAACCGAAGATCCAACAAGCTCCAGCTGCAGGCGAGACAATTTTATTGCATGTCGCTACGCTCTGCAGTTTGATACCACATCAAGAGGATTCGATTCCTGGCCATTATGACCAGCAATCCTCACAGGTTGCTACACTTCTGACAAACTCTCCTCCAATGGAGCGATCAAGCCCCCTCCAAACTCCAAACCCAAAAATCCCTCGATGGACGTTCTTGGCGGCAGGCTCTATACACACATAGCATACCCTCCCGTCCGTGTTCCTTCTCGTCGAACCATCCCTCATCGAGATTGACCAGAGTAAGACCGCCCCCCCCCCCCCCCCCCCCTCCATGGCGCTCCGTGGCCCTCCATGAGCTAGAATCCTGCGGAACGCAAGACCGGGAAAAGCTACTCAGATCAAGCTCGCCCAACCAAAGTCAAACTATCCAGATCAATGAGGGCCACTGATCATCGCCCAGGCATAAGCGCAACCGAGAAACGGCCGGCCCGCCGCATCGTGGCTTTCGCATGAGTGGTGCGTCTGGGGAAGATGCTGATCTTGTTATTTAGTAGCCCGGTTTCCCCCCAACCGCCCACCCCAACACCAATCGTAAAACTCGAACGAGCGAGACGGGACTGCATTAGAATGAGGGGAAATCTACCAATCCCGTACAGTCCCGACAACATGGTAACCTGCATCCAACGGTCTCTCGAACCAATTGCTTTCCTGAGTGCACCACCGGGGGGTTTATGTTGGTTGCTTTCGACGCATGACGCGGCCCACCTGAATTAGCTTGACATCAACCACTGTAGTGTACGTATCGGAACATGGACGGGTCTCAACTCTGTCCCCATCTATTATAGCAATTTCTGGCACAGTAGAGGTGAGATGGAAGTGGTATAAACAATTGCTGGCTAGTTAATACTTGCGAGATACTTTGATTCAGCAATCCATCTGGCCGCGTGTCGATAAAGATTCGCATGGGCGGAAACAAGTCAATTAAATACTTTAGAGTATCGCATTGCAATTGGACGCTCGCCAAGTTTTGTGAGCATGTCTTTGTCCCTCTCATGTTTGAGCACAGAGTCAAGCCATATTCTCAAACACCAAGCGGCTACAAGCACATCAAGCATTTCTTGCTTCAATATGCTCGTCACTTCCAACTTGTGCTCGGTGTCCGAAGCAATCTCCAAGGCGACCTGATTCCCATTTTCATCCTTCCAGGTATGAAACTCTTCCTTCTTCTTCCACTCGACCGTAAATATGCTTTGCGCCTCGTCCTCCTTTGTCTCCCTGACCACCGCACGCCCTTCGCTCTCGCCGCCCTCGGGCTTGACCCGAACCACCTGGGCGCTGGACCGGGAGGACAGGAAGCTCGACTTGAGCCGCAGGCCCACGTCGCCGAATGTCTGCCGCGACCGGCTCCGGCACCAGTAGGAAACCTCGTGCTGGCCGCTGCTCCTGCTGGGCCACGACTCGCTGTATTTGCCGACCAAGGGCAAAGAGTGCGGGCGCTCGAGGTCGTACAGGTGACGCTTTCGCTCCTTGACCACTGGCTGCCCGTCAGACTTGTGGCGCACCTCGTGGTCTAACCTCGAAAAGGTGATGCTCCGCGTCGCGTTGGTGCACACGGCCACGCCGCGGTTCAGCTCGTATAGTGGCTGCGGGTTGTAGTTTGCGGCAGAAACAGGCACGACGTGGTGTCCAGATAGCATCAGCGTGTTGGGTGTGATTGATGGACCAGCCGTATCCCCAACCGTATCCTCGTAGCTTGGTGGTAAGTCCCCTGGCTGCACTGGTGCTGCCTCGCGAGCCACTTCTGACGCAACTGGATTTGATTTGTCTTGCTGAGAAGTCATGTTTCTATAAATTTCATTAAAAATTAATTCAAAAGGATAAGTCTAAAGCTGTGTGATTGCTTGTGAGACAAGTACATGAGATATATATGAATTTCTAAACGCAACAATTGTGTCGTCGACGGGTAAGCAATGCCGCCGAGTCGGTAGGAATGTGGCTAAGCACGCGAAGCACATGAGCCAAGAAAGATTGGCAACCTCTAAGCCTTCAGTGCTGTGCGCCGATCTGGGCCCGCCGTCAAAGGATGTACATAGTGGCTCGCTCAACTTGGGCCACGTGCAAAATGATCTCTGCTGACTATTGTCTTACACCGGCATGAACAATGTATTTGAGTTTAGGTTCATGCATGTCTTGCACTCTTGGTAGTCGAGACTATAAATTGTAAAATTTAAATTGGCGGCCTCTGACAGAAAATTATTGCATCCCTATAGTAAATTACATTCATGAAGCCCACTTGCTTTGTTTTTGTTTATGCTTTTTCCTCCCCATATCGCTCTGAATGATTACCATGCCTAGTAACGACGTTTGAAAATATTTCATAGTCTCATGGAGAGGAGTAAGAAAAAAGAAGAGGGAAAGAAATCAACGGCTTCCTGCAACCTCCACATGGCCTGCGAGGCTGTTCATACAAATTTGAAATTTGAGAAAGCACAACTATGCAATCCTACAGAAAGATACTGACACCAAAACCACCGCTGCTCGAAGTAAAATAAAATCATTGACACCATCCTTCTGAATGTGAAGTCGATCACATTTACCAATATCAGGTCTGGCAATGCAGACACCTTTCATTTTAAGCGTGCTGATGTTCCTTCGCGGCAAAAAAAAAATCCATTCATTGCTTCGTGTCGCTGTGGGTTCAAGCAAGGCCCATGAATGTAGGTGCGCCGAGAACCCAAGTCATGTTGGTCATGGTGCAAGACCCATCGCTTGGAATGGTTCCTTGAGGATAAAAATCATCGGGCAGACTAGGCACGGCAGTTGTTTGGATATTGCCCCCGGTGCCGGTGGTATCAATTGTCACGGGAGGTGTGCTAATCGCTGGGGCCTGGGTGATCAAGGTGCCGTCCCGACATTGCAATGCTATAGTACTCGTTAGTCATTTGCAAGTATTAATCTGCAATAAGAAACATACCAGAGTATACCAAGAGCACCACGGGGGTGCACTGGAAGGGAATCGCAGACTGGCTGACGAACAATGCGTATACTTGGCCGTATTGGTCCTGGCAGAAGGTTGCGCTGCCGCCAGAGAACGCATCATTGGTCCAGGTGAGATAAGTATCTGCCACAATGGAGAAGAGAAGAGAAATGGAGCCTTGCTGCTCGACCTTGAAAGGCGCGTATGCAGCATTGGGATTCGTCGAAATGCGTTGGCTTCCTGAAAAGAACTCGCCATTCCTGAGAACGAATGGTGTGGCGTCGGTACATGAGAGCGGGTTGACAGGGCCAGCACCACCGACGAATCCTGCTGTTGTTCCTGCTTGGCGTCTAAACCCTCTTGCTTGAAGGGCATTGCCGCTCATGCCATCGGATTCTGAAGTAGGCATGACTGCCAGAATGACAGGGTCCGATCTGTCCGTGACGGTTGGTGCAGAGGACGAGCTTGATATGGTAGCTCCAGGTGTGACGCTCTGATTGTTTGTTGGTGACGTGGTCTCAGGGATAGAGCCGCCAGGACTAGTACCGGTGTTGAAATCGTTACTTGATGTTGGTCCGGAGCTTCCTGTGGTCAAACTGCCAGAGGTTGGCCCCGTGTTGGTCACACCGCTACCGGATACTCCAGAGCCTGTTGAAGAGGCATTCGAATCTGAAGCTCCAGTAGAGCCAGAGGCAGACAGGCTCTCCATTGATTCGAAAGACGAGCCTGATGCAGATGCACCTGGACTTTGTTCCCCTGAAGCTGTTGATGCCGTTGATGCCCCAGGCCCAGTGTCTGATCCGGTTATAGTTCCAGTATTGATACCAGAGGAAATGGCTGTATTGCTGGAGCTCTCAGAGCCAGTGCCAGTACTGGAACCAGAGGAAGCAGTCGTGTTGCTGAAGCTCCCAGTGACTGTACTGGGATTAGCACCAGAGGTAGCTGTGTTGCTCAAGCTTCCAGAACCAGTATTGGTACCGGAGGCCGCAGCCGTGTTACTTGAGCTCTCAGAGCCAGTACCAGTATTGATGCCGGAGGATGCAGCTGTATTGGTCACGCTCTCGGTGCCGGTCGGCGAGGCAATCGAGGTTGAGCTGTTCTGACCGACTTCCACAACTTCCACTTCGCTCTGCCGCAGTGCGAGAATGACATTGAAATAACTGAAGCCGTCTCGTTTGGATGTTTGTCCACCACCACATCGTTGGCTCTTATCACCGGGGCATTCCTCTTGACAATTCGTCCGGTCATCGCCAGGGTATCCTGGTGCCACGGTTTCTCCGCAGAAACATACACCTTGATTGTTCGAGGAGAGCGACTCGCCACTGCTGGCACAATAACTGGCACAGTTGGATGCAGTGTCACCAGCCGTCGTATCATTTCTATATTTGTCCGTGGCGTTGTCTCCCACAAAGGGACTTAAGCCTGCTGGCAGTCCGTAGCAGCCGACATATTGAATAACAAATGTTTCGCTGCCGATAACTGCGCCAGTGTTTGGATCGAACACCGCAAGGGAAGCGAACTCGGCCGTCCCGGGTTCGACGTTGTCCTCGTCGAAAATTGCATTGAAGGATTTGACTTCTTGAGATTCCATAGTCACTGTAGGACGGGTGGAGGAAGTTGTGTCTGAAGTCAAGTCTGAAGACGTGGCCGAAGTGGTACTGATGCTGGAAGCTGGGACACCAGAGACAGTACCACTGGTGGTTACTTGACTTTGTGGCGAGCCTGCTGAGCCCGTTGAGCCTTGGGCAGCTGTTGAAGAGGGTCCAGACCCTGGTGACGAAGTGTCCCCGGGCGTATTTGAGCGGTTGACTGATGGACTGGCACCAGAACCGGAAGTACTGGGATTCGAGCCTGAAGAACTGGTTGGCGCACTTGAACCAATGGAAGAACTTGAGGAAGCTGAATCACTTGTGCCTTGACCCACAGAACTGGCTGAGAAGTTGTCGGAAGATGATGAAGCCACGCCAGTTTCTGTGCTAGCCGCACCAGGGGCGACAGTCACAATAACGGCAGGAGGATTGGATCCGCTCGCCGCTATCGTAGTTGTCCCTGGAGTCGAGCCAGTTACGGTCGTGGGCACCACAGTCTGGATTACCTCGCCATTCGGCCCCGTAGATGTCCCTGAAGCTGGACCAGTGACTATGGAAGTAGCCCCTGGAACAACTGTAACAATCACACCACCAGAATCTCCATTGCTTGGAGGAATTGTCGAGGTTCCTGCAACGGAGCCAGTGGTCGTCGAGGGGACAATCGTTACGATCACTTGGCCCGGGTTCGAGCCGCTTGCCGGCACTGTCGACGTTCCAGCAACTGACCCAGTGACGATAGAGGTGGGTGTTGTACCAGGAGTCACAGTGACAATCACCACGCCTGAGCTCGTCGAGGTTCCTGCGGTCGGCCCGGTGACTGTAAGCGAGGATGTTGGCGATCCATCTGGATTTCCGCCCGTGCTTGAAGCCGATGAACCAGGCGACGTAGCATCAGTCTGGATCGTTGACCCACTAGCTTGAGAAATAGCAGTCGAAGACGTCAAAGGACTGGGCGTCGCAAAAGAAGTGCCTACAACGCTAGATGCGGCGCTAGAAGATGCAATGCCGGTTGAGACGGAAGAGCCGGTCGAGGTTGAACTCTGAGCCAAGGGAGAGGTTGTTGGGGAGACAGCCGAGGTAGGAGAGTTGGTCGTGGTCGAGCTAGAAGACCCCGATGCTGACAGTCCTGTCGACGATCCAGTGGAAGGAGTAGTCGAGGATGGTGAGGATGATGAGATGGTCGAGACAGAAGATGTAGGTACTGTTGACGGTGTTGTTGTTGTTGATACAGAACCGGACGAACCGGACGAACTGGGCGAATTGGAAGTGGTCGTAGTGGTTGACTGCAAAGTTGGAGAAACAACAGGCGAACCGGTAGACGAACTGCTGGACGAACCGTTGGACGAACTGCTGGACGGTATGCTGGATGGCGAACTGCTGGATGGCGAGCTGTTGGATGAGCTTGTCGTAGCTGTGCTTGCTGAACTAGCAGTAGACGCTGCGGAGCTTGTAGCACCCGAAGAAGAAGAAGCGTTGCTACTTGATACGCTGCTTGATGACGGGCTTGATGTTGGACTTGAAAATGTGGGTGTTGTACTAGGCGTTGAACTGGGTGTTGTGGGTGAGGAGCTGCCAGATGACAAACTGCTGGACGAGGAAGTTGTGGCAGACGTGCTTGGCGAGCTGATCGTAGATGCTCCGGAGCTCACTGCACTTGAAGAAGTTGAGGCTGTGCTTGACAGAGTCGGCGTACTACTGCCGCTTGTCGCGCTCGACCCACTGGATGGGCCAGTTGAAGTGGATGAAGCACTTGAGGTAGATGAAGCACCTGAGGTGGATGAGGCACTTGAAGATGTGGTTGCAGCACTAGATGGCGTGCTACTCGGGCTAGACGCCGTGGTTGAAGATGTTGATGACGAAGGACTGCTGGTGGTCGAGGGTTTCGTTGACGAGGGACTACTGCTGGTCGGTGAACTAGTTGGTGTACTTGTTGGCGCGACTGATGAACTTGGTGATGTGCTTGTGAAGCTCGAAGAAATCGATGTGGCCGTGGATGTGAATGAGGAAGGAGAGGTAGGGGAGGACGTGATTGAAGCAGACGTGGGAGAGGATGAGGGAGAAGAGGAAGGAGAGGGAGAGGGAGAGGAAGAGGAAGCCGACGAGGAAGCCGACGAGGAAGCCGACGAGGAAGCAGGTGAGGAAGCAGTTGAGGAAGCTGATGAAGACGCCGATGAAGACGCTGATGAGGAACCTGACGCGGAAGCTGACGCGGAAGCTGAGGAAGAAGCCGAAGAGGAGGCTGAGGAAGAAGCCGAGGAAGAAGCCGAGGAAGAAGCCGAGGAAGAAGCTGAGGAAGAAGCCGATGAAGACGCCGACGAGGAGGCCGATGATGAGGCCGATGAGGAAGCTGAGGAAGAAGCCGATGAGGAAGCAGACGAGGAAGCTGTTGAAGATGCCGACGAAGGCGCCGATGAGGAAGCTGAGGCTGTCGAGGACGCGACCGAGGATGAGACAGTCGAAGAGGCAGTCGAAGAGGCAGTCGAAGAGGCACTTGAAGAGGCAGTCGAAGAGGCACTTGAAGAGGCAGTCGAAGAGGCAGTCGAAGAGGCAGTCGAAGAGGCACTTGAAGAGGCAGTCGAAGAGACACTTGAAGAGACACTTGAAGAAGTACTCGTAGTAGTAGTGGAACTAGCGGCACTGGATGACGCCGATGAACTTGATGTCGACGTTGGCCCTCCCGACAGAGAAGGTGTAGCTGCTCAACCAGTCAGTAGAAGGCTCTCTGAAACAAGTGTCACTGGTTGCGGAAAACCCAACAGACGGCTACTATAACTCACTTCCAGTACAGCCATACTATGCAATCATGTCAGTCAGCAATGTCGGTCAAAAGGCTAAAGACTACAAGTCTGGCCCTGAAAGGATCTGGTAATACGTACAAGGCGGGTGGTGATTGACGACGACCAAGCCTGATACCATTGACCTCCAGTCGCAGATGCGGCAACGGCGTAGGCCATGAATCTGTTGGCGTCACCACAATTTTGTGCAACGGCGGGATTCTGGCACGGCTCATTGCAATAGTCCATGGCAATTGGTCCCGAGCCGGTTCCGAAGGTGCTTCCGCAGACACATCTAGTGCTGGACCGGGAACCACCAACGGCGGCCCAGTCCTTGCTTTGACTGGCGCAGTATTGCACACACTTGTCCACGTCGACGTTCGTGACGGATGCCTCAACCGTGGCCACTGCACCATTGTAGGACAGTGCTGAACTCACGGCGCCATCGTAGCAACCGTACTGGACATAACTCAGAGTTGACGCGCCCCGCGTTGCCGTGGCCGTCCCGACAAAGCTGGCGGAGCGCGTAACGGTTCCAACGGTGCTGGCATAGGCCACTGAAGAGGACCGCCGCGAGGACAAACTGTATGGTGTGGCGATACAGGAGTATGAGTTTTGGATAGGTGTTGCGGGTCCTCCATTGGCCTCTATCTGGTAGTAACCGGGAATTCGAGGGATATGACAACCCATGAGCCTTGGATTGGCGTATACCGGATAAATCTGGAAGTTAGCATCTCCGCAGCACCTCTGAGTTGTCGGATCGCAACCACTTGAAGCTGATTCAGCATTTGTACTCTCTTGTCATATGCAGGTGTCATTACTCACTGTGTGCCGCTGGCTGAGCAGGACAAATCGCACTTCTTGTTATTCTGGGTATTCACGCTGTCATCATACGATCGCGCTGACACTCCAAAGTCAGTACCGCACTCGCATTTCACCTGGTTGCTGTAATCCTTTTTTTAGTCAACCATGTCAATCTGATCGGTAAAGAGAACTCACTTTCCGTTGTAATACATCTGAGGCGTAGAAGAGTCTTAGAATCGGCTATTAATCGTTACGAAACATGTGTTTTTGGCAACTCACTGTCGAGTCGGTCAGCTCTATTTCCACGACGCTTTACAAGTCTTGGCAAAGAAGAGGCTTGATTGACAAGTACTTTGCCTTCTTGCTATAATGCTTACCATATGTCAATGGAAATCCATATCTGGCACAATTTTCGAAACAGGCCTGAGGGCTTGCCTGGAGCGTATCCCTGTTTGGGTCATCAGACGGCAAGTTGGGTTTGTTGAAGCAACCCAGATATCCATAAGACGAGGCCAGGCCGGCAGTATCTATGGATGCTGGGTTCTGTTCTGCCTCAAACGAAGGGTCGACAAAGATTCTAGCCTTGGTATTTCCAGAAACTTGACCACAGTTCTCCGACCTGTCACCACTGCAGGGGGTTGCGTCCGTGGACAGAGTCTGGGAGTAGCAAGTCTGATCTGAAGACCTTTTGCCGAAGAAACTTGTGCCGAGGGCGGTTCCACAGCGACATTGACGGTCGTAGAGAGAGGCGTAGCGGAAGCCATGGGCGCGGCAGGCCTGGGTACAGAAATTGGGAGTTACGGTACTGTTGATATTGTTTCCGCCAATGTTGTAGTTGGCATAGGCTCGCGAAGGATCCTCACTCTTGTACCCATTTTGCACCGCAAAGGTGAAAGGTTGGGTGCCTGTCGCATCGTAACAACCGAGATCGACCCAATTCTGAGCACTTGTGCATGTAAAAGGTTCGAGATAGAAGCCTTGTCCTTGGACGAGGCCAACAAATACTGCGATGGCAAACAAGCGTATAGCCATCCGTAATCGTGCGGTGATTTGGTAATCCATTTTGACTGTTGAGCTCAACGCTCTAGAAAGCCACACCGTTTAGAAGAACATGGAGTTGGGCAGCAAACAAGTGCCTACGAGAATGATTTTGTACAAATACCAAGCCTCGAGGAAGGGAGGCTATTTTGAAACAGACGATTCGACCAAGGAATGCCCATCTCGTTACCTTACAACTACAGGAATGCTATGATGGCTAGCTATGACTCAGATTACGCTATGTCCCCTATTTCAGGAATGTCGTTGAATTGATGCTGCTCGGCCCGTCGCGCACCAGGGAAGTAATCCGAAGAGCTCTCCCTGGATTGTACCCTATTTCAATGTAGAATTCTTGTTTCATTGAGAAACACTATGAATGTTTGCATGAGCAGGGCTAGATTAAAATTTGGAGTAGCGAAATTGAAGAAAGGGATGGCATTGACGCTTTGCCATTTAAGATATGCATCTCTACGGTGTTGGTCCCTTACACAAAAGTCTAATTTGCTGTGTCTCTACAGCCGAAACAAGGCTCTTGGCAAATGCCTCTACGAGCCGCTCACAGATATCCAAGCTTCGGCTTGCCATTGTCCCGTTTAACAATATGTTTGGAAAGATTCAATATATTTTCTCTATATTGTTTGTCATGATATTTGTAGATGGTATCTTTAATACTTTGTGACCAAACTCCGGGCGCTCATGTCATCAACTGCAACAGGATTAGAAAAAAAGAGAAAAAAGACAAAAAACTTAGATTTCCTTGACGAATCCAACTTCGACGACTCTGTCCATGGAGAGTCTCAGATTCGCAATTTTTGCGCGTGTGTTCTCGCGGATCCACAGGAATGTTGCCAGTAGCACCCGGCGGAAGAGACGCGTCGATGTCTTGATGCGCATTTGCTCCTTGCCAATCACGTACATGACCTTGTTGGCAAAGGCACGGTCGAGATGCGCCACCTCTTCCTTGACCTTTTCGTTGGTAAGCTCGGCTGGCTCGCGGACCTTGCCCTTTTCATCCTCGTCTCCTCCCGAAGACGAGGCTGCCGTTGTCGTTCTAATACCTTCGGCGACGCCCTGGTCGTAGCTCGTCGACGTGGCGACCGACTCCTCGGGCGCTTCCGTCTCGTCGGGCAGAGCCTCGGAGCAGGCTTGGCGGACGATGAACTTTCGGACCTGCTCGTACACTAGTAGTGCGAGATCTGGTGAAATGACTTCGTCCATGTATCCATGGCTAATGACAAGTCTGTAACATCCGGGAATGGCACCCAGCCGCGAGACCGAGTACCGCTCGGCATC
The DNA here is from genome assembly GCF_000516985.1 of Pestalotiopsis fici W106-1. Lineage (NCBI taxonomy): Eukaryota > Fungi > Ascomycota > Sordariomycetes > Amphisphaeriales > Sporocadaceae > Pestalotiopsis > Pestalotiopsis fici. The sequence continues at coordinate 3,471,549 of NW_006917091.1, read as the reverse complement.
TGGCACGGTCGGCGCCTCGACGGGGTGCAGGTGGAAGAATACCATGGTCTCGGGGATGGCGCCAAACTTTGACACAAACTGTGTAAAGACCGTGGGCGTCAGGACTCCAGTCTTGTCAAAATAAATACCCAAGCCCTTGATCCTGCTGAGAGAGCCGCCGCCCCAGCGGTCAGACAATGAAAGGCCACCATCAGTATCCTTGGTGATCAAGGTCGAAGGCTTGAATCTGTCCTCGGCCTCTGCACGCCATTGGCTCTCCTTGCCGAAACGCCAGAGCAGGAACAGACAGGCGAGGACTCCAGATATGGTCAGGGTCAACCAAGCGCCGTCGGGCACCTTGACTAGCGACGAGGAGATGTAGAGGCCGTCAAAGGTGGCAAAGAAGAGCCACGGGAGGAAGACGACCCAGGCTGGCCATTTCCAGACAATCAGGGCAACCAAAGTCACCATGCATGTGTCGAAAAAGGTGACGAACATGACACAGACACTAAAGAATTGTAAGTTGAAAAGTCATAGATGGGATGAACAGTGAAGAATCATACCCGTAAGCATTACCTAGACTTGTGGTATTGTTGTACACTCCAGTGACAAGGATAGTCAAGGCCATGAGGATCCAGTTGAGGAAAGGTACGTAGAGCTGGCCGTGGAACTTTTTGGATGTGTGGACAACCTTGACTTGAGGACAGTAGGATAGCTTCATGATCTGGCTGGTGAGCTGTAATTTTGTTAGCAAGGGAATAATGGATTGAAAAGAACGTGTAATCTTACTTGGAAAGTTGCGGTAATGATGGCCTGCGATGCCACAATTGCAGCAAGCACTGCCAGAACCAAGCTAGGGTAGAGCATTCCTGGGGGCACCGCGTTATAGAACGGGTTGGAGTAGGCCTCTGGGTGCACACTGATGTAGGCGGCTTGACCAATGTAGGCCAGGAGCAGACACGGATAACAATAGCACAGCCAGCTAAGCTGAATAGCACGGAGTGAGAATGCTCCCAGATCTGCAAAGAGGGCCTCGACACCCGTAAAGGCAAGCAGAACACCTCCAAGCATTCTCCAGCCCTCAGTCTTCTTCTCGCGGAAGAACTCGATTGCGAAATATGGCGAAAAGGCCTTGAGAACGGAATGGTCGAACTTGATGAGGTTGTAGATACCAAAACCGGCGTTGAAGCCCAGCCACAAAATGACAATGGGTGCGAAGAAGTTGGCAAGTTTGGCGGTTCCAAACGGTTGAATGGCAAACAAAACCACCAGAATTCCGCAAGTGGTGCCAACAACAGTCGAAGTCGAGATATCGGGACTGACGACATTGAGACCCTGGACCGCGCCGAGGACAGACTGGGCAGGAGTAAGAACTCCATCAGCCATGACCATGGATACAGCCAGCACTCCAATGAACTTTAGCAGGCCGCGAATGAACGGGCTCTTTTCCATGCCGGACCGAATTTTCTTGCTCGAATCGTGCAGGTCCTGGGTTTTGATACGTTCCATCTTTACCAAGAGAGCTTCACGCGGGTCGCGTTGTGTGATGTTGGCCTGAGAAATACCGTTTAGCAGCTGAAGACGAAGTATTCCCAGTTCAAAAGATCGTATCACTTACATATCTGGTAAGTAGCGAGTAACAACTGAATGTTCCTCCCTCACCATCATTGTCGGCATGAAGAACAATCACCACATATTTCAGTGTGACCATGATTGTGAGCGACCAGATAATGAGGGACAGAACTTGGAGGACGTCATTGTAATTTGGGACCGAGGTGAACGTGGACGAGTATACGTAAAGGGGACTTGAAAAAGATTGTGTTAGTCACAAGTGATCAGCATCAACACCATGGAATATGTAGACATACCTCGTTCCAATATCACCGTAGATTACACCAGTAGATTGGTAGGCCAGCCTAAAAAGATGAGTATTAGTAGACTGATCCTCAGAAGAGCGCTTTTCATGTATCGAGGCGTGTGAATTAGCTTACCAAAGCAACGTCGTTCCCTTGAAGATTTGCTTCTTGCGACCGCCATCCTCGGGGCGCCAATCGCCATCTTCTACATCGCCGTCCTGTTCGGGCCGCCTGTTCTGGGAGTGGCGGGAGGAGCTGCGGCGGCTGGCAGAGGTGCCGACCCGAGACAGAGCGCGGACATCGTAGATGCCACCGGCCCGTGCAGAGAGGTCGGGCTTGACGGGCTCGTTGGCATCATCGGCGATGCGGATCGTCGTTGGTTGTGTGACCATTACTGCTGCCCTTTTTCCCTTTTTCGCAAGGAGACACGGAAATGCAACAATTGGAGCAACGTAATTTTACCTTGGTCGACCAACGACAGCGGCCAGATGTACGTAAGAGCAATCTCGAGTAGACAGGAGCAGGAAGAGCACGAGGGAAAATCATGTGAGGACGCGCAGGGTGCCCTTAATACAACATGGAAAACCATGGGCCACCCGCCGTGGCGGCAGACCCGAAGAGCAGGGAAATTTGCCTGCCCATCGATCCAACGGCTTCGGAGACCAGAGCCGCACCCATGCTCAATGCATGTGTCAGAGCCTTATGATAATGTATTTTGCGAACATGATATCTATGGCAAACCACTGGACAAGATACCCCGAACCGCGATCCACAGAACGAGGTGCAACTGTGCTCCTGCGCCAGAGACTGAAAGAGGTCTGGCCTTGGTCTGGGAGCAAAGTTCAAGCCATGTTCCATACAGGCTCCAGCGGCATGTCGACCCCCGCATACCTTTCAACGTAGCGACCCGATTCAAGTTTCCACCAGCTCGAAAGAGGTACGTACATTGTGCTCTGTAGCTTTGTTACCCACTTGTCGACCTCAGAGACGAAAACGTGGACTGCTTATTGGTCGGGAAAGACCCGATCGGGCAAGATGATCAGGGGTTCTACTCCTCATAGGAGGCAGATTCGCAATAAGTCGAGATATGCATCTTGAATGTGCCTTTATCGCTTATTATTGCCTTGGATTGTTTCCCCTCCCATCCTCATTGTTGAATCACATTCAAGCTGAATTATCCGTCTCACTTTGCAGTGTTACAACGACGCTGAAGTCTGGAGCGTCGGATGCTTCTGGGTTGCTCGTGCCGACAAGTGATGCTGACGAGGAGGGCCAGTTCCATGAACGTCACTCGAGAACTTTCAGCGGTGTGACAGAGGTCGATTAAGCTCATCCGAAGCTAGAGCTGTGGACTCTTTTCGACATTTGCTAGTGATGCCTGACATATCCTTGTTCCGGCATGTCGAGTCGTAGGGGAAATCGGATTACGCAGCTTGGAAAAGCTTGATACAAGCCAAATGGGCGCTCCACCGAATGTGAATGAATATGACCGGAGCTGCCGCTCTGAGCCAATCAGACAGCGCGTAGCCGGATGCTCGGACTTAACACATCTCTTTCTAGTCTGGAATCCAAATCTCAAGGCCGCACCCACCCCCCAGATCAGGTCAAGTGTTGGTGAGCAACGTTTCTCCTCAGGCTCTTACGTACTGAGAGTTTTCCCCAATGAATGAAGGAAATTAGAATCAAAAGAAACACTCCATTTTCAAAAGGGTGTCCTCCTTCATCATTGATTTTGTTATTTGTTTTATCACCCCGCGCGCTCTCTGCAGACACCCATATCTCATGCTGCATGACAGCAATTGACCGTGAGCTAGGGCAGCCGAGGACTACCTAATGTAGCTACTAGTTGTTGACGAGTGGCTTTCTGGAGGGAGGCCTCCTCTCTCCTCACTTGACTTTCCCGCTCCTTTTTGGAAATCCCGCAGCAGCAGTGTCCCCCCCATCCCACATTGAGTGAACGGGTAGGTAGGTAATAGTAGTAGCGTGAGTACGGCAAGCTCCGAGGCTCCAGATTTCAAGGTTTGTACTGCGGCAAATGCACAGATTTATTCGCTCAAGAGATTGATCCTGGACTCTTCGCAACGCAGGGACCGTCTGGAATTCCGCGCTTGTTTTTGTTTGTCCATGGGGCGCCCAGAATTCTATACTCGAGAAGGGAGAATCCCCGTACCCACTCGTCCAGCGTATCACAATTCAGACCCCTAGTTTGTTTATCCCCAACTTTACTCTTCACATTCTAGTATAGCACTACGCAGATTGGCCAGTAAGCTCCGCAAAATCCGACATAGTATAGCGTCCATCGGTGCCCTGCTGACCACAATCTCCGGTTGTAAATTTTTCCTTTTTCTCGCTCGTATATTATGAATGTGACAAAATTCACCTCGTACAGTTGTACTAGGAATGGTATTCTTATTACTCAAAATATTAGTAAGCACTTCTTGAATTGCAGATTTTATGTGACAGAGATTGACCGACATGATACTAGAGGTTATCAACCCACAAAGTTGTTCCCCGGGGGAAAAAAAAAAAAAAAAAAGCATGTATGAGAAAAAATACACACATAGGGCCTAGGGCTTGTGTCTTGGAGTCGCTATATCCGGACATGAATGCAAGGCGACATGTCTGGTTTGGCTGTATCTAACACAAGCCAAGTAAGTAAATTAGAAGGAAAGCCTATGATTGCGCAGAAACACATCAGACATGCACCACCAAGTGTTTATTTTCCTGCTATCGTTCTCACAGCATTACGTTTGCGTTAGTAGATTCATGAGATGTTGTTAATAACAATAGAGCCAAGGAATTCGCATGTTCTACCCGTAATGAGACTGTGGCCATTGCCCTCTCCACCAACTTGGTGCCCGATATTCGGGGAACAAGAGGCGAGAACATGTCCATGGGGAAAAAAAAAAAATCTCAACCCCTTCCCTGTCCATGAAACACTGTGATGAGTGGACCGGCAAATTTTCGACATAGCATAGGGCTGCCTTGCATATAGGGGTCTGCATCGCATGTACGTAGGGTGTTAGACTCGGCCATCGTGTCTTGGCACATTTAATCAAAGGCAGAACATGGCAAGGAGCAAAACCTGTTGTACACTCGGATGTGATTCGCTGGAGAAGGGTGAGAGGGTGAGAAGTTACTCTGGATCTCGAAACCGATTTCCCCGTCACACGCTTATGTATCAGACTGTATGGCCCGCGAGCCCGGTTATAGACCAAACTTGAATAGCGCAGACACAATAGCCAATGGCCAAAGTATTTAACCTCTCCCGATAACTATTTTTACCTTTCCGTTCAGATCAAAACCATTTTTGCTAGTTGGCTAAGCCAATTTTCGTTCACCCTAGCTGCAGCGACGATCTCGTCAACCGCATCGACAAAATCGGTCTCATTACCCCTTGCAGGAACGTAGCAAAGGACAGACGGCTCTAGATCATCTTCTCCAATGAAATACCATGCCTCAGAAGGCAAAGTCGGAAAGAAAATTCGTTCGGGAACTTGACGGGAGAATCTTTTGGTACTTACCCACTTCAGCTACCGAGAAAAACACACACGTACTCCAAATGCCCAGTTCCTTTTTCTATGGGTATTTAACACCGATTCTGTCAACTTGATGAATAAACGTTTCTTCTACATAACGATTGGTTCTCGACTACAGCATACATTTCAACGTAAGCTTTGGAGTTAAAGGCTGGCTTGAAATCACCCAAGAAGTAAACTGGCTGGGCATGGGGCCTACGTATCGAATAATTCGAACGAAATCACATTTGTCACGTACATGTGCCCTTCCTATTCCAACACGAAACGACTTTCATTTCAGAGTAATGTAATAATGCATGAATACTCGAGGCTCATCAGTACACAGTAGTTGCCAATAATCCACCCCGCAAAGCTGTTCGGCCTTTCCCAGCCCCGTGCTGAAATCAAGAAATAACCCTGTCCAAGGAAATGTCCCTCGCCATGCCGAATTTCCCCATTTATCATCATAGCGACATGACGCAGAAAGGCACTGTGACCGCAAAGCGAAGGAGGTCTCCAGTTTGAAAAAATTGCGACACGATGGCATTATATGTGGCCAGGAGCAGCCATATCCGCACGGCCATGATGACACAAGCCACACGCCTGCTCTTCTTGGTCCAAGGATGAAGCAGCGTCCCAACGGGTGACCTGAAGAAGTCCAACCTTGCTTCCACGATGGCCAAGCACGGTGCACTCAACAGCCAGACCAAAGCCGACACTCGAGCATACTGCGCATATTCGGGGATGGTGTCGGCAAAATCCGGAGCAAAGTCCGGGGCAACCGTTATCGCGGAGAGATCAGTGAATGCGCGAAAGGTGGTTGTGCTGGGGAGATCAAAGGCCCAAGGTAGAAGTGTTTCGACAAACGCGCATGCGGTGGCGATGATGTCTGCGACTATGAAAATAATCGAAAGGATATGCTGGGAGAAGCCAATGATGACTTGCGTGACAGCCATGATATCGCGTTATAGGGTGATGTTGGGCGACTTTTGCTTTGTGGACGCTATGGGTTCTTGCTTTGACATGTTCATCACAAATATGGATGCGTGTCTTTGGAGGAAACGGTCTTGGAATTCTGAGCTTCGCAGTAAGAAGGAAAAAGTATTCTTGACGATCTAGGATTTCATGGGGACAACTACCTACAAAGACTCTGGCCCAGGCTCTCTCAACTACGACGAGCCTGCAAGGTACTCGGAAACCTGATCTTCCCTCGCATTTAGGTTATACATGACATGCTAGCGGACTAGATGCATGGAGTATCTGCACTAATTGGAGCTTTGTCATGATATTGAACGGTGCTGCGACATATCAATAAATATATTCATCCTTTTTTCGGTTCTCATAGAACCTTATTGTGTTGCATTGCGATTTGTACATATTTTTGCGCAAGCTGCTCATTGGCATCGCATTGCCATGAATGAAAACACAATATTTAATCCATTTAAAATATTGATATGTGGATCACATCTCGTGTTCCATTGACCGTTTCAATTGACTGAATACGCTGCTCGGCGTGAGGTCTCACTGGTCACATACGTTTACACGACAGCATATATCCTACTCTCTGCCCATCATCAGCAGTGTGTTGTTGCCGGTCTGGAAAGGAAGGCGTCTCTTCATTCAAGCTTTTGAACTCGAGATTTGAAATTTCCCACAATTGGCTGATCCGCGAGGCGTCGACGTACTGAGCAAGATACTATTCAAGTAATCCTGCGCTACATTCAACATTTATGTAGGCTGTCTCTGAAAAGTGTCTCTTTGAGATTCTGCCCTGGTCTGAAAAAGAAATGCCGGCCAGAAGAGTTTTGCAGTATAAATAGCGTCTGGCACAATGTCATGGTTGATGCGTCACAGTTATGATAGGTGTAGACCTAATATATACTCATGTCTTACTAATAGTGTCTTCCGGAGATCTCACCTCTTTTTGCCATCATTAAAACAAGCATCACTTGCATTCGTACCTCAAAAGCCCTGGAGATAGAAATGAAACATGACTGCTTCTGCGCGGCACAGTTGAACAAATCCGGACGCAACGGCCGCACTGCATACAAACCCCTGTCATCTGCACGCTCATGCAAAGATGCAATATTCAAGATGCATCATGATCTTCAGAAAAGTCTCCCCTTTCGTTCAGTCATCATTATACATCTACATGTAGAGTCCCGGCTGCAAGGGCCAGCCGTTTTCCGTGCTGTCCAAGGGGGACACAGACGAGTACAGTCGCATTCCGTGTATTAGTCACGACGGTCGACTCGTGAATGATTTCTTCGTCAAGATGTATTCAGTGCTGTCTGTATTCTTCACTAGTCGCTGCTCAACTCCTACTTTGCGACTTATGACGAGACCTCACAACAATGCGATTTCCTACGTATTGTTCAGTTCTGGCGATCCTGTCGATCCCTTCAAGTTTCTGCTTTCCGTCACTCAGTCACATCGCAAGCCATACATCCAGAAACGATGGCGCGCTTCTCGGCCTGCGCGAGACCATTGCGCGCATCCACGAGCGAGCCATCAACGGCACCCTCGTCCAGCGCGACGTGACCCAGCCCGTTAATGTCGGGGGCAAACACGCCTTTGCCGCGCCCGACTTTGACGCCGGTGATCAGCGCGGGCCGTGTCCGGGTCTCAATGCGCTGGCGAACCACGGCTACATTGCGCATACCGGCATCACGACGTTTACGGAGCTGCTCATCGCGGTACACGAGGGTAAGAATACCAGAATCCTCGGGCTCCGGATCTTTTTCCTGCTGGAGCTATTTTGCAAATCAATGAGCTGATCAAACCCGGCCTGGAAAACCCAGTTTACAACATGAACATTGACCTCGCCGTCGTCCTCATCACGCTCGCACTCGTCTTCACGGGCAACCCGGCCTCACTTGATCCCCAATTCTCCATTGGCGGCGTCGACCCGCGCGTCACCAACCTCGTCGACGGCGTACTGCTACTAGGCGAGCCCCGCGGCCTCGACGGCAGCCACAATTTCATCGAGACGGACGGGTCGCTGACGCGCGACGACCTGTACGTGACGGGCAACGCGTGGGACATGAACATGACCAAGTTTCTCGAGGTGTATCTATGGGGCGCAAATGGCGTCGACTCGCCGCTCACGTTTGACGACGTGGGTGACATCTCGGCGGCCCGGTGGCAGGAAGGGGTTGCTACCAATCCGTACTTTTGGTACGGCCCATTGACTGGATATTTGCCCCGGACGGGTGGGTACGCGCTGACGTCGCGGACAATGAGTAATTACTCCGAGGGCAGTCTGGACGGTGTCATTAGTAAGTTCAAGCTCCGTTATCATGTCCACGATAAGGAAAGCTTTCACTAATGATTGAATAGCCAAGGCCATGTTCAAGTCCTTCTTTGCTGTCGTTGACAATGAGACTGGCGAGTCTGGAATGGTGTACCACAGAGGTCACGAGAGAATGCCAGATGATTGGTATCGACGTCCTGTTCCTTGGGGTTTGGTGGATCTCAACCTCGACTTGTTGAAATGGTCAAAGAAACATCCATTTCTGCTGGACATTGGCGGAAATACAGGCCAGGTCAATACCTTTACCGGGCTGGACCTTTCCAACATTACCGGTGGCTTGCTGAATTCGGCCACCTTGCTCGAGGGCAATAACTTGATTTGCTTTTCCCTAGAGATTGCAAAGACATTTGGGCCAAATAGCCTCAGCACATTATACGAGGCTCTTTCGGTGCCTGCTGGGATCTTGACCGATGCACTGGCTACACCATTGCTCGACCTGTCATGTCCCGTTTATGCAGATCTGTCAAACAATGGACAAGACATTATAGCATCGATACTTGCTACTTATCCGGGAGCGAAAAGAGCCAACAGCGCATTGTGAAGAGGAATGTATTCTAATGACGTGAGCTAAAGAATCGTTCTAAAGTATTCTAGGGTAGTAATTTTAATCGCCGGACCTCTGAGGCCGTCTCTCTTGCTTTTTTCTTCTCCAAAATACTTTTTTATCCTTCGTACTTGGAGATTCGGTCATGAAATTGGGTAATCCAGAACTCATGCGGAACTGACGCTGCTTCAACGGGGCATGGGATTGGCCTAATCCATCTGATCAATGGTGTGGCCGTTGCCATTCGTAACCTTGGGGACGCCGGTGGCCTTTTGCGTGTCGGCCTCGCTCACAGCCGCACACCAGTTGAACTCGTCCTTGACCTTGCCAAGCTGGATGCCCTTGAGCTGAGTAAGCAGCTTGACGCAAATGGGGCCGGCGTCCTCCTGGCTGGCTGGGATGTAGGCAACCTTTTCCACTTTGCCTTCCGTCGATAAGCGAGGGTGCTGCTTGACGGCCGAGCTGATGGAATCCGGTGCTGCGGGGTCAAAGCGCCGCGAGATCGACCGAATGGGAACCAGCGCCGCGGCGGTTCCTGCAGCCATGACCTCAGAGAATTGAGGGAGCTCCGTGTATTTGATCTTGTGCCCTGGTCAGTTTTGACATGTTCTACTTTTTACCGAGCCGCCGCACACAAGCAGGATTTTGATTCACTTACGGGTCTGCGCTCGACTTTCCAGCCAAAGCTCTCGCCGATAGAAGTAATGCTTTCCGAAGTTACACTCTGGATGGCGTTCTTGGTGTCGGGTACAACAAGAGTCACATTCTCGCCGTCGGTCAGGGCACCAATGAAACCGCTCGTGCTGAACTCGTCGACCTCGGAGTGGGTGGCGCTGTCGAGGTGAAGGGTGATGCCGTAGCCCTCGGTCCTGGCGCGGTCGCTCCACCGCAGCACGGGGGCGTAGTTGCCTCCAACCTTGGCGCTACCGGTGCCGTTCGGGGCGGCGCGGTCAAACTCGTCGAGGATCAGGCCGTCGACGGGGTGGGTGCCGTGGTAGACACCAGTGGGCAGGACGTAGACGCAGAACATGTACTCCTCGGGCGGGCTCAGGCCGAGCTGGGCGCTGGAGCCGTAGATCTGGGGGCGGATGTACATGGCGGCGCCCGTCTCGTGGGGAGGCACGTACTCGGCATTGAGAGCGACGGCGGCCTTGACGGCGTCGAGGAACAGGTCAGTCGGCACGGGCGGGCAGCTGATGAAGGAGGCCGAGTGCTGCAGGCGGACTGCGTTGCGGTCGGGGCGGAAGATCTGAATGTCGCCCGAGGGGGTGCGGAAAGCCTTGAGACCCTCGTAGGCCTGCTGGCCGTAGTTCAGGGCAGGTGCCATGCCATGGATGCGGATGAAGGGGTCCGTGACGAACTGGGGAGCAGTCCACTTGCCCGTCTTGACCGAGTAGTGGCACTCGACGTGTCCATTGACTGGAGAGCGCGGACAAAGAGTCAGTAGGCTGCCAGGAGTATAGTCCGAGGATATATCCAGTCATGACGAGGTCGATTGCTTACCTTCGCGAACGCGGAAGCCGACGTTGGACCAGTCAATGGTGTTGACTGGCGGGGGAGGGAAAGGCGCCATGGTAGTCGGTGATGGAGATGCCGGGTTAGTCGGTCGCTTTGAGGTGACAATTGGAATAGTTGATGTTTGAAAACCAAGACTCAAGACAACCAAATGAAGTGAATATGATGATAATGACCAGAATAGCTCTCAATTGACTTTATTCAGGCAAAAGAAGAGTCACACACAACTACCACTAGTCAGTCGGAATCATCCAAGGGTCCCATTCCTCCTCCATCAGCACGGAGTCCGATGTCCACATGAAATTTTGGGCCTTGACCATCCAGCCGCCGATTTGCGGAGTAGCGGGGTAACTTTTTTGGAAGCCAGCCCAGACTCGCGCAGGTGCTCGGCTCTTCTAATCTCCATGCGCCATAGCGAGTGGCATGCACACTATTACAATACCTTTCCCCGTATGATGTCAGCGGAACTCGCCCGACTCTCGCTATAAGTGGGCGCCTGAGCCAACGAATAGCGTCTCGTTGAGCTCTTTTGCTAGCTCTTACCGTGGCGCGTGGCAGCTTACCTACTACGTACCAACTTTTATAGCGGACGAGATATTCACATTGTCGATTCCATCAGCTATATCGGAGACTGGGACTAATCTATCACCCGAACGAATGAACAGCTGTTTGGTAGCACTTTTGATTTTATTGTGCATTTCAATTATTCCTAGTAACATATGAAATAAGAATTGAAAGATGGAAAAGACGACTCAGAGGTAACCAAAAATATAGACCGAAAAACTTGCCCTGAATCCTTGTAACCCGAAACCGAGGCGCCAGAACACCAAAACCAACTTTGAACCCTAAACTCCTGGTGACCCGCCCATAGAAAGATCAAACAAAGGAAACAAGTGAAACCCCAATATTCTAACCCAACGTCTTGATGAAATCTCCACAAGTCACATTGTTATCATGACCCATGGAACCAAGAACATTCTTCAGACAATCTAGAGCCTGCTGGGCATCAGCCTCAGCCACCACTGAATCCCAGTACGAAAGGGTCAGGTCTAGAGTCCCGTTGCCGAGCTCAGACACTGCAACCACGACATCATACTGCAAGTAGAAAAGTCAGTACATGTCTCACAAAACAAAACACCTCGGGTATAGTTATAGTTACTTACAGCCATGGGATCTGGTGATGGTGCTGCTTTGAATGTGATACCATTCGTTGCCAAACTGGCCTCCTCGTTCGCGTCGAGAGCAGCCAGAGCTTCGTCGTCAAACTTGCGCACATTGACAAGCGAGCTGACTTGAACACCCAGTTCTGATGGGGTTATGTAGGAATATGGTAGCGCGCTCAAGACTGACTCATGTGATTGCTGGAGAAGAGCCGAGAGAGGCAATCCTCCATCTGCAGGGATGCGATGTAGAACCGTGTTGACGAGGAAGCCCAGCGCCTCGGATGGAATAATAGTTCTCGCGCTCGTCAGGTAGGCAAAGACAACATCTTGTTGCTGATTGCCACATAGTGAAGAAAGAACGAGCCCCCATGCCGCGTATATGAGGGAAGGCATGGTGCAGTCATTGACCAAGCAGAAATTAGGCAATGCAATGTTCTGCACCTGCGTGTGAAGCTCACGAAGATTAGTATGAGCCGTGTTGCCCAGGAGATTCTGTTTGCGCGGGAATTGGTGGATCTGGGTTAGTCCGTGGATGATACTCTTCCAGTAAGAAAGGGCAGCGTTTCGATCGAGACCATCGACTTGAGAGATATAGTCGCGCATTGATGGTCCTTTACCAAGTGGTAGTGCGCCTTGGTAAGCGCTGGCAAGTTCCTCAAACATGGTCATTAGAGAGTATCCATCAGTAATGGAGTGGTGAAGGTCGAGACGGCAGAACAACTGTCCGGTTGGAGTCTTGGCCAGCGTGACACGGTGTAGGGGAGTGGTCTTGTCGAGAGCCAATGTGAAACTCTGCTTGTCCAAGTCCTCTGCATGTTCTAGATTCATATAGGTGACTTCGGCCTTGTATGTCTTGAGAACAATCTGTCCCAAAGTATCGTCGAATACAGTTCTGAGGATGGGGTGTCGGTCCACGACCTGTTGCCAGGCGCTATGGAAGCGCTGAGCGTCAACCTTTTCATTGCCGTTCCGAGACAAGACTTCAAGGACTTGCGAAATGTGGTAGTAACCAGATGAAGGGCTTTTCTTCGAAGCTTGAATAAGCTCCTTTTGAGCTGCCGTGATGGGATAGACAATCTCGACCTCAGTAGGGTCAATGTCAAGACGAGTTGGAGTGCCTCCGTGAGTGGAGAACTTGTCATGCGACTCACTTCCACCACCAGACGAGCTTGTTAGGCTCTGCGTTGCGTATGCCTCGTCGACCTGACCATCTGCAAGGGCCGCAATCTTGGAAATTGTCTTGTGAGTCAAGATATCCAGGACGGAAATTTGAACACCGCTCTTGGTAGCTGCGGCTGCGAGTCGCATGGCTGCGATCGAATCACCACCCAAGCGGAAGAAACTTTCGTCAACGCCAATGTCTGTTTCTTGGACCCGAAGTACCTTGGCCCAGACGGATCGCAGGCGCTGTTCTGTAGCCGTCGAAGGCTCCCTCTTGGTAATTGAGTCATCGGTGAGAGAGAATGTCCGCAATTGAGTATCAGAGAGGCCGATGGGTATCTGGCGTAGAGCCTTGCGGTCACGCTTGCCAGCGGTGCTGAGTGGAAGCTCGCGAAGTGGGATGTACAGGGATGGCACCATGTAGCTGGGAAGAGATGTTGTCAAGGAAGCTTGCAAATTGCGGAAGGTAGTGAGAATCTTGATAGGGAGCGCGGCCTCGGTGCAAGCGCCGATCTGAGAACCGACAGCGATGAAAGCAACCAAGACCATTCCGACACGGCCTGGGACAGTGACAGCTTCGACTGCAACCTGGTTGTAGTTTGGTGGCGAGTTGAGAATGGCATGGTGCTCAATCTCACCAATTTCGACTCTCTGGCCGCGGATCTTGACCTGATTATCCTTTCGACCAAGGTATTCCAAGCTTCCATCTTGAGTGTATCGAACAAGATCACCAGTCTTGTACAGACGCTTTGGTTCTGTAAATCCAGGCCAGGTGACGCCGCTCAGGAAAGCCTCGGTGGTTTTGTCGGGGAGTTTGAGGTAGCCCATTGCCAAGAGAGGACCTTCTAGCAGAAGCTCACCCACAGTTCCAAGGGGCGCCAGCTTGTCTGAGTTGTCAGCTTCCACGACCCAGGTGCGAGCGCCGCAGCCAACACCAATGTTGGCAGCTTGGTCGGTGAAAGACAAGTTGGATCGGCCAACGCAGGCGACCGAGGCTTCGGAAGGCCCATAATAATTGTGTAGCGCGACCTTGTCTGCCCACACGGAAAGATTCTCCTGCTTGACAGCCTCGCCACCAAGGCAAATGGTTTTGAGGCATGGGACGGCCTCGGGTCGCAGCATTGCTTCAAGTACAGAAGGTGTCAAATCGGCGACATTGGCGCCAAGGCGATTGATGAAACCGGGGAGGTCGTTGAGCTTCTCGTATTCGGTAGGCACACAAACGGCACCTCCGCGCATGAGTGAGAAGAAAATGTCACTTAGACTGACATCAAATGTGTAGGAAGAGAATTGCAAGACACGGGATCCGGGCCCATAGCCCATGGCGGCACCATAGTATGATCCACTCGTGGCGATGGCCTGATGTTGGAGTAGTATGCCCTTGGGCTTACCGGTACTACCAGACGTGAAGTTGACAAAGGCAAGATCGGTAGGTCGTGTCTCTGGAAGTGGTGTAGTTCTTTGTCGGAGGGTTACATTTAGTCGCTTGATCTCATCTGGGCCGAGCGCCATCACTGCGGCTACAGGCAAGAATTTCGAAGCATGTTGGGGGGCAGAAATGACAATGTCCGCATCCGTATCCTCTAGTATTCCGTGCAGTCGATCCGTGGGATGCTTTGGATCGAGGGCCACACATGCACCTCCCGATTTGAGAATCGCGAGCATGACAACAATGGTCCAAGGCGAAGCATCGTAGCAGTATGGTACCTTGGTACCAGGACGGATGCCGAGAATAGCGAGGCGATGTGCCAGCCGATTAGCCAGTTCATTCAGTTCGCTGTAGGTCCAGCTGACTTCGGTAGAGCAGACAGCCATGGCCGTGGGGTTCTGGTCAACCATATCTTGTATCAAGTGGTGAACACATCGCTCCAAAATCTTGGGGTAACTGCCATTCCACTGCTTGACCTTGTCAATGGCCTGGTCACCGAACGTTGAAATGTGTTGGGCTGGTGTATCAGGTGCAGCCGCAACAAGACCAAGGATTGCTTTCTCGAAGCTCGTAGCAACGCTGGTAGCCTGGAAGTCTGAGATAGAATCCGTGTAGTAGCTGACGGTCACAAAGACGGAGCTCTTGGCTACCGCAACACTGACACTCAAGGCATACTCGGTAGGGTCGTGAGCGGTGACCTGTTCAAACTTGAGAGTTCCAGTGCCATCGTCCGTGGACTCTGATACTGTTTGGTAGGACATGATTGTGTTGAACAGGGAATTTCCAGCTAGCTTCTGCATATCAGCAAGAGAACAGTTCTGGTTATCCAGTGCATTGATGTAGTCGCTCTGCACGGTTTGCAAGAGGCCTTTGGCATCGAGGGCATCTGTAAAGTCAACACGGCTCACGAGCATGTTGATAAAGAGACCGATTGCCTCTCGAATGCCCTCAACAGGGGCATCACGACCAGCATTCAGGTAGCCAAAGCATACTTGATCGGTGTTTGCAAAATTTCGGAGCACCATGGCCCAAGCAGCTTGGAAAAGGTTGGCGAGAGTGACCGAGTTGGCAGCCGAGAAAGTGCGGAGTCCTGCTGCGTTCGGAATCTCAAATTCGAGATCGCGGAGAACCTTTTTCTCATTTGTCGTAAATCCATTGTTGATCATGCACGGCTCCAGACCACGCAGATAGTTGCCCCAGTACTTGAGACTGGCATTTCTGTCGCCCTTTAGAAGGTAAGACACAAAGTCGCCGAATAGTGGACCACGGCCAGGCGAAAGGAGATTGTCGTATGCCAAACCAAGGTCTCGAAGAAGAATGCCGCTTGAGCCACCATCTGTTACTGCATGATTGACATCAATCTTGCAGTAAGTATTACCAGTCGATGCGACGTGGCAGATGGTGAGCTGGCATGGGCTGGCGATAGCCAAGGCAACGCCTGGAGTCATTGCATTGGGGCGCTCAAGGGTCTTGATTGCCTCTGCATCGGTGTCGCTTACGATTCGAATGGTGTTTGCTGGAAGATGCTTGAGAACGACTTGAGTGAGGGCGCTCTTCTCAGAAACGGTATCAACAAACACAGTACGGAGCGTTTGGTGTCGATCAATCACGGCAGACCATGCTGCTTGGAAACGATCAATATCAATGGGTTGGCCGTTTGCCTCGGAAAGCTTGTAGATCACGCGAACAGCATATAGACCAGAGTCAATGCTTCTCGACATCATCAGAGCTTCTTGGAGGGCTGTAGCAGGATACATGTCCTCCACGTCATCGAGGTCGATAATTTTCTGTTTAGGCAGAGATTCATGAACAAGGCTGTCAAACTCCTCGTCGGTGAGGCTCAAGAGCGGGAAATCACTGGGCGTGACTTGCTTTGTCAGTCCTCTGAGGCTTGCAATTGCCGACGTGATTGAAGCCTGAGTGTTGCTGGACCATTGCTTGACTTGCTCATGTCTCTCCAGGGATTTAGGCCACATGAATGTAACCTTCAGGGAGCCATCGCTGATTCCAGCCGAAATCTCAATCACCGATGTCCGTACCATTTCTGGACTCACATCGCAGGTCTCGGTGCCAAGTCCGTCACGGGGCATGAGCTGGAAGAGTGCATCTTGGCGTTCGAGTTGCTGGTACTGTCCAGCAAAGTTGAGAATAACCTCGACAGGGCCATTCTGTGCGAAACGCTGCTGGCCCTCGGCATTAAGGAAGCGGCTAGTAAAATATTTCCAACCGTTCATGGGAATTTGTCGTCGGCGATCCTTGACCTTGCGGACGAAGCGAACAATATCGTCACCGGGGTCTGCAACTACATGAACAGGAGACATTGTTGTAAACCATCCGACTGTGGAAGATACGTCAATTGAATCATCCCAAGATTCGCGACCATGACCTTCAGTGAAGATGCTCGGAAGTGGGCGATCGTGGAATGTTTGGGAGAAAGAATGGATCAAAGCACCCATCAAAACGTCTAGAGTGTCAGTGCCAAGAGCTGAGCTGCAATCATTCAGAAGATGAGTGGTCGACTGAGCATCAATTGTGAACTCATGCTCGTCAATGTTGGCGAATGCGTTTGTGTTGCTCTCAACATTCCAGTAGCTGGCATCTTGGATCGGAAGATCAAATGGAAGTGCTGAATCTGGCTGAATCGTCTGAGCCTGTTCACGCTGTAGAGATAGCCAGGTCTGGAAAGGCAGTGGACGAGGAAGGGTCACATTTCCTGTATTCGCAAGATGATCCTCGAGTTCGTTGAGAATGATGCGCCATGACACAAGATCGACAGCCATGTGATGAGCAGCCATGAAGAGGATCTGAGACCCATCCGGCTGTGTGAGCAGATCAGCTACAAAGACAGGGCCCTTGACAATATCCAGGCGAGCTTGGCTTTGTTCCATGACCTGTTCAATGTCAATGGTCGGATGTATCGTCAAGCAATAAGATCCTCCAGTTCGAGGCAGGACACGTTGAGTCCAGGATCCGTTGGCATCTTGTTGGTATCGTGCTCTAAGCATAGAGTGCCGCGCGACAAGGAACTCAATAGCGGCAGTCAGCTTCTCTGGACGGACTGCACGAGTGATCTGCAAAAGGAAACTCTGGTTGAAGCGCCGTGAGGTATCTGATGAGGGGCGAATCAGATCAATGAACATCTTCTGAATTGGAGACAGCTCGAAAGGCACATCCATAGCCTCTTCGGCAATCTCGAGACGCTCAGCCTTGAATCGTGCTAGAGCGGCAGCGTCCTTGATAGTCTTGCTCTCCAGGAGATGGCGGGTGCTCAAAACGACATTGGATGCTTGAAGACGAGATGCAAGCTGCATGGCCGTGATGGAGTCGCCACCCAATGCCATGAATGAGCGATTGAATGCGATACTGTCAGGTGATAGGTTGAGAACCCGACTCAAAGCTTGTTGCAGAATGGACTCCATTTCGTTGGTTGCGATGATGTCTGTTGATTCGTGCTTAGCTTGAAGCTTTTGAGCAAGGACTTGATCATCCTCCAAGGCTTCAAGCCACTGTTGCATCTTTTTCTTGTCAATCTTTCCAGAAGAGTTGAAAGGAAGTTTTCTAACAGCCAGCCAAGTGCGAGGCACCATGTATCTTGGCATGCGCTCTGGCAAAGCGTCCGCAACCTCTGTGACCTTGGCAACCAAAGCGTCCTTGAAGGTTCCCTCGCTCACAAAGGCGAGATCATTGGATGATGATCCATTGCTTGCATCTGAAATGATGGCAGTCAGTGAATTCTTCAAGGGTCCAGACTTGGGCAAGACAACTGCCAGCTGACATGACGGCAATGAAGAGAAGATGTGATTCTCGATCTCCGCAAGCTCGACTCTTTGACCATTGAGCTTGACTTGACCATCTTTTCGTCCCACGAACAGGAACGAGCCATCGTCAGTATAGCGAACAAGGTCGCCTGTTTTGTAGAATCGACGCTGCTGTCCTCGGCACCAAGCGGGGTCAGTAATGAATGCGCTAGCTGTCTTGATCTCATCGTTGAGATAGCCGGATGCAAGACCGGGACCCTCGATTAGCATCTCGCCAACAAGACCGACGGGCGTGAGTTGATCGTGGTTCTCTGGGTCGACAATCCAAAGACGTGCCCTTGCTGCGGGTCCAACGTTGTTCGGAGCATCGTTGGAGCTCATGCGGTTCCACGTCACGAAAACGCTTGCTTCTGCCGGTCCGTAACCCTGAATCATGTCGACCTTGGATGCCCAACGGTCGACATCTTCTTGGTAGACAGCATCACCACCGAGCTTCATGGTCTTGAGGGTTGGGACATCTTCTGGCTGGAAGAGGCGGATAACACCAGCGGTCATGGCAGACCATGTAACCTGCATATCGCGCATGGACTTGGCCAAGTTGACGCCAAGTCTGTCAGTGTCGGAGGGTATACACAAGGTAGCCCCGGCTGACAATGAGCCAAAAATGTTGAACACTGCTGCATCAAAGACATATGAAGGGAATTGGTAAACTCTTGAGTTTTGATGCAAACCGATGTTGGGGAGATCCAACATTGGGGCACTTGAGCAAATGGCTTGGTGCGATAACATGACACCCTTGGGACGGCCAGTGCTGCCAGAAGTGAAGATAATGTAGGCAATGGAGGATGGGTCCTTTGATGGCAGCGAGTAGCTCGTGTCAGAACTAAATGATGTGATGGCATCAGATGACACGGTGATTGTTTTCTGAATGTCAAGTGAGGGAGCAGTCGAAGAAGCCAACATCACTTTGGCTGCCGTTTGCGAGATAATGTCATTCAGGCGACTCATCGGATGTCCAGGATCCAGAGGCACGAAGGCGGCTCCAGCTTTGAGAGTGGCAAGCATGGACACAACCGCCCAAGCCGACTTTTCAAAACAGAATGGAACATACTCCCCAGCCTTGACACCAGATGCTACCAACATTTGTGCCAGACGAGTCGCGAGGATGTCAAGCTCGCGATATGTGAACGATCCATCCCAAGAACAGATCGCCTCTTTCTCTGGAGTTTCCAGCGCAAACTTTTCAAAACGGTCTTGCAGACAGTCTCTATATGTGAGAGGCAGTGAACCATTCCACTTTTCGACAAGCTCTTGATCCTCTGGGGTGAAGAAGTCCAAATCCGAGATTCTGTGTTCGGCATTTGCTTCAGACAATTGACGTATAACATGACTAAACTGGCTCAAGATCCGCTGCACCTGAAGGTTGGAGAGCAAGCGAGAGTCAAAGTGTGCGGCCAACTCAATTTTGCTTGCACTCTCGATGGAGCATTCGACCGTGATCGGCATGGTATCGAAGCCACTCAGGTCGCTCTCCATCGGCGTGATCCAACTGGGGTCATCGCCTTCTAGATGACGATGAGACTGGATGACCAACAAGTTGCGGAAGTCACAAGCAGACTTGGCGCCCACACCGAGAGACTTGATATTGTGGAGACCTGTTTGCTCGTGCGGAATCATCTCGGCAGCTTGAAGGTGGATGTCTTGCAAGTACTGAGCGGTGGACTTGGAGCTGTCAAGCTGTACGCGCACTGGGACTGTCGCAATAGTTGGGCCCTGGATCTTTTCGATGCCAACCACAGGTGCATTGCGTCCACTCTGGGTCATGCCGAAAACAACATCGTTGCTGGAAGTCTGCTTTGAAACCACCAAAGCCCAAGCTGCACGAAGCAAGGAAGCTGTAGTGATTTCCGATTTTCGATCCTTTGAGGGAAGCTGAAGGACTTGCTCAATTGTCCCGTCGCTGATGACCTTGTGTGTCGCAGGAGTCGATGGGAAAGCTTCCCCAGAATAAGTTGCAAGCTGGCCCTGCCAGTACTGATCTGCTTGGGTCGTGTCAAGGTTGCCCAGATACTGGATGAATCTTGTGTATGGTGCAAGCGGCTCGGACGTCTTGCCCTGGTATGCCCGGTGGACCATGTCGAAGATGAGGTCTGTAGACCAGCCATCGTAGACAGCATGATGAGCAGTCCAGACGAAGTAGCGGTTTGATCCGTCAATCGCGAGACCATAACGGGTGAGAAGGCTACCCTCGCGGATAGCAGCGTCGGAATCAGTCTTCAGGTATTGCTCGAGAGATCCGCTAGCCTCTCGCCAATTGATGTCCGTACCGAATACTACTTGACACGTTCCATCGGTTTCTGTGTTGATGATAGCAGTACGCAGGATCGGATTGTCATTGTAGACTGAGCCCCAAGCTGACTTGAAAGTGACAAGATCAAGAGACTGAGGGATCTTGAATACCATTCGGTTGATGTATGCCTTTGGATCGTTTTGTGTGAGGGCAAACAGAGCTTGCTGCAGCGGCGTGGCTGGGTATGCGTCCTCTACGGGCAATGCTTGGTCCTCTGCCAATACACGGGCCCTGGCAACCACTGCATCCTTGTCTCCAAGAAGTGCAAATGCTGCAAGATCTGTTATTTGTGAAGCACCGATGGCCTCACCATTGGTATCGATCAGTTCCGCCAACTCTGAAAGCTGGGGGTGTTTGAAAATGTCAGGAACAGAGACAGTGACATTTTGTGATCGCAACTGTGACGCAATCTTCATCGCAGAGAGCGAGTCACCTCCAAGCCTGAAAAAGTGATCATCTGCACCTATGGAGTCGCTCGAGACAGCAAGGACCGAAGCCCAGACACACTGGATAATTTGCTCCATGGCGGTTGTCACAGGGCGCTTGGCTGCATTCTTCAAGGAATACGCATCTAACTGGTCCAGAGTCAGGCCTTGTGCGATCTTCAACATGGCATTTCTGTCGGCCTTGCCTGCAGCTGACTTGGGCAAAACAGCCAGCGGCACATAAAGAGATGGAACCATATAAGCAGAGATCCTGGTTGACAGTTCTGTTTGAAGCTTTGCCAGCGTAGCACTCAACTCCGAGGACATTGGGACGATGGAGGCAGCGACGGTGGACACCTGGTCAAAGCCAGGGATGCGAACAAAGGCAACTAATCGAAGTTTGGATAGCGCTTCATTTCCGCGAAGCACGCCCACAACAGCCTCTGATTGTGCGGGCAGGCAAGCGAGGACCTGCTGTTCAATCTCGCCAAGCTCAACACGCTGTCCGTGTATCTTGACTTGGCTATCCTTGCGTCCGATGTACATGATACCACCATCGTCGCGGTAGTAGACGAGATCGCCCGTCTTGTAGACTCTGTGAATGGACTGAGCGGAAGCCCAGCGAGGAGTTGGCACAAACACCTCGGCTGTCTTGGCTGGGTTGTTCAGATATTCGCGGGCCAGAGTAGGACCACTGAGGACCAACTCTCCCACAGAACCGATCGGTGTCAGCAAGTTGTGATTATCTGGGTTGACAATCCAAGTCACTGCACCGGCCGCTGTTCCAATGAACCCACTGTCCTCCCGGGGGGTCAAGTGACCGATGGAAGCAAAGACGGCTGTCTCTGTAGGGCCATATCCGACCAGCAATGTGAGTTTCTCTGTCCACTTGTTGATGAGACTCTTTGGCACTGCTTCTCCTACGAGAGCAAGTGTTTGAAGACAAGGAAGGTTATCGGGCGATAGGAGTTGCACCACAGATGGCGTGAGCATGGCAAACGTCACGCTCATACGTCTCATAGCGCTCTCAACATCAGTTGTCCTGTCTTCTTCCGATGGAACGCATACGCAACCACCGCTCCACAGAGTGCCGAGAATCTCGGTGATGGAGGCATCAAAAGTATGGGATGCGAATTGAAGGACGCGCGATTGCGAGTTAAAGCCAAGTCCGGGTGCATGCTCGGCAATATTGCTTGAGAGGTTGCGGTGCTCAATGACAACGCCTTTGGGTTTACCTGTACTGCCCGAGGTGAAGAGCACATAAGCTGCGTCTGTGTTGCTACCAAGTGCCACGGGCTCGTCGATAGCAGGTAGTTCCTGAACCGAGGCCTTGGAAATGACAATTACAGTGTTGACAAGTGCTTGAAGTTTGTCGGCTTGATCAGAAGATGCCAGCACGAATGACGCTCCCGCGTCTTCGATGAGCGAACGAATACGCTCCTCGGGGTCATTTCTGTTCAACGGGAGGAATGCAGCTCCAGACTTCATGATCGCCAGAATGGATACGATTGACCAGGCAGACTTTGAAAGGCAGAATGGTACCTTTACCTCAGGGCCAGCGCCTTGCCGAACGAGCTCATGAGCAAGGCGGGTGGCGTACTTGTCAAGCTGGGCATACGAAAGCTGCCCGTCCCAGGCGTCCACGGCGGGTGACTCAGGACTAGCTGTTGCGCGAGCCTGGATAGTCTCATGTACGCGCTCGTGAATGAGTGCAGGACTGTGCTTGTTCCACTGATCCACAATGTTCCGGTCATGAGAGCTGAAGAGGTCTACATCATGCACCGTTTGTTCTGGACTTTCTAGAATAGCTGAAAGCGCCTGTGCATAAGTATGTGCAATACTTTCTGCGCGAGCGGTAGTGACTCCGTTCCGCGGTGAGTGTCGGAGCACGAGGCCTAGCCTTCCTGGGGAGTATGCTGCGTTCAATGTGACAGAGAACTGCTGCATGATTAGTGACTTTCAATTTGCATCTACCTTGCTCATGACTTACCTCATTTGGATCATGGCTATCCAAGAGATCCATGTGAATACCGGAAGACGAGTTCATTGAGGAATTGTCGTAACGTTGAATCGAAACAACAGTATCAAATAGAGCACGATTGCCGAATTTGAGCTCGTGCTGTATCTCAGCTAATGAAGTGTGTTGGAAGCTCGAACTGTCGAAAAAGTCTTGCTGCACGCGAGATGCCAGGTCCAGCGTGCTTAGAGAGTCGCTGCTCATGTCGAGTCTGCACGGCAAGACATTGATGAAAGGACCCACAATTCTGTCAATGCCATCAACTGGTATATCTCTACCTGCGACGGCATATCCAAAGGAAATGTCGGTAGATTGAGTGTAACAGCGCAGGACCATGGCCCATGCAGCTTGGATGACAGATGCTGCGGTGACCTCGTGCTTCGTTGAGAAGGAAGTGAGACGTTGGCCTAGTTCATCAGACACAGGAATTGTTACAGAGGATTCGGCGACATCTGTATCGTCGTCGATCGATTTGATAGCAGGCACTTTGCATGGGTCTGCGCCACCGAGGTATCGCATCCAGTAGGCCAGAGCATCGTTGGTGCTCCGCTCTTGAAGATAATTCACATAGTTGCTGTAACCTGGGCTTGGCTCTCCAGAAAGTCTGCCATCGATGGCCGATACCAGATCGCTGAACAATAGATCCATGGATGCACCATCCATAAGCGCGTGGCTGATTTCCAATCTGCAAAGTATACCGCTGGTGGTCTCACAGATGGTAAGGGTATGCGGAGATGCATCTGACCAGTTGGCTGGTGCTTGCGCCTTGAGATGGTCCAGCGCCTCTGAGTCGGAGCTTCTGATGATATGGACCTGAGGGGCAAGATTTCTAAAGACGATCTGGTCAAAGGCAGCATCTTGCGACTGTGCAGCCACGAAAATAGTGCGGAGCGATGGGTGATGCTTTACCACCCCCAGCCATGCACTCTGCAGATGCTCAGCTGTGATTTGCGACGGGCCACCCACCTGGAAAATTGCACAGGTACGGTAGTGTTCGGGGTCCATGGAACTGCTGAGAAGCATGGCTGTCTGCATTGGTGTACATGGGAATATGTCTTCAACTTCTGTCCAGTCTTCAGTTCCAACCTTTGCGCAGGCGTCCTGAAGAAGGGCATCCAAGTTGTCGTGAGTAGTGCGCAGCAGTGGAAAGTCGCTCAGGGTCGGTATTTCTGTTGCTTTGTTGTCGTTGAGCATCTCAAGCATCGACTGCAGAGTATCCGGGATTGCGTCAATCCATTTTTGCAAGCGGTCAATGTGCTGCATGTGCTTGTTCAAAATGAAGGACATCTGCAGCTCACCGTTCTTGATGACAGAAGACACTTCTATCAAGGCAAGACGAGTGGTGTCTGGGCCAACTTCAGATGCCTCACCGACAAGCTCAAGTTCAGAGTCCTTGAAAAGACCATCTGAATTCTCAAATTGTTGGAACTGACCAGCAAAGTTGAACAATATCTCGGCTATTGAGTCATCATGGAATGCCTTGCGGCCCTCAGGGTTGAGATACCTTGATGCAAAGTAAGCCCATCCATTGCTGGGGATCAACCGTCGAACGTCCTTTGTCTGGCGCAAAACATTCAAAAGTTCCTGTTCAGCGGTGACAGACACAGAAACTGGACTGACAGCGGTGAACCAGCCCACTGTGGAGCCAATGTCAATACTCTCATCCCAAGGCTCGCGACCGTGACCTTCAACAAAGACGGTTGGCACTGCACGATCAGGGAAGACAGCACTGAATGCATGGGCGAGTGACGCTAATAGAACATCGACCACATCGGTTCGCAGTACATCATGGCACTCACCCGTAAGCGCCGAAGTGAGAATCTTGCTGAGCGAAAGCGATCGGGTGATAGTCATGCCATAAGTGTTGTTGCTCGGGTTGGTAATGCCCCAATAGGCTGAGTTGTTGGCGGCAAGTTCTGTGGGAAGTGCCTTGGATGGGGTCAAATTGGACTCGGCGTATGAAGCTTGAAGAGAAGCCCAAGCATGGAAGCTGATACCAGATGGTGGTGGAAGCTGAGTACCGGTAAGGATCTGCTCCAACTCATCTAGAATGATGCGCCATGAAACAAGATCAATGACCAAGTGGTGAGCAGTCATGAAAAGCATCTGGTCACCGCCATCAATCTTGTTTGGGAAAAAGACTGCTCTGAATACCGGCCCGTTCTTAGTGTTGAGATTGTTGGCAAGGTTGATGGCCGATATTGCTTGCTCAGTGGTGTTGGCATCATCTATACGGATAACATCGAGCGCTGTGACATCACCGAGGACGTGTTGTTCCCATGTTTCTTGAGAGTTCTTGGAGAAAGCAGCCCTCAACATGGGATGACGTTGTGTGAGTTGTCGCACGGCCGCGGTGACCGCCTCTTGGTCGATGTAGCGTGCTAGACGCAGCAAAAAGCTTTGATGGAATCTGTATTGACCAGTAAACTCCATACCAGTGTGTTCTCCTGAGAGCTGCGTTTGAGTGTCGACATAGTACTGCTGAATAGGTGTCAAAGCAAATGGCTTCTCTTGATCCGAGACTGCAACTTGGCGGGCGGGTGCTTGCTTTGCTGATTTGCTTGTAAGTCCAGCCAATTGTGATATACTTGCCCGGCTCAGGATCTTTTTGAGGTTGATTGTGAAACCAGCAGCTCGGCACTTGGCAACAAGGCGCATGGCGCTGATGGAGTCACCACCCAGACTCATGAAAGACTGATTGACTCCTGCGTCACTTGGCGCAATGTTGAGCACATCGCAAATGATAGTATGGAGCTTCTTCTCTTCATCAGTCTGGGGTGATTCTTTGGTATTGGGAGCAATCAGGCTGTCAATCTCTTGCTGCAAGTCGCCATTGATTTTCTCGACCCACTGGCGAATGGATTTACGATCCGTCTTGCCTGAGATGGATAGTGGAGTGGCTGTCACCATGATCCAGACCTCGGGGACCATATAAACAGGCAGAACCTCTGAAAGCGCATCTCGCATCTCGGCCACCCTGGCGGCAGCGCTCTGTTTTTGGTGTCGGTCAATGAGTTGAAGTGGGGGAGCGGAGGCGACGGCAAACTCCTGCAGCACTACCACGCCAGCGAGCTTGTTCGCATATGGACCAGTCTTGGTTAGAACAACGCAAGAATTGTTGACAAAGCTCAAACCATCAATCTTCTCCTCAATCTCTCCAGGCTCCAGTCTCTGGCCGCGGACCTTGACCTGGTTGTCTTTGCGGCCCAGACAGTGGATCGAACCGTCAGAGTTGTATCGAACCAAGTCGCCAGTCTTATAGAAACGACCCTTGGGAGACCATTTCAAGCCCTCCACAAACACTGAAGCGGTAGTCTCGGGCTGGTTGAGATACCCACGGGCTAGAATTGGTCCCTCCATCAACAGTTCACCCGGGCAGCCGACTGGCATGAGAATGTTGGGATCATTGGGATCAACGACCCATGTCAAACCACCACTTCCATATCCGGTGTTTCCGGCATCTGTCTCTGCCCTCAAATCTGGATTGATGACACACAGGATTGAGCACTCGGTAGGACCATAACCGTTCTGAAGTCGGAGGCTTCCGGCCCAGGTTTTCAGGTCCTCGGAGCTCAGTGGCTCACCAACGAGGGCGAGTGTCTTGAGACTGGGTACACCCGATGGGTCCATCAATCTGGCAACAGAAGGCGTCAAAGATGCCCAATTTGATTGAGTTTCTTGAATCATGGTTGCAATGCCCGATTCAAACGCCTCTTCGCTCGCGATGCATACACAGCCACCAACAGTAAGGACACCGAGACTCTCCATGATACTCACATCGAATGCAAAGGAGGAGAATTGAAGTACGCGACTGCTGGGATCCAGGAGCAAGTTCTTTGTGTAGCTTGCGGTACTGCTCAGGAAGGCTGAATGCTCGATCAAACAACCCTTGGGTACACCAGTACTACCAGAAGTATAGATGGCATACAGAAGACTGTCTGGCTGGTTGTTGACTGCGGGCATTGGGGACTCGGGCAAGCTTTCAAGAGCAGCCTTGCTGACCTCAATTACATGCCACTGACTGTTGCTCCACATATAATTGTTCTTGACGGAGCTCAGGATGAAGTTTGACTTCGAGGCATTGATGATGAATTGTTGTCGCATGAATGGCATCTTGATATCAAGGAATACAAAGGCACCGCCAGCCTTGATGATTGCAAGCATGGCGACGATGGCCCATGTGGACTTCTCAAATGACAGCGGAACCAAGTCGCCAGGGGTAACGTGCATCTCTTCACAGAGGTATGATGCAAGACGAGACGAATAAGCATCCAGTTCTGCATAGGTCATTTGCCCATCCCAGGAGGATACTGCGATGGAGGATGCGAACTCCTTGGCTCGAACCGCAATGACATCTTGGACACGCTCATTGAGCTTGGCAGGCATGTCTGCGTTCCACTCAGAGATGTCGCGCTTGTCATCGTTGGACAGTAGATTGATTTCATGCAAAGCTTCGTTGCCACGAGAATTGAGTTCTTGTATCAGATGCTCCAGCTGTGCAAGCATTCTGTCAACCTCCTGGGTGCGAAGAACATTCTCATCGAAACTGGCGGAAAGTTTGAGCTTCGTCTGTCCGAGGTAGCATTCGACGACGAGAGGCTGTGTGAAAAAGCCTGATGCCTCTGTAGGGACAATGGAGACGCCGGGAACTCCAGTAAAGCCAACGTTATCTAGATCGCCGGGCTGGACAACGAACAAGCTTCGCAAGTCGCATGCAGCCTCGCAATCGCTACTAACGTGTCTAATATTCTGCAAGCCGAGGTACTCATATGGCATAGCAGAAAGCGCTCGTTCATGGACATCACCAACGAGATCGCAAACTTTGCGCGTGCGATCCAGACGTACGCGTACTGGGACGGTTGTGATAGTGGGGCCAACCATATCAGCGATGTCATCCAGGGGCAAACTTCTACCTGCATTGGTAGTCGCAAAGACAACGTCGTCTGATCCAGAGTATAGTCCGAGTAGAAGAGCCCATGCTGTTTTCGCGACTGCTGCAATGGGCCCGGTGCTCGTCTGCTGGTCAAGAGACATGATTCGCTCTGTAGTCTGAGTGGCTGATGACTGGTATGAGGAGCTTGGCAGTCGTGGGAAATCACAGGTTGAAGCACCAGAAAGCTCGAACAACCAGAAGGCCTCGGCCGCGTTGCGGTCTTGACTCTGAATGTACCGAACATAATCTGCGAATGGCGGAGGCTTGGAGAGAGGCTTCCATTGGCAAGCTTGTGAGATCTGGTCCATGATCAAGGACATTGACCAGCCGTCATAAATAGCATGATGCAATGTGCAGACAAAGTATTGTTGATCATCCTCCTCTGTGATCAATGCAAAACGCGCAAGGGCATCTCCGTATCCCATGAGCTTCTTCCTGTCGTCTTTCAGGTACTCTTGGAGTGAGTCTGCATTCTTGATGGCCATTCGGTCATTGTAGACGACTTGGTAGCGGTGATCACGGGCATTGACGATACGTGTTCGAAGGATGTCGTTGTTCCGACGAACAGCCTTCCAAGCATCAAGATATCCCTCGAGATCAGCATCTTCTGAGATGGCAGTCACGAGCTGCATCGTGTAGGAGCCCGGGTTGTCCGAAGAAATTGCCAACATGGTATCTTGGAGCTCAGTACAAGGATATACATCCTGTATCTGTTTCGATTTCATCTTGTACTCCTCGGTCGCAAGCTTGGTAATCTCGGCCTTGGTCTTCTCAGCCGCCAAAATCTCGGCATCATCTTTGATAGAACCACTAGTTGCATTTGCATCAATAAATCTGGCCACACCAGCCAATTCCGAAACAGAAGGGTTGTTGAAGATGTCTACCACGGTAAAGGTCAAGTTGGCTTGGCGAGCTGCAGACACAAGTTTGATGGCCTTGATTGAGTCGCCTCCACGCTGGAAGAATCCGTCCGTGACAGAAAGAGATGCAGTGGGGATCCCCAAAATGTCCGAGTACAGCCCGTGCAGTGCAGTCTCAAGTGGTGTGCTAGGCTGGCGGACTTCTGCCAAAGCTGTGAGCGAGTAGCGAGCAACATCGGCAAACGGGATTTGACAGGCAATCTCAGCGAGTGCCTTGCGGTCAATCTTGGTGGTAGACCCGAGCGGAATGCGTGTAACTGGCACAAACATTGAGGGGATCATGAATGAAGGAAGCAATTTGGCCATGGTGCTTGCGAGGGTCTTCAACTCCTTAAACAACTCATCCGACACTTTCAATGCTTGAGGCTTGCTTGACAATTGCCCAGAGGCATCGTGACTGCCAGAGAAGGTAACAAATGCAATCAGTTGCTTGTGCTCGGCTTGCCCAGAACGGGAAATGACTGCAGCGGCGACCTGCTTTGCCGATGGCATATTGGTCATGATGCATTGCTCGACTTCTCCGAGTTCCATACGTTGTCCACGAAGCTTGACTTGGTCCTCGTCCTTTCGGCCAATGAAACCAATCGTGCCGTCAATGTTTAGTCGCACAAGATCACCCGTGCGATAGAACTTCTCAGTGAAACCCATGGCTTCAAGCTGAGGATTCACAGTGTACCATGTAGGGCTTGTAATGAATGCTTCAGCTGTCTTGACTGGCTCATTGATGTAGCCTCTGCCGACGGGAGGCCCACCCAGGACCAACTCTCCAGGAGCCCCCAGCGGTGCGAGTCGGTTGGGATTCTTGGGATCAGCCACCCAGATTGTTTGCCCAAGACGCTGGCTCAGGTTATGTTCACTGCTTGCAGAAGCAATGTCTGGGTGCATGAGAGCGACGATTGAAGCCTCGCAGGGCCCGTATGCATTCTTGAGTGTAACAGATTTGGTCCATGTGACCTTGTCATCCGCCGACATGGCTTCACCACCAAGGAGCAGAGTCTTCAAGTTTGGAACATCGGAGGGCGTCAGAAGTCTTGCAAAGGAAGGAGTGAACAAAGACCAGTTACAGCCTGAGCGTCTCATGAACTCCGCAATGTCGTGAGAACGCTCATCGTCATTGGCAACACAAGTACATCCACCTGATAGTAGCGGCATGATAGTTTCGCAGTAGAATGCGTCCCAAGCGTAGGAGGAGAACTGCAAGGCACGGGTTGCAGGGGTGATGTCAGAAGTCTTTGCCAAAGGCTCAACGTTGCTGACTATTGCTTGATGCTCAATGACGACGCCCTTGGGCTTGCCCGTAGTTCCAGACGTAAAGTTGATGTATGCAGCATTGTGAGGTTTCACATTCGTGGTCCTTGCCTGTTCGTCGGGCATTGAGTCGAGACTGTCTATGTCTACAATGATCGGTCGAACCTCGTCACCAAGGCTTTCACGGCATTTTTCCAAGGTCTGAGATGACATAAGGATCAGAGTAGCTGATATATCTTCGAGGATGCCGCGAATACGAGACTCTGGGTGTGTCGGGTCAATAGCGACGATGCAGCCTCCCGCCTTCCAGACTGCAAACATTGATACTATCGCCCAAGCAGATTTCTCGAAACACATGGGGACCTTGACTTCTGGGCCCACACCCATGTCTGCGAGGTAGTTGCCCAAGCGATTCGAGAGGCGATCCAGCTCTGCGAATGTCAGACACATTTGTGTCGAAAACACTGCAGGAGACAATGGTGTCGCTTGAGCATGTTGACGGAAGATCTCATGTAGACACTCCTCCCTGGCAATTGGTGCCGGCGTGTTGATTTCGATGAATCTTCCTAGAGTGAATTGACCAACAAGATCAATATCGCTGATCTTTTGTTGAGGGTTGCTGAGGATACTCTGTAAAGCCAATGTCAATGCTTCCCCAATGTGTAGTGCGTACTCGGGAGCCACAGTAGAGCTCCAGTGAGCCACGTATCCGGATAAAGTGTCCTTTGTGAGTTCAAAGTGGACTGTCAAGCTGAATTCCGTAGGGTCATGGAAGGCGAGGTTCTGGACTGAGAATGCAGCTGATGAGTCGTCGCTCTCACCAGGCCGTTGAAAGTCGATGACTGTATTGAAGAGTGGCTGTCCACCAAGCTCAAGTGCATGCTGAATCTCGCCCAATGGACAGTACTGATGTGCCAGACTATCGGTAAGCCCTTTTTGTATGGATGCTACGACCTCCAAGGCCGTCACATCCGGTGAGAATTTGGCGTGCGAAACGAGCATGTTGACCAGTGCTCCAGCTATGCTCTCAATGCCATCGATAGGAACATCTCTGCCAGAGGCGAGGTATCCGAAGGAGACTTGATCCATAAATGTGTAAGATTTCAAGACTGTGGCCCATGCAGCTTGCAAAATGGCGAACGGCGTGACATGGTGCATCTTGCAAAATGATTGGAGATCATCGGCTGAGATGTTCAGATCTAGGCGTTGCATTTGGACGCGGTTGTTCTCTGGAGCACCTGATAGATCAGGTAGGCAGCACGACTCTGCCCCAGCGAGCTGAGACGCCCAGAACTTCAGATCCGCAGACTCGTCGCGTCGACAGACGTGTTCCATCACTTTGCTGAAACGAGGTATGGTCACCTCGCTGTCTAGTTGGCCTGCATATGCCAAGGCGAAGTCCTTGAGGAGTATCTGGACAGATGAAGCATCAAGTATACTGTGACTGAACTCGAACTTGAAGAGAACACGTCCGTCGGCAATGTTGCAGATGCTCATATGGTGAGGCGGCTTCACCATGGTATAGTTGCTGGTTGAGGTCATCTGCCAGGCCTCCAAGGCCATTTCGACCGATTGCGATGCCAGCAAATCAATTCCAGGTACGACATGCTCGAGTACAACCTGGCAATGATAACCAGTGTTGGTGGGGTGATCCACAAATATTGTTCTCAAGATGGGGTGGCGTTCGACAACTTGAGCCCAGGCGCTGCGAAGCTTATGTGCATCAATCGGGTCGTTTGTGCAAGGGATGACCTCTGCGATTTCGTGCACAGCATAATTGCTTGCGTCCTTGCCCTGCGCAAGTAGGAGGCCCTCCTGAGTTCCGGTGCAAGGGTAAGCTTCCTGGATCACAACGGGCTGGTGTGGTGGGCAAAGGGAAGATGCAATCATTTCTAGATCTCCAACAAAGTTGTTGAGACTCTTATAGTCGAGGGGCAGGAGTGGGAAATCGGTCAGACCATAATATCTCGACATGTGTGGGAGTTCGTCTGCCATCTTCTGGAGGGTCTGTTCTGTACGGAGGATCCAGGCGTCGATACGATCTTGGTGAGCCGACCTTGAATTGAAGAGAAAGTCAAACTCAAGTTTGCCGTTCTTCACAATGACAGCAATATCGAAGAGTGATGATCTTCTGATCGTGTCGCCAAAATCCGGAGCTGGAATTGGCAGCATGCGGAACAAGCCTTGCTCATTCTCAAGCTGCTGATAGTGGCCTTCGTAGTTGAACATGATTTCCAAAGTCAGATCATTATCACATCTGGCTAGCATTAACTGATCCAAAAAGTATTGGCCAGAAGTCCGGTCTCGACGCAGCGTGTCCCTTGTGGCTCGCAAAGTCTGAACAAGATCTGATGAACCCTTTGCTGGGATATCAAGGAGGAAGGGAGAAATAGTGGTAAACCACCCAACTGTGCCTGACACGTCAAGCTGTTTGATTAGATCGTGATCTCTACCGTGACCTTCAACAAAGATCGCAGGAGCTTTCCGATCATCAAAGACAGCCGTGAACGAGTTGACGATAGCCGCCAGGAATAGATCGGTTGGCTCAGTTCGAAGCATAGTGTTGCAGGAACCAAGAATGTTTGCCGAAGCGTTCTCATCCAACGTGAAGGTGACATGGCGGGTGTTGGATTGCGTGTTCTCAGCACTTGGCAGACGCCAGTAGCTCAAGTCTGCATGACTCTTCACATCTTCGGTCTTGGGATATGCGCGAGAATCGAGTTGCTGCTGGCGGATTGTAGCGACCTGGAGATAGGGCAAACCAACGTCTATGCTTGGTGTAGATGAGAACAAGAGCTCCTCAAGATCCTGTAAAATGATCCGCCACGACACCAGATCAATCACAAGATGATGAGCAACGAGGTATAAGAACTGGCTGCCAGGTTGAGAGAAGAGCGTCGCCGAAAAGACCAGTCCTTGAGTCAGGTCCAAT
This sequence comes from Pestalotiopsis fici W106-1, assembly GCF_000516985.1. Lineage (NCBI taxonomy): Eukaryota > Fungi > Ascomycota > Sordariomycetes > Amphisphaeriales > Sporocadaceae > Pestalotiopsis > Pestalotiopsis fici. The sequence goes on along the minus strand of NW_006917091.1, from coordinate 3,438,488 downwards.
TGAGTTTGAGCGACATTTGCAATCCCTGCGATGGTTTCTTGTCCTTCGACTTGCGCATGCTGAAAGTGGTAGGTCTCGGATATCTTTTCCTTCTCACACTGCCCTATTGTTTGTGTCCAAAGCCCACTCTCGTCAGACTTTTGAAAACGAGCCCGAAGAAGGGGATACCTCTCCACAATTGAGTCGAGCGCGACATGGAGTCTTTCTTCGGTGATAGAGTGCTTCAACTGCAACATGAAACTCTGATTATAGTGGCTTGGAGCTTCTGGTAGGGTTCGGAAGAAGAAACTTTGGATTGAGGTGACCGGGACTGGTCTGTCGTAGATTTCATTCATCTGCTCTTTCTCGCCAACCAAGTTTGTGGACTTGACACACCGAGCCAGACTAGCGAGCGATTGATTTTGCAGCACATCCTGCACTGTCACGACGAGCTTTTCGCTTCTGCACAGTGACATGACGCGCATTGCCGTGACGGAATCACCACCCAAGCCCAGGAAGGTGCTCGACCTCTTGATATTTTGCAAAGGCAGGTTTAACACTTTCGACCAAATCTTCTGAAGCTGTTGCTCGACTTCAGACATCTGTTTCTCGGCATGACCACGAGACTCATTGGCATCCTCGGGCGACAAGGAAAACTGCGACACCTCGACAAAGGTCTCTTGACTCATTTCATTGACCCATTGCTGAAGTACCTTGACATAGACCTTACCCGAGGTGGTCATTGGCAGTCCCTTGAGCACTACCCATACAGTTGGTGTCATGTATGTAGGTAATCCTGCGCTCAAGGTCTGACGGAGCTCGGCAATGATTCGAATAGCTCTGAGTTTCATGTCTTGTGGAATCAGGTCTATCGTTTCATTTCCACTGGCGGGGCCTGAATGGAGAGAGATCAAACCAACAAGACGTTCTTTGCATGGCCCACGAGAACCCTTGAGGACTATGCCTTGCCTAATTTGATCGTGGCGGGAAATATGGTACTCAATTTCCCCAAGCTCCAAACGTTGACCTCTGAGCTTGACCTGGTTGTCTTTGCGTCCGAGACATTCAATAGTTCCATCGGAGTTGAAGCGACCAAGATCACCTGTCCGATATACTCGCGTATATGTCGCATTCGACCCGGTCAGCCATCTTGGAGAGTCGAAGAATGCCTCAGATGTCTTGACTGGCGAGTTGAGATATCCTCGCGAAACTCCTGGACCCTGAACTGTGATCTCTCCAATACTGCCGATCGGAACAAGCTGATCATGATTTGTAGGATTGGTAAGCCAAACAGCGCCTGTGGCACCGTTTCCAATGCATGAAGCCTGAGAGTTGGCGTCCATTTTTCTCGAGCAAGCAGACATGATGGCAGCCTCTGCAGGACCATACGCATTGAATACATTCGTGAACGGAGCCCATGTATCTAGGACTTGGCGCGACAGTGCCTCACCTCCAAGAATAAGATTTTTCAGACTCGGAACCTGCTCCGGCGTCATCATGCCCATAACCGTGGAGGTAGCCAAGATCCAGTTACAGCGATTGCGTTCAATAAAACCAGCCAGGTCATTCATTCTGTCGTGTTCGGATGGAATGCATACGCAACCCCCAAGGAGCAGGGCTGCGCACATGTCGAAGATACTGGCATCGAACGTGTACGTAGCGAACTGCAACACTCGAGAATTGGCATCCATTTGCAAGGCCTTTCCATATGCCTGGCAGTTTGTAGCCATGGAATGGTGCTCCAAAACCACCCCCTTGGGTGTTCCGGTGCTGCCAGACGTAAAAATGACAAAGGCTGGATGATGCGGTTGGACTTTACTGCAAGCGGCAACATCACCCGCCGGCAAAGCTCCGATGAACTCGTCGTCCAACGTGACCAAAGTCGCGTCTCTGTGGGTGAACAATTTGCTATGCGTTGGTGAAGTCAAAATGATTGAAGCGCTGGTGTCGTCAAGTATAGTATCCAGGCGAGCTTTCGGGTGGGTTGGATCGAGTGGCACACCGGCACCTCCTGCTTTCAGAATCGAAAACACAGACACGGCTGCCCAGATAGACTTCGAGAAGCAGTATGGGACAAGACTTTCGGGCTTGACACCGGATGAGATAAGGTGGTGTGCCAGCCGCGTGGTGATGTCGTCCAGCTCACCGTAGCTTAGTTCACCATCGTGGGCTACAATGGCTATCTTGTCGGGGTGCGATTGGACTTGTTGTTGAAAGATGGCGTGCAGGCATGATTTGTTCTCGATAAATTCTTTTGCCGGTTCGGTAGCTTCGTCACTCCATTTCTTCATCGTAGCAAGCTGAGAAGATGGGACCAAATTGAGGGCCTCAATCGGGTCATTGGATTGTGAAATGACGGTGGAGATGCTGTGCACTAAAGCTTCAGACAGGTGCTTTGCCTGACTTGGCGAAAGGATGTCGCTCCAATACTCCAATTTTGCAGCTGGGATATTACCGGCTGTGTCCACAATGACAGCAATGTCGTACTGCAGACTTGTTAGCAAGTAAGAACTTCTTTTCTTGGAGAGACGGAACATACCTCAGTAGGATCATGAACAGCAACCTCATTGATTTCGACACTCCCTTCTTCGTCTTCTTTTGCTAGAACCGTTTGAAAACCGATGACTGTATTGAAGAACGAGTCCCCTGGGAGGTTCAGAGGGCGTTTCATGTCAGCAAGCGAGAGGTGCTGGTGATCCAAGCTGGCGTTGTTGTGTTTGCGTATACTGTTCAAGACGGAGGAGAGGGTCTTTGTCTCCTCAAAGTTGACACGACAGGCCAGTGTGCTCATGAATGCGCCAATGGCAGATTGTATGGAATCAACTGGAGCATCCCGACCTGAAGTAATGTAGCCGAAGCAGACGTCATCCTTGTTCAAGTAAGAGCGTAGGACCAATGCCCACGCAGCTTGGAAAATATGGAAGAGGGTCACCTCATTCTGTCTGCAATAGGTTGACAATGCGCCATTGAGAGAAGAAAGGTCTGTGTCAACTGCGCATAGGCGCCTCTGAGGCGTCGGTTGCCCATCGAGTAGACTTGGGAACTGGCAAGACTCAATATCCCGAAGGTATTCCTTCCAGTAGCTCAAGCTTGGTGTCAAGTCTCGGCCGAATATGGTGTTGAGGAAGTCTCGGTAGCGAGGTCCCGGCGCAGTTGATAGCTTTGATTCGTAAGCGAGAGCCAAGTCACGCATCATCAGGGTGATTGAGCCGCCATCAGTAATGGCGTGGCTAATTTCTAGCCGTAGGTAGCATGCTCCAGAAGCGTCGGTGAATAGGGTCATTGCGTGTGGCAAGCGACCAAATCCAGATGTCGGCGTCTCAGATCCAGCAAGACGGAGTAATTGATCAACCTCATGGTGAGTGGTGAGATGTCGGTGAGTGAACGTGGCTTTGACGTTCTGAAGGACAAGCTGCTCTATGGGTCTCTCCGCAGTGTTTCCTTCCACAAAAATTGACCGCAGAGCAGAATGTCGGTCAACCACGGCCTGCCATGCACTTTGTATCCTGTCAATGTTTACAGCAGAAAGACCTCCATCAATACTGACAGATGACAAGTACTGAATGGTGTAAGTCCCTGGAACTTTGACTTGAGAGATGAGAATACCCTGCTGTGCGGGCGAGCATGGATATACATCCTCGATATGAATCGCGGCATCGTCAGAGTGGGCAGAAATCTGTGCCAATTGTATCCGGTGCGCCTCTTCGAGCTTCTTTCCGAGTTCTGAAGAGAATACCGGAATAAGCTCCTCTGCTGCTGGAGTGACAGTCTTTTGAGTCGCTCCTCTCTTCGTGGCAAGCTCTCGGATTGTCTTGCCAGCCATCAAATCTCTGACAAACAGAGGTACTTGGCTTCGGCCAGCGACTGCCACAGCCTTGATCGCAGCAACTGAGTCACCACCCAAACTTAGGAAGGACTGATTTGTTCCAATTTGGCCAACAGTGACCCCGAGTACTTGGGACCAAATATGTTGAATTTGCCTTTCTTCCTCACTCTCTGCGGCCGCAATTGCATCACCAGCATAGCTCATGCCGGTGATGCTGCTAAAGGTTGCCGAATCTAGGTCGTTGATCCAGCGCGAGATAACCGACCTATAGGTCTTTCCCGACGCTGTCAGTGGAATGGAATCCACCACGGCCCAGAGGCGTGGGATCATGTAGGTTGGAAGTTTGGAGGAAATTTCCTTCTTGAGGTCCTGAACCAGGTTCCTTGCAGAAGTGCGCTGCGACTCGTCAACAAGTGACATCTGCGATGATTGTGTCATGCGCGAACTGCCATCTGAGGGCGCAACGAGGACAACAAGCTTCCCCTTGCATGGACCAGATGAAGCATAGACGACCACACACTCTGCTAGTCGAGGTTGAGTGCTGTTGAGATGGTGTTCGATCTCGCCCAACTCCACACGCTGGCCATTGACTTTGACTTGCGTATCCTTCCGCCCAACATAGTCTAGACTTCCATCCTCATTGTACTTCACCAAGTCACCAGTCCTGTATACTTGCCCTGGTGTAGGTAATACTTTCTCTTGGCCATCTTCAGGCCATTTGAGACCGTCAATGAAAGACTCGGCAGTCTTTGCTGGCAAGTTCAAGTAGCCCCTGGAAAGAGTAGGGCCCTCAATCAAAAGCTCTCCAACGCACCCCAAGGGCATAAGACGTGCAGGGTTCGTGGGGTCCGCTACCCACAGTCGATCCCCACCCAAGGCACGACCGATGGTGCTCGGCGAGGCCTTTCCAGGGATGACTTCAGTCCAAGTCATTAATGGAGAGGTTTCAGATGGACCATAGGCGTTGAAGAGTCGCAAACCAGGTGTTGCAGTCCATGCGTCGATCAGACCCTGCGTGAGAGCCTCTCCTCCCACCATTAATCGCGTCACCGAGGGCACTTGCTTTGGGTCTAGAAGCGATGCGACAGTGGGTGTGAGGTCGAGCGCATTGACTTCATATCGTCTAATGAATCCAGCCAAATCATTGGACCTTTCATGATCTGAGGGTATACAAATACATCCACCACAGCCGAGCGTGGCAAAGATGTCAAAGAGATGGATATCGAAGGTATATGATGCAAACTGCAGCATCCTCGAGTTGGGACCCATGTCGAAAAGTCGTGCAGCATGCATTATTGATGAATATACAGCGTCATGGCCGACGACAATTCCCTTGGGTGCGCCTGTACTTCCCGATGTGAAGATTGCGTAGGCTGCGTTGTGAGGACCAGCTACTTGAGATTCCAAATCAACAGCTCCGGTGTCTTGGATTGACTTGATTGATACCTCATCCACAACGATGAGTTCAGCTCCAAGTCCTTCTAGTTGAGCTTTTGTTTCAGCTGAGACTAGGATGTGTCGAGCATTTGTGTCTGACAGGATGGCTTGGATACGGTCGCGTGGGTGCTCGGGACTTAGTGCAACACAAGCACCACCTGCCTTGAGGGTGGCCACTATGGAAACGATTGCCCACAGGGACTTTGGGAAACAGTGTGCAACCATTGACTCCGGGCCAATTCCCAGTTGCCGTAGTCCTTGTGAGAGTCGAGTAGCTAAGTGGTCGAGCTCGGCGTATGTCAACCGCCCGTCCCAAGAATCAATGGCGGCATTGTGAGGTTTCTCAACTGCCATGCACTCAAATGGTGCATGAAGCGTAGAGGTCTTTCTCGACTCCTCAAGAGTTCCATTCCAATCACGAATTCTTTCCTTGTCATTTTGACCAAGGAAGTCATGCTGATCCAAGCGTAAATGCCCCCTGCTGCGAATGGCATCGAGAGTAGACTTGAAAGTCTCAGCCACAACGAGTGAGCGTTCATCGTTGAGTATTGAAGAGCGATATCTCAGGTTCAGGATGAGATTCCTGTTGTCTTCTGAGAAGCCGAGTGTTACATCAGCCTTGCACAGTAGTCAGCGTCAGGCCCGAGGATATCAGAAACCAGGTCCAGTTGGCTTACCAGGGTAGCTTCAACCATTTTGGCATCATTATCCGGAATATGGCTCCCGCTCAGATTAAATCGGAGCTCAGTGTTGGTTATATGGACAGGTCCAGGCTGGAGGAGGCGCTGTCGTTGCTCTGTGTCAAGTGGCACGACAGACTTTTCCGACTGGTGGACATGTTGGACAGTATCTTGCAGAGAATTTGCCCAGTCCAATTGCACTCCAAATAGTAAGACGGAGTGGCCTTGCTCGGCATCATGGATGACAAAGGTTATCCCAGATGATCCTGTGTATCCTCCCAACACAATGGACCAGACTGCCTGGAGAAGACTGGTGACGGATATATCGTGGGTGTTGCAGAATTCCAAAACTTCCCCCATGCAGGCTACGACCGTGTCGAAAGATGACAAGTCATTGTCTCCCGAGGCCCTAGCATTGGAAAGAGTAGGAAATATGCATGTGTTGTATGACTCGAGCTCGTCCAAGCTCAATGAAGCAGTGGGACGAGCATCAAGTTCGCCCTCATTTTGTGCGGGCGACATTTCGTTAGCTTTTAGAATTGATGGTATGACTTACGTGTGCTATAGTATGTACTCTTGTTGCTCGATTATGTTCTCGGATACTTGCTAAATGAATGCAAGAATAGAATATACAGGTGGGCAAGTATCTTGCAGCGCTTTGTAGACAAAAAAGATGTCTTCGTCTAGACTGATGATGCAGCTGTATGTTGCATTTGTTCCCGAGTTTACTGGTATTAGCAGTCTGCAGGAAAAATGTAGATCGTTTGCTGCCCAGAAGTGACTAGTTTTCTGATTGCCGATGGCAGCGCGATGTGTTGAGAGCCTCGTGTTGATGATCACGAGGTATATGCTCGAAGATTGGTGGATAAAGTACAGGTTCGAGTGTCTCTTTCACAAAGGATGGTTGACTAGGATTCAAAAGACCAGAAACAGAGTCCACGCTGTTTGAGCTTGACACTGACCGACGATCTTTTCCTTGGGAGATGATGGTATATAGATCCGCTACCATTAAACCCATGGCTCACATCGCTGTATGCTTACCCATATCCATAGAACTGGGAACGAGCAAGACTAGGGTCACACTCCATTGAGGATAATGCGGCATCCTCGCCATGGCTACCATACTGTATCAGGTCGTGATGTGTCACAAGAAGCATGTATGTACACCCTGTTTGGGCGGCGAATTTCTTTTCATTATTGCAAGATCCTGCCAGGGGGGGAAAGCTTGTGGTACACTCGGGCCGTGGGTATAGCGAACGACCCGGGGGCCCAAACCTCGGGTTCATGGTGTGCTAGACTGATGACTATTCACGTCCAGTGGCCGGCAGTGATGTCCAATGAGGGACTGATGACTATTCAATCCAGCCCATGGCTGGAAAAAGAGCAGCACGTTGACGCAAGTGGCACGCTGGGCTGGTTTTGAAAGATGGAAATCGAGCTCGGGATTTTACACAAGGACGACCGGCTATACTGGATGGAGTCGACCATTGGCCGACGTGGTGCCTCTTTCGCCAGGCGATGGCGTAGGTGGAGGAGTATTGAGCCGTGTACAATCCGACCCAAGGTGCCAAACTTGGAATACATACTATGCACGCACTCGATTGAGCTGTGCGTTAAGCAGGGGCGGATGGAGGCGTGAACAGAGTAGCCGGAGTCTGGGCAGCCGCAGGCGAGTAGGTACATAGTAGGTCTCGATGGTCGATGTCGTGGAGACAAGAAAAAATTGCTTGCTGCAGGTGCAAGGTGCAACGTCAAAGGCGCGACATCCATCTCATCGATGCTGTTGTATGTTTGTCTGTGGTCTGAATGGCAACGCACAAACGGGAGCTGATCGTGAGGCTCAAGCGGACCAATCAAGCGCGCCAAAATCTGACTATGTAGCCTGTTAGGTCGTCGGTTGGCCTGCTGCCGGCGCGCCATTCCCACCCCTGCGTTTCTGGGGGTCTTGAAGTTTCTGACGGATTTAACAGGTCTTTGTCAGTCCCCCAGCTACCTAACCCAGCGCGGTCTAGGACAGCGATGACCTGCCTAATGGCAACCCTAAGGACCCCAACCACTGCGTACTAAAGAACTGAAATAAGGCGCTCGCTCCCCTGACGCCCAGGAACGGCACACGCTCCGGACCTGGTAGTGGCTCACCTCAGCTTCTCTAGCTCGAGTTTCCCCCGTCAGCCCGTTCCGGTAGCCAAGTCCACTGCACTCCAGCGCTGGCTGAATGAGTCGCTGACCAACCACTTATTGAGGATGCCTTGGATGCCCTTTCAACTTTCCAGGCCAGCTGCAAACTGGCCCACACCGTAGGCACCTGATTGATCAATATCCGTTGACAGCTCCTTACGATGCAGTCAAGCGAGAGGATGGCGATTTTCTCGTTTTCCTCTTGCCCTGGCACCTGCGAGGTACTTCGCACTCGATATAGCTGACACGCATTCTGGGCACGCATACAGCCAAGGCTCGGCTCACGAAAGTACCCTCGAGTACCTTGGGATCATGCACGCCTAAATTTGTATATTCCTCCCGTTGTCAAACTCTGCATGCTTTTTTCTCGACTCGAACACTCAATGACGTCGATCTTTGCCATTTCCATAGTTTGATAATCTTACGCCCTCTGCAAAAAGGCAGGAAGACAAGACGTTCGCGCTGCACAGCTCGGGCTCGATCGCCAGGGGGGAAACACTTGATCAAATCGGTCCAGATTATTTTTCACAATAAGCACCTAGACTCCCGTGTCATTACCAATCTTGCCAGCAGTGGATATGAGCAGCTGCCGTCGAGTAGTAGCCGAGTTGCTTTGCGAAAAATAATCTCCAACATCGGTAACATGGCAGACGATCCAGCGCGTCCGGGCTGCTCGCCGTCTGTTGATGGCTCCTTTGGCCCAATTGTTGATGAATGCGTCCGAACATTCGACTTCACGATTCTGTTTGAAGAATCTATCTTATCCATACTGCCCTCTTCGATATTCTTGATTTTCGCTTTTCTTCGCATCGGAGTGCTGAGTGGTCGACAACGCCGCGTCGGGGGCCATGTATTCAGCGCTGTCAAACTTGTAAGTTTCTCCAGCCACTACATATTGAGCATTACGAAAGACGAATATTCTTGACTAACTCATGGGAAACTTTTATAAAAATTTATAGGTTGTTTTTGGAATTCTGCTTGTTCTATCTGCTGCTTTATTGGCATTATGGTCATCAGGCGGGCGTTCAATGTACCGTACTCGGGCATCAGTCCCAGCAGCTGTCCTGAGCATGGTGGAATGCCTCGTCTTCATGACACTTTCTTTCCTAGAGCATAGAAAATCTGCTGGTTCTTCTCTGCTTCTTGACGCATATTTGTTAATCTCCATATTATTCGATGCTGTGCGCGTCCGGACTCTGTGGCTGAAGAATACACAGTCATCAATTGCCGGTCTCTTCACCACTTGTATGGTAATCAAGATAGTGGCTTTAGTTCTGGAAGAATCTAACAAGCGAAGATGGCTCCTTCCTAGCTCAATGCCTTGGAGCAAGGAGGTCACGGGCGGGATCTTCAGTCGCACATTATTCACTTGGCTTGACCGGCTCATGTGTGCTGGGTATTCGAGCGCCTTGTCGGTTGGAAAACTGCCGGACATTGATGCCAAATTGCTATCACAGTCTCTCTGGGATCGCATCGGTCCTCAAGTCCATAAAGGTAAGCCGCAGTACAATTGGGAAAGACGATCATTATCTGACCAAAATGCAGCTAAAAAGGAAAAGAAGTCATTGCTCCTGACTGTATTCTGGTCCCTCAGGGGGCCATTGATGGCACCAGTATTTCCTTACTGTGTACTTGTTGCATCGCAACTTGCACAGCCGTTCTTGATTAGCACCATTCTGGATTATGTGGGATCGCCAAATGACGGCAGTCAAGATCAGAAGAATGTTGGATATGGACTCATTGGGGCGTATGGCCTAGTATATCTATGCATTGCTGTGAGTATAGCCTCTCATAGTTCACTGTTAATTGTTTTTAACCAACTTCAGGTTTCTACGGCATGGGGTCAGCATCTGTCGTACCGATTCGTCGTCATGCTACGCGGTGTCCTGGTCACATCCATCTACAGGAAGACCATGTCGGCTACACTGGCTGTAGCTAGTGATGCCTCGGCAATTACTTTGATGAGTACTGATGTGGAAAGAATTGTACTTGGTATGGTCAAAATCCATGACGCTTGGTCGACATTGATCCAAGTTGCTTGCGCCATGTATATTCTCTACCGTCAGGTCGGCGCAGTCTTTATCGCACCCATTGTCTTATCCATCGGTAATTCTCACTTACAAGCACAGTTGAAAAATTTTTTTCAGTGGACTAATTTGCGGCAGTCTGCACATTCCTTTCGCTCGTCTTGTCTAGTTTTGCAGGAACATTCCAAGTCAAATGGATGGCTGCTTTGGAAAAGAGAGTTGGTAAGTCGGGGGCAGAAAAACAGGAAGATTGAGAACAGGAACGTCAAGTAGCTAATCCTGTTATCCACTACAGCGGTCACTTCTTCACTCCTCGGTTCGATTAAAGGAGTCAAAATGCTTGGCTGGTCAAGAAAAGCAGTGGAAATCTTGCAGGATCTGCGCCTTCGAGAGATAGCGTCGGCACGAAGCTTTAGATTGATGCTTCTTGGAGTCGTCGCAGTCTGTGAGTAGACCTTTTATGCGCCATGTCCGTATTCAGAGTTACTGCTGACAACGTTCAGCATTCATTCCCGTCACTTTGGCCCCAGTGGCCACATTTGGCATCTTCGCTCGAAATGCGGACGCAACTGGCTTGGACTCAAGTCATATCTTCACTACCCTGTCTCTGTTGTCACTCATCACACAACCTCTTGACCTCTTGTTCTCTTATGTGCCCGAGATCATTGCAGGTGTAGCATGTTTCTCTCGCATTCAGAACTATGTGTATGAAGACGGCGTTCCTGACCGCCCCAGCATCTCAGAGACCAATTCTGAAAAGTCACTAGCACAAAAGTCAAACAAGGACTCTTCCCTGAGTTCAGACTCGGATGACGGGAATGAAAAGGCCCTTGGCAACAGTGCTGCCCTTCGATTACAGAGTGCTTCTTTTGGGTGGGACGCAAAGGCTGATCCACTGCTACAAAACTTGGATCTCGAGATCGCTTCGGGCAAACTAACCATGATCACTGGACCGATTGCCTCTGGAAAGACGACTCTCCTGAAGGGTATTCTAGGGGAGACACCAGTATGTCGTGGTACAGTGGAGCTTTCGTCCCATAGCATTGCATTCTGTGACCAGAATCCCTGGCTGGCAAACGAGACGTTGCGAGCGAATATTCTAGGCACCAGTCACTTTGAGGCGGCCAGATACAGCCAGGTCGTAGATGCGTGTGCGCTCAAACAGGACATCGAACGCTTCAGCCAGGGCGATCAAGTGAACATCGGCAGCAATGGCCTGAGTCTAAGTGGAGGGCAAAAGCAGCGAGTCGTAAGTACCAGTCAATACCCATGCAACATGATTAATCAGAACCTACTAACATTGGTAGGCAATTGCACGGGCCGTATATTCCAGGCGCAAAATTGCGATATTTGACGACGTTTTTAGTGGTTTGGACATGGAGACGCAATCGCACGTCATACGAGAGGTGTTTGGTCCTAATGGTCTACTCAAGTCCCAGGGAACCACGGCCATCTTGGTAACTCATGCTGGTGCGTGGTATCTATCCGTCAAAGCCGAAGAGTCTGTCTAACAAGAACATAGCACATCTTCTCGTCCATGCCGACGAAATTGTTGCTCTCAATTCCGAGAGCCGGATCGTCAAGCAGGGGCAACCAGAACAGTTAGGTGGTGAGGAGACACTTGCCGCTGTACTTGAGGGCGTGGATGCCATCACCCAAGACCCATCTTTGACCGCGATCCACAAACACGAGCCAGCTTTTGAACCTTCACAGCCGGTGCCGTCCGCGTCAGAGAGCTCTGTCGACGAGGAAACCCAACGCCTGGGCGACGGCTCAGTGTACAAGTATTACTTCTCCACCTTTGGTTGGCCCAAAACAATAGTGTTTTTCGCCCTGCAGGTTACCCTAGTATTTTGTCTTAAATTTCCGGGTAAGTGCAGGGCCACCTGGTTGGGATTGGCTGTCTTCCGTGTTGAGCTAATCATGATACCCGTCAGAGATCATCCTTTCCTGGTGGGGCGAGGACAATGATCGAGAGCCGAACGTACACAACAGCAAGTGGCTGGGCATATTCGCAGCCCTGGAGGTTGCTGCGCTCGTTGCTCTGGCGTTGGTGTGCTGGTAAGTGGATGAAAGAATTCTCAGAATCGTACCACGTAAAGTCACCATACTAAGAGAACACCCCATACAGGCACGTTTTATTGAACCTGGCCGTCATCTCAGGCTCAAAGCTACATTACACACTTTTGACATGTACCATGAGGTACTGCATGCCCTTGCAAAAACCCCCGTAATGGCATGAGCCGGGTAACTAACAGGCGACAGGGCTCCCTTATCCTTTTTTGGAGTCACAGACACGGGATCTATCACCAATCGGTAAATTTCCATCCGCATCCACATTCGTAAATGCTCAGTGGTCTAACACCAAGCAGATTCAGTCAAGATATGAACCTCATCGACGCCGAGTTACCCTTCTCACTCATTAATTTCGTATGCAGTATGTCATCATAGCAGACCTTTGCCCATGAAACCATGCACTTACATTTCTGCAGATGGCTTGACCTGCATTGCGCAGGCTCTCATGATCATACCCGCCTCAGTGTGGCTCCTCATTGGTTATCCAATATTATTTGGTGGCCTCTGGTTACTGCAGAGATTCTACTTGCGAACCTCCAGACAACTCCGGTTCTTGGACCTGGAGGCCAAGAGTCCCATCTAGTACGTCAACTTCTGGTCCAGCTGCAAAGACACCCAAGCTGCCATCTTATGAGTTCTGTCCCAACTAACAGCAAATAGTTCTCAATTCTTGGAGACTCTGAACGGCTTGGCAACTGTCAGAGCCTTTGGGTGGCAAGATGACCTGATCACCAAAGCAGACGAGCGCCTTGACTTTTCGCAAAAGCCATTTTACCTTCTTTACAGCATTCAAAGATGGCTCAATCTAGTCTTGGATCTCATAGTCGCTTGTTTAGCAGTGGTCTTGATCGCTGTCGCAGTGGCGCTGCGAAACTCCTCGAGCGTAGGCTTCGCAGGTGTTGCTCTCTTCAACATTATGAATCTTAGTGCTGCACTCAAGTCGGCCATCACGAGCTGGACAATGCTCGAGACTTCGATAGGAGCCGTGGCGCGTGTCAAGAGATATGAGGAGTCCACGCCGGATGAGAACCTCGCAACAGAGGATCTCCAGCCGCCCGATGCGTGGCCCTCGACGGGAACCATTGTCTTTGACAATGTCACTGCGTCGTACAAGGACGACGACGAACAAACTGCCATATCAAATCTGTCGTTGCAGATTAATGATGGTGAAAAGATAGGAATTTGTGGTCGCAGTGGAAGGTAAGGCATTTCTATCATCCTATGTCATCGGTGTATGCAGTTGCTAATATGGACCACTTCAGCGGCAAGAGTTCAACGCTCCTAGCGCTTCTCCACCTGATGAATCCCCGTGGGACAATTACGATCGACGGCCTCGACACTTCCCGCATCCCCCGCGAAACCCTCCGTGAGAGGTTGACGACCGTGCCTCAAGATCCTGTTTCTTTTGCCGGAAATGTTCGTCTAAACACAGATCCGCAAGGCAAATTTGCAGACGAAGCCATCATTCAAGCGCTCCAGGCTGTGAAACTTTGGAGCGTTGTAGAAGCCAAGGGCGGTCTCGACGCCGAAGTCAATGAAGAGCTCTTTTCGAAAGGCCAACAACAATTATTTAGTCTGGCCCGGGCACTGCTTGGCCATTCGCGGGTCGTGATCATGGATGAAGCATCAAGCAGGTAAGCAAATTTCTTCCTGATGACGATCAAAGAGCTTGGCGGTTGACATTAGAATTCAGTCTCGACGAGGAGTCTGAGGCTTTGATGATATCGCTTGTGCGGGAAAGGTTCAAGGACGCGACCGTGCTGTGCGTTGCTCATCGCTTGGACACAATCATGGACTTTGACAGAGTGCTGGTGCTTGACAAAGGCGGCATCATTGAGGAGGGGAACCCACGAGACCTGCTCACACGCCCCTCGGCCTTCAAGACGCTGTACGAATCATGATAGGGCGGCTGCGCAGGGAAAGAGGGGGTTCGAGCCCTGTACATCTGATCTTGGATTGCTACCTATAATTGGCGATCATATTGCTGGGAACTGGTGGAGACTGTCAAGTTCCCGGGTTCGTTCCCACGTAGCTGTCAACGATCCACCACTCCTTGGTCTTTGCCATCGATTGCGACGGTTTCCAGGATGGCGGCGGGAGGAACCTGTAACCCCAGGTAGGGTAGCGGGGCGGAGCGGAAGTTGCCGGTGGTGGTCGGCTTTGAGCCATAAACCTGATCCAACCAGCTCTAACATGAATGTCATCAATACACGAAGAAATACACATACACCTTGGACTACTTAGCATAGTGCCTAGCCTTGCATCTCACCCAAATGTCCCATTGACTTTATCACGTTAATGCTTTACATATATCATGACAACATGCACGTAGTGCAAGAGTTATACTGCAACAGGTGCGAAACTGGGTGCTGTGGGCCATGGCTTGCTGCTCCTGTCGTACCATAGGAATTCAACAGGCGCACCAGTGCGCTAAGTCAGCTAACGAAGCGCTACGTTGGTGTCTAGCCACGGGTACCTGAGGGCCTGGCCAAGTCTCCCGTTGGAATTCTTCGAACCATGATCCAGGTCCCTCCTTGCCCTAATTCTCACCCTCTAGTGTACTACCTAAGCAACCCCACGATTGCGGCGCTGAGATATTTTCCGATCGGACGGGCGGGTGTTTGTGGCGCCGCCCACGAGCTAAAAGCTTATGCAAACTCAAGTCCAGACCAGAACAGCAACCACTGTCCCAATTCTGCTTCCAGCGCATGCATACATCTGCCCACTGGGCCGAAAATGGGGACGTTCTGGGCCTGGGAATTCGTCTCCTTATTTTCTTTTTTCTCTCTTCTGTCTGACTCGTCGCAGCACTTGCTCACTGCGACAATTTGTTGCCCTACAATCTCCAGGGCATGCACGCGTTTTTCCCATTTCGGTCAACCGTGCATTCGTCCAACATCCATGGGTTCCCTACAGTGTACAGCATGATGCGGCCGCGCAAAGTCCCGATGCCCAACGACGCGGAATAATAATACACAACATGAAATGTGGCCTGGTGCACTGTGTGAGGCTTGGAGCTCCAGGCTGGCGGCTCCGCACCTCGCATTGTGTCTTTGGTCGAGGCCGCGACGACCATTTAAATCAGGGTCACTTCCCATCCCTTTTTGTAAATGTGACGTTTTATCGTATGATTGTCGCCTTGTTCATCACACTTTGTCCACGGGTCTCGTCAATACCGAGAGTAGTGCAGTCAACACGTCTTGCATACGACTGGTCAGGAAAAAAAAATTGGATGCATCCCTCGATCGAATGCTACGAGATCGTGGGATTTCTCAGATCTCACTTTACTTGATCGGACAGGTCCATCCGACAGAGCGATTTCCCGTACGGCACCCGACCAACCCCACGCAGCACACAGGATGAGGGCATGAGACTACAACACGAAGCTTCTGGGGGCCACGAGTGGCTCGAGTGATGGACCCCTATCCCAGCCACGTCGGATGACAAATGTCCAGTGTTCTCAACCATTCTGTGTTTACCGGTCAACATCACATCGAAACGCCTTGTAGGCTCGCTGGCCTATCATCACAATGTCCCCTGATTGTGAGCCATGGACTACGGACGTAGGAGACGGCATGACGGTACGGCACCCTCTAGTATGATGTCAACAGGTTACTTCGACACAATGTATACTTTTTGATACAGCAACCTTGCAGCAGAGCGACAGCCACCAACGACCCCAATATGATATCGTACTAGAGGTTTCAGCTGAAGTTTTGGCCGCGTCATAAGGCGTCTACTCACCGACTGTCCTGGAATACCTGGGCATTGGAGGCAGAGCCAGACGCGCTAGAAAATGTGCTTGCAACGATACGAGAGCAAGCTTGAGACTGATGGCCATTGCAGATTACAGTAATCTGACCAAGCAAGCCACTTATTCTGTGGAGCTGCTCTTCCTAGCTGGGTCCCGAGGACATAATCACTTGGCCTAGTGGACAACAATACGTGCAGACGACCAGGTGCAGCACAGCTGAATGCCCTGCAGAGACCTTTCCGACGCTGCAAATGATCATGATCATCGCCTCTGGCGCTTCTTGATGCAGGCGCCGCGAGGCAAACGCTTCCAATAGCGCAAGTTTAACATGAAAATTGGGAACGGCAGTGCTCATTGCTCCTGTAGCTCGGTACTTTTTCCCTCCATTGTAGCTGAGTGGCTCCTGCGGGCGAGGCGTGCAATACATCACTGGCTGCCCACAAAGTACCAAACTGGCAACCGGCAGTTTTACTGTATCAGATGGTAACGCGTCAATCGCTCACCTGCCCTCGAGTACGACCATCCCTCCCTTCCAATGGGTTGCAAAAATATACTTTTTGAGCGCTGTTACTTTAACACTATCAAAGTATGTGTGTCTTTCCCTTAGTTGCTGAACAATATAGGTGCTTTAAATAGCCATATACTTTCAATAGTCCTATTGAGTCTAACGGGCCTGCAGACGGTACGAAATTTTCCCGATACTACCTAAGTCTTAGCTGATAGCCTAAGGTACAAGCTGCCGTAGCGTGAGGTCGATCCCCAGCGAGTACAACTGTTGAAGATTCAAGGTTCTGTTTCGATGGCTTCGGAATATCACCCGGCCCTCTCAGAAACCCCCGGACATTCTCTCCCAGACTTCGCCTTTTCAAGCCCAACTACCATTTCGACCTTGCCGCAAAAATTTTCCTTGTTTTCCATACTAAGACCGTTGCTTGCCGAATATGGCACAATCAAACCCCATTGCCAATCAAGAAGCGACGGCTATATCTTCCTAGGGTGGGAATAGTCTGTGATTGGCCCCACGCGCCAAGGAAGTCATGCAGGAGACTATTGCGGAAACGCACAAAACCCTGGAGGGGATTTGGATTTTGTCATTTTGATATGGGTGCCGGTCAGCCTTGCAGATTGACATGCATACCATCCCCGCTTTCATCCTTTCTTTTTCTGATTCGTTCTCCGGCAGACCTGAACGTCTTGTACGCACCTTTGACGCAGGTCAGCACGCACACACTCTCACACACCTGGGCACTCACACACACACACACACACTCAACTCACTCACACTCACACACACGGAGACTTGTCTTCCACGACTTACCGTCTCTCCCATCCCCATCCATGTCAGTGTTCCTTCTGCCTTCCATGCTAACACGGAGCTGAGCGAACCAGTGGCTGAAGTTTGGTTCCGAACGTTTTACATAGTACACCAGGTATAGTCTTCCCCAGACGACGCTATGACCTAGCCACAGGCGCCATCCGCCACGTGGTAGCCGGATCTAGAATGGTCTCTTTTTTCTTTCTTCTTTCCCCAACCTTTAAACTTGGTCATGGTTAAGGGAATCCTGGTGGAATGGCGTTGGAACTATTTCCTCAACAACAGCAAAGCAGCAAAACCACCCAGTAATCAGGCACCGCCCCAAAAGCGTCAAAGCAAGCACGCAAGCATTACAGGGATTTTACCTTGAAAAATGCAGCCAAGCGGCTCAATTTAAAGGCTAATTATATTACAGTATCCCGATCCGTATTTGTACCCACAACTCCTACGCGCCTGCTTGGGGAAGGAGTTCCGTCAATCACCGCCAGCGGATGCATACATATCCGGCCCTCCTTCGTCCACTCAAAATTCGAGACCAGCGCCACCATAATAACTTGATTTCACGTCGTTTGTTGTGTGTTGACCCAAGACCCGCATGCAGACAGACGTTGCCAAATTCCCCTTCTGGTCGCCTGCCCCCTCCCCTTCTC